>NC_091156.1:9264060-9406560 GCF_040958095.1 Procambarus clarkii | reverse complement strand
AAGGACCACTCTTGTGTGCTCTTGGTGCGGGTACCTGCCACACCACTCCGGACGCTTAGTGCCTTAATCCACGGGGAAGGGTATTTCCGTCTTAATGGCTGTTTCGCATGAGTTGCCACGACTCCGTAGTAATCTTCTGGACTTCTTGGACAGGACGAAGGTGGGACGGGTGTAGGAATGGAGGTGAAGGGGACGGGGCGCTGAAGACTATATGGAAAAAAGATGTAAGAAAGAGCTAGATAAATTTGACGTGATGGAAGGGTCACAGAAGTGCAAATTTTTCACGTGTGCCAGTTATAGACGGAGCCGAAATACCAGTGCCATTCTTGACCAAAAATTGCTCCAATTCAAAGAGGGCAGTAAAGCAAAAAGAAAAAATAGATCTATCACAGTAACATCTCGCATAACAATCTTGGAAAGCGTGTTATAAAGAACGCTCCACAAAATACATGGAGTCACAACGCTCGCACAGTCGTGGTTAACGCTGTGACACGGCCTTGGTATACACACATTGTGGCAACACTTTCCACAAATGTGACCATTTGTTGTTGCACACAAAATGCACACGAAAGGAATTGGGTAGTCAGGCAGGCAGGCGGGCGGGCAGGCAGGCAGGCAGGCAGGCAGGCAGGCAGGCAGGCAGGCAGGCAGGCGGGCAGGCAGGCAGGCAGGCAGGCAGGCAGGCAGGCAGGCAGGCAGCCAGCCAGCCAGCCAGCCAGCCAGCCAGCCAGCCAGCCAGCCAAACAAAAAAATATCTGAGGCAGCAAAGAGTCCCGGAAACAAAGAAAAGATTTATCCGTGAGAGCAAACACTAGACTTTACGCAAGCCTCGGCCATGCTTTCTTGCCTCCACAAAATGCAAAGTCAAGAACTGCCTTTGTTCCATGCCCGGTGGTGAATAAACAGAGAGGGGGAGAGATTGATTCTCACTCTCCCCCGAATGTTACTTTCTCAACAGTATATCCACCATCCTGCCTGGACAAGGGCGCCAGGCGCGCTCGCCTCAGCACCTGGTAAATAATAACAGCACCACCAGCTAGAGGAATACACAAAATGTTTCAGGAAAGTTTCAGGGGGCCCTGGCCGTCACCTGGGTGTAGCGGCCGTCGTCACGGGCCCTGGCCGTCACCTGGGTGTAGCGGCCGTCGTCACGGGTCCTGGCCTGAGTATAAGGGTCACTCCTTATGCTGGAAGAGGCAGATGCTGTGGTGGTCAGGTCCAGGGAAGCTGGAAACTGGACCACACTGTCTCTTGAAACTGGACCACAGTTCCTCTGGAAACTGGACCACGCTGTCTCTTGAAACTGGACCACAGTTCCTCTGGAAACTGGACCACACTGTCTCTTGAAACTGGACCACAGTTCCTCTGGAAACTGGACCACAGTTCCTCTGGAAACTGGACCACAGTTCCTCTGGAAACTGGACCACACTTCCTCTGGAAACTGGACCACACTTCCTCTGGAAACTGGACCACAGTTCCTCTGGAAACAGGACCACACTGCCTCTGGTAACTGGACCACACTTCCTCTGGAAACTGGACCACAGTTCCTCTGGAAACTGGACCACAGTTCCTCTGGAAACTGGACCACAGTTCCTCTGGAAACTGGACCACAGTTCCTCTGGAAACAGGACCACACTGCCTCTGGAAACTGGACCACAGTTCCTCTGGAAACTGGACCACACTTCCTCTGGAAACTGGACCACAGTTCCTCTGGAAACTGGACCACAGTTCCTCTGGAAACTGGACCACAGTTCCTCTGGAAACTGGACCACAGTTCCTCTGGAAACTGGACCACAATTCCTCTGGAAACTGGACCACAGTTCCTCTGGAAACTGGACCACAGTTCCTCTGGAAACTGGACCACAGTTCCTCTGGAAACTGGACCACAATTCCTCTGGAAACTGGACCACAGTTCCTCTGGAAACTGGACCACACTTCCTCTGGAAACTGGACCACAGTTCCTCTGGAAACTGGACCACAGTTCCTCTGGAAACTGGACCACAGTTCCTCTGGAAACTGGACCACAGTTCCTCTGGAAACTGGACCACAGTTCCTCTGGAAACTGGACCACAGTTCCTCTGGAAACAGGACCACACTGCCTCTGGAAACTGGACCACAGTTCCTCTGGAAACTGGACCACACTTCCTCTGGAAACTGGACCACAGTTCCTCTGGAAACGAGAGGAACATTATAAAATGATCCTACAATTTAGTAAGAGGTTGTATATTATCCAGAGACAAGTGACTCTCCTAAATGCAGTGCAATAATTCCTTCCGTCGGGAACAGGAAACTTTTACTTATGATTATATTGAGGTCCTTCCCATAGGTCGAAATAATACAAATAATACAAATAATTGTAACCCCACAACGGTTACCTAATTCATGGGTACCTATTTACTCCTAGGTGAGCAGAGGTATCAGGTGAAAGGAAACGTGCTCAATTATTTGTATTATTTTTTCCGGGGATAGTTTCAGGGATCTCCTCGATTGTGAATCGAGAACGTAGGCCACTGTACTACCGGAACCATGAAAAAATTGATACAAGATTTGTAGATCAGAACACAAGGTGACATTCGACCATTGTATCTTAGTTTGAAGAACTAACTGTTGTTCTTCCTCACTATATATTTTCACTGTCATGTTTTGTGAGTCTTCTTTCACTCACCAGGAGGCGGCCTGGTCGAGGACCGGGCCGCGAGGACGTTGAGCCCCGAAATCATCTCGAGGTAAACTCTCAAGGTAACCTCAAGGGAAGGAGTGTCTTAGGCTGGATCTTATAAGGGAAGAAAGGCTTTCCGACTACTTCGAGTGAGTATAGTAAATACGTATGTTGGGCGGTGGGTGGGTATGTAGGGCGGTGGGCGGGAGTGTGTGGGCGGTGGGCGGGAGTGTGAGGGCGGTGGGCGGGAGTGTGAGGGCGGTGGGCGGGAGTTTGAGGGTGGTGGGCGGCAGCAAGGCAGTGGAAGGGTAGGTGTGGGAGTGGATCAATGAAGGTCGCTGCTCCAGGGCTGGTGGATGTAGGAGGAAAAATCACGCTACACTACTTTTCTTTACTCATTCATTCACTCAACGCCCACCAACCCACCCACCCACCCACTCTCCACCCGCCAGCTGACTAATGCACCCTACTCACTTCTGCTCCAAATGATCATTGATGCCACTTTATCTCTGCCTCCTGTCCTTTTCTTTAATGTATTTTATTATTTCTGTCCATTTTCCTATTTTTTCTGTTTCTTCTACTTCTTCTTTCTTTCATCTCTCTCGTGCCATCTTAATCTTCACAGTGAAATAATTCCTTACGAGACCAGGAGGCCTGTTAGAATGTTCAGGTTATCTCATTCAAAAGTAACTTAGGTTATCTTCCTTCTCCTTTTCTGTCTCCTCTTTTCTTCCCTCTTCTTTGCTCTCTACTCCCTCTTTTACCCTCTCTCTACTCCCTCTTTTACTCTCTCTCTACTCCCTCTTTTAGTCTCCTCTCGTCTTTTTTCCTCAGTCATTTCTCAACTCTCGTCGTGTTATCAGCTGTCATACGAACATAAGAATACAGGAATCTATAGAAGGACTTGAACTGGAGGCGAGGCGAGTCTCTGCCAGGTCCAACCATTTCAAGTGTGTCCAGCCTTTGCTAGGCCCTTGCTAGGACCTTGCTAGGCCCTTGCTAGGACCTTGCTAGGCCCTTGCTAGGACCTTGCTAGGCCCTTGCTAGGACCTTGCTAGGCCCTTGCTAAGACCTTGCCACCAAGTTTACTCCTGTTATGTGATCTGTCCAGTTGCTCTGTCTCCATTGACACTGGAGTCAGTGGACGGTGTTTTTTATTCATTTACACTGAATACTCAGTTAAATGGATGATAGGAAAGTATTCATTGTCATTCATGCTTCGAATTTGCGGTGAGTATACAGTAGCAGTGTAGTGAATGGGAGTTATGTTCAGAATTGTCCTTAGTACTAGATGTACCGTCAGTGGTGCGATTGTAAGCAGTCCTCGTGGACTGTTGCAATATTACTCCGCTTTGTTGAAGTGTGTGTACTCACCTAGTTGTACTCACCTAGTTGTGTTTGCTGGGGATGAGCTCTGGCTCTTTGGTCCCGCCTCTCAACCGTCAATCAACAGGTGTACAGGTTCCTGAGCCTACTGGGCACTATCATATCTGCACTTGAAACTGTGTATGGAGTCAGCCTCCACCACATTACTTCCTAATGCATTCCATTTGTCAACCACTCTGACACTAAAAAAGTTCTTTCTAATATCTGTGTGTGTGTGTTGAGAGGTATGAATGTGAATGAGTGTTAGTATGTGTATGAATGAGTGTATTCATGGTTCTGTCTTGAACTTTTTTCTGATTGATATGAATGATTGGTATTCTCGTTAATTTGCTTTACACGTTTACGCCTGAAGCGAAACAAGCAATTCACGTTCTCTCTCTCTCGTATAGAAGCGAGAGAGAGAGAGAGAGAGAGAGAGAGGGAGAGGGAGAGAGAGAGAGAGAGAGAGGGAGGGTGAGGGAGAGAGAGAGAGAGAGAGAGAGAGAGAGAGAGAGAGAGAGAGAGAGAGAGAGAGAGAGAGGTTCATGTCAGTAGAGGAGGTGGCGTGACCATGAGGATATAAGGGTTGTTATTGGGGTGTGTTATGCGTACTGAGCGGCTATAATGCTGTCTTCAGCGCCTGATACTGACCGTGCCATCTGCAGGTGTGACTGTTCGTGTGTTATCAGCGTCTCGGAAATTTATTGTATTTGACCTACTGTATTATAAATTATATTTAGTTAGACACTCGAATATTATTTTCTTTTCGTTTTGGTATCTTTGGAATTTTTTTTTATTTTATTTTAGGTATGGCTTCCGAATTGTAATTAAACCCCCCTAGTCAATACAGTATTATTAAAGATAAGGTTATAATATAATAGATTTTAAGATAATAGATTTTGTGGCTCCCTGTACTCTCTTCACCAGGCAACTTCCTGCACCAAGTGTGGGTTCAACCTGGAAATAATGGAAATGTGGATATGCGAGCTGCTGCACACAACAGCCTTACTGATCCAGCTGTTTCCGACAGTGCCTGAACCCCGGCAGGACGTGGGAAGTAGAACTCTTGAATCCACTACAGGTAAATTACAAAATTAAGGCGATGCCCAGGGTGAGGCAGACTGAGTTGGGCAACAGGCTAAGGGGGGAGTTTTCAGGAGCCAGATTCAAGAAGAAGTTACGCAAGCACTTACGAACGTGTACATCTTTCCTCAATCTTTGACGGCTTTGGTTGCATTTATTAAACAGTTTACAAGCATGAAAACTTGCCAATCAAATGTTGTTATTGTTATAAACAGCCTCTTGGTGTGTTGGAGCTCATTTACTGTTTGGTAATTGTAAACAAAGCCGCCAAAGATTTAGAAAAGATGGACAGGTTCGTAAGTGCTTGCGTAACTGCTTCGTGAATCTGGCTCCAGGTCGGGATAGGCCTGCTTATCCGATAGGATGATCGCGATAGGAATTTACAGGTGGGGATATGACAGTGTTCGGGTCATGGAGGAGCCAGGGGCACAGGGTACAGGCTGGGGTAGGCAGAAAATATGGGCAGTGGGCGAGGGTAGGACGGATACCGCTGACAACACTGTGTCACACCTGAAGAAGCCGAGGTGTGCGGGCATGTGTCTGGGTGGCGCTGTGTCACGGGCTTGGCTCCAGGGGGGGATGACACAGCTTGATGTAGCCGGATGACGGTTGTGTCCTCACTATAGTTACTAGGCAGCTGAAGTGGATGACATACTGGCTGATCAGTGCTGGCAGTCTGCATACCTAAGGGAACCGGTCGGCCGAGCCGACAGCACACTGGACTTGTGATCCTGTGGTCCTGGGTTCGATCCCAGGCGCCGGCGAGAAACAATGGGCAGAGTTTCTTTCACCCTATGCCCCTGTTACCTAGCAGTAAAATAGGTACCTGGGTGTTAGTCAGCTGTCACGGGCTGCTTCCTGGGGGTGGAGGCCTGGTCGAGGACCGGGCCGCGGGGACACTAAAAGAGTCCCGAAATCATCTCAAGATAACCTCAAGATAACACTACAACACATCCTTGGCGTGTTCTTGTAACCAGGTGGTCTAGTGCCACGTTGGCTTGGCACCTTGTCATCAGCAACATGGTGTCAGCAGCCTGGGGCGTGAACAACTACTGCTGTCAGCATGACTATCATCAGCGGTTTGCGAATGTCATCTCTAACTGCGGCGATGTGGGTGGCAGTTTGTGGTTAACACGGCTTGTATGTGGTGGGCGCCCTAGCTGCGGACGTCCTCAACCCATTCTCAGGCTCTGATCACCCAAGCTGCGGCCGGCCTCTGGCTCTGATCGCCCAAGCTGCAGCCGGCCTCAGGCTCTGATCGCCCAAGCTGCGGCCGTCCTCAGGCTCTGATCGCCCAAGCTGCGGCTGTCCTCAGGCCCTGATCGCCCAAGCTGCGGCCGTCCTCAGGCTCTGATCGCCCAAGCTGCGGCCATCCTCTGGCTCTGATCGCCCAAGCTGTGGCCGTCCTCAGGCTCTGATCGCCCAAGCTGCGGCCGTCCTCTGGCTCTGATCGCCCAAGCTGTGGCCGGCCTCAGGATCTGATCGCCCAAGCTGCGGCCGGCCTCAGGCTCTGATCGCCCAAGCTGCGGCCGGCCTCATGCTCTGATCGCCCAAGCTGCGGCCGGCCTCAGGATCTGATCGCTTAAGCAGCAGTCGTCCACAAAGAAACACGGCATTTTTAAAGTACTGTGTGATCAAAAACAGTTTCTTTCTATAAAATATCCAACCCAGCCTCCTAAAATAACAGTACAGTACTTAAAGCAACCATTTGGGGGAAAGTACCAGTATGTAATGTTGACCAGACCACACACTAGAAGGTGAAGGGACGACGACGTTTCGTCGTCGACAATCGACTTGAGAATGGTCCAGGACGGACCGAAACGTCGTCGTCCCTTCACCTTCTAGTGTGTGGTCTGGTCAACATACTTTAGCCACGTTATTGTGACTCATCGCCTGCACCAGTATGTAGTACTTTGTTGTGGTTGTTGTGGTGTGTAGTACCAGTAAAACTAGATCATTTTCTCCAAGGAGTGCCGGACCAACCGGGCTGTGGTGGATATGTGGGCCTGTGGGGCCGCTCCAAGCAACACCCTGGTGGACCAAGCTCTCACAAGTCAAGCCTGGCCTCATGCCGGGCTTGGGGAGTAGAAGAACTCCCAGAACCCCATCAACCAGGTAGTGCTGGACCGCCAGAAAATTGACTTTTGAATTGCTGAATTCGGTCAAATGGTCAATTTTAAGATGAGTAACAAATGTGGAACCTAACGTAACCTCTCCTAGCAATCCTAAGCCTAATACACGCTACCTTAGGCCTAATATAGTGCATGTGTGTGTTATACAAGGCCTAGGAATGTTGAAGGTTGGGGTTTGGCTTTATTTTTCCGGACTCTGAAAGTAAAGTACAAAAAGTTTACTTTTTAGTGCTCCGTCACTACTTGGTACTTTTGATCAAATAGTTACTATGAGTACTATCATTTCAGGAGGTTGCGTAGATGCATAAAATTATACGCACATATAATTGTGTGTGTGTGTGTGTGTGTGTGTGTGTGTGTGTGTGTGTGTGTGTGTGTGTGTGTGTGTGTGTGTGTGTGTGTGTAAATCACGAAAATTAACACGTGATGAAAAATGTGACAGTGTCAGACCACGGAGGAAGAATTGAAACAGGAATTTCCTTAAGTTCTTTCGTATTTAATAATACATCTTCAGAAGGATGGAAGGATTGTTCATCTCTTGAAGATGGATGATACATCTTCAGAATCCTTCTGAAGATGTATTATTAAATACGAAAGAACTTAAGGAAATTCCTGTTTCAATTCTTCCTCCGTGGTCTGACACTGTCACATTTTTCATCACGTGTTAATTTTCGTGATTTATATATATAAATAAATATATATATATATATATATATATATATATATATATATATATATATATATATATATATATATATATATATATATATATATATATATACTGTAATTAGTTTACATTAGATTTCGTGTTATTAGATTAAATTTTTTCCTAATTTTACAATTCAGAACAAATTGTGCTGAAATGTTCATCTTATGTTTTCCCATACTTGGGGCCAGGATGTCTGTTAGGCTTATTGAAGTATCGTGCCCCCCCCTCCCCCCAGGCCAACTACTTCTCACAACTCACAACAGTTGTCCAACTCCAAACTTGTCGCTGTTTACTGCAAAGTGGACATTGGTATCAGGAGAACATGAAACGTTCTACGGGCTCACCATAGCCCGTGCTGCTTGGAACTTTTTGTTCTAGGTAGCGAATCTTTAACAACAACAATGAAACTTTTTTGCCCAAAGGTTTCTTGTTTCAGGCGCGTGGATCACTACTGGAGGGGGGGGGAGGAAGGAAGGAATTATCAAGGGGAAAGCACCAAGCCATTACGACTATATAGCACTGGGAAGGGGTCAGAATAAGGATTTGGGATGGGACGGTGGGAAGGGAATGGTGCCCAACCACCTGGGCTGTCGGGGATTGAACGCCGACCTGCAAGAAGCGAGACCGTCGCTCTATCGTCCACCCCAAGTGATTGGGAGGCAGGGGGGAGGGGGGTGTAGTGGTAGTGGTTCCCGTAATGCAGCTCTCTGTCCCTCTTGTAACCTTCACTGTAGCGTAGGAGCGTCTCTATGTGACATTCATTGAAGTGTAGCGGTAGCACTGTAGATAGTTGGCAGGGGCTCTACTGTCAGCCCTCTACAGTATCACCTCCGGTCCCCTACACTGCTGGACACACTTCCCAACACTTACACTGTACGGTATCTTCTTTATCTTACACTGTACGGTATCTTCTGTATCTTACACTGTACGGTATCTTCTTTATCTTACACTGTACGGTATCTTCTTTATCTTACACTGTACGGTATCTTCTTTATCTTACACTGTACGGTATATTCTTTATCTTACACTGTACGGTATCTTCTTTATCTTACACTGTACGGTATCTTCTTTATCTTACACTGTACGGTATACTTTACATGAACAGTAACAGTATGAACTGCGAGAAACAATGGGCAGTTTCTTTCACCCTATGCCCCTGTTACCTAGCAGTAAAATAGTTACCTAGGAGTTAGTCAGCTGTCACGGGCTGCTTCCTGGGGGTGGAGGCCTGGTCGAGGACCGGGCCGCGGGGACACTAAAGCCCCGAAAGCATTTCAAGATAACCTCAAGATAACCTCAAGTAGGAGGCGGTGTCACATGGTGCGGCGAAGACGGTCCCTCTATGAATGGACGAGTGGCTGGGGCCGCTCCTCCGGGGCCACTCCTCCGGGGCCGCTCCTCCGGGGCCACACATTCTCCAATGTTAAGATGACGTATATCACAGAGACTCAGACCGAATTTAAATACAGCTGGTATGAGACGGGAGGGGAAAGGGGGGGGAGGAGTTATGAGAGGAAGGGGGGTGAGGAATGGGATAGGGGGGAAGAGGGGAGTGTGTGAGGGGATAAGAAGGAAGGAGGATGGAAGACACCAAATAATGATGAATGGAGGTGACGAAAGAGATAGTAAGGGAAAGTGAGACAGGCTTACACCTCACAGATGAAACCAGCTGTGATTTGTAGATGATACGGGCTAGTTGATCCGGATATCTTGCGAAGATACCCTAAGGTGAGTGACCGGAAATAAGATAACATACCCTTGGTAAGAGGGGGAGAGAGACCTTTAAGCGCGCGCCAGGAGAGTCGGAGAACGGACTTACTGTCCATTCAACTTTAAGGCCGCGTTCCTGCTTGCTCATTGGCGGAGGGCGGTGTGTGGGTGTAGAACCCTCAGCTCTCAATGGGCCGGCGTGTTTCATTCACTCACCTGCGCTCTGGTGCTCTGCGCTGGGCTTCCGGGGAACGGGAAGGGAGTGGAGGGTGGATAGGAGGATAGGCAAGGGGTGTTGGGATGGATGGGAGGCTAGATTATACATGGCCATTTGAGAGTGAAATGACCTTGAGGTACTGAAAGAGGGTTCGAATTGCTGTGACGTACTGTAGGGACAGAGGGAGGGGTCGGGTGAAGGGTGGGTAGATATGAGATATTGGAAGGGAAAATGAAGATGATATTTGGAAAATTGTAACATTTGAAGATGATGTGTAAGGAGAAGTGTGTGAGGTTCTTGTTTATGATGATATGATCTTGTTTATGTTCTTGGTTTAGTAGTAGTGAAGAGGGAAGTAAGACAAGAGGCAACAGAGAGGGTAATGAATGGCTAAAGTTATTGAGAAGACTCGTCTTTGGGCAACTGGTTGCCTGAGAACAGATAAGCAGCTGTATTTGCGGAAGAGGAGTTACGGCTCTTGGGGGCCGTTTCTCAACTCTTAATTGATTGGTGTACAAGTTTCAGAGCCTGTTGGGCTCCGTTATATCTATATTTAATACTGTTTATGGAGCTTGTATCCACAACTTCACTTCTTAGCGCATTGCAGTTGTTCACTATCCTAATAAAACCAAATATTTCTGATGTATCTGTGGCTCACTTGGGTACTTAGCTTCCATCTGTGTTCCCTTGTTCGTGTACACCCCTGCTAAATAATATCCTTGTCTGCCCTGTCGATTACCTTGAGTATTTTGTATGTAATAATCATGTCTTCCTCTGATTGTTCTCTCTTCCAGTAAAATGAGGTTTAGGTAATTTATTCTTTCCTCATAACTTGTTGCTCTAAGTTCGGGGACTAGTCTGGTGGCATACCTCTGACCTTTCACTGCTTCATTTGTGTTTAACAAGATAAGGACCGAATATTCCTCAGTTTGTCTGATATCAACGATATGCAAAATCCTGAGCGACTCTTTGGTTGGATTTTTGAAAGTAGCGCCTGTATTATCCAGCCTTCCGTACGCAGGTGAAGATAGTCCTTTCATGCGCCTCTGCTGACATACTCGGTGTTGTGTCAACCCCTAACCTAACCTAACCTAACCTAACCTAACCTAAGCTAACCTAACCTAACCTAACCTAACCTAAGCTAACCTAACCTAACCTAAGCTAATCTAACCTAACCTAACCTAACCTAACCTAACCTAACCTAACCTAATCTAACTATACTCTTCTCGTCCAGAGAAACATCGCCAGCTAGAAGAAGCGAGCCATTGTATTTCCAAAACTTCTCATGTTGCTCATCCTCCCATTCGTGCTTAGATGATTATATTAAGTTAAGCTTAAGCAGTCTGTATTTATTAAAGAGTTTTGTTAGAATGTAAACAGAATGATCTCCAGGCAGACATTCTCTTATCTCAGCCCGGCCAACACTGCCAGTAACGCAATCTTTAATCAGGGCGTTCCATATGCTGCCAAACACACATTCAGTGTTGATTTGTACACACATTTCATTACATATATACATATTCTGCAATCACTTTCATAAATACACATTTAATCAGAATATAAATTCCTTAGTTGGAGAATGCAACCCCTCGACAGTCTTCAGCTTCACTGAAATGCTGTTCAGAGCTTGATAGTTGTTATGGGACACAAGAGTCAATATCAATACTAGACGTTCCAATATTGTTTGATTCAGAAGTGAGTTTGCAGGTTAAATAAAGAGACAGATAGAGCTGCCTCCCACAGCCACATGGGAGCTAAACTGCACGTGGCTGCGTGATGACAGTGTAAGGGCTCTATAGTGATCACTGGAAGATGGCAGTTAATTATTGTAGCCAGACGTGATAGTGGAAAGCCTGGATTTATTTAGGTATGTGGTGAGCTGGGTTGTTACTGGCGTCGAGGAGGGTGGTAGTGGTGATGGAGGATGGTGTCATGATGTTAATGTTTATGGGGGAGGGGGCGTCAGTGGTATATGGAGATGTATTTTGGAATTGTATGGTGTTACTGGCGCCAGGATGATGTTAGTGGCGCCAAGAAAGGTTTGAGTGGCGCCAGGGTGTTAATGGCGCCAAGAAGACGTTAATGGCTCCAGGGTGTTAATGACGTCTGGGATGGTATTAATGGCGCCTGTGAGGATATTAATAGTACCAGGAGGGGAGTTAGTGGTGTCAGAGAGGGAGATATGGCGCCAGGGAGGGTGTTAGCGGCGCAAGGGAAGAGGTTGGATAAAGTTACAAGTTAGAGCAGCCGCGTCCAACAGCCTGGTTGACCAGTCCAGCAACCAGGAGGCCTGGTCGACGACCGGGCCGCGGGGTCGCTAAGCCCCGGAATCACCTCAAGGTAGGAGGACATTGAGCTCTGAAGGACATTACTGGTGTAAGGGAATGTATTGCGGACGTACGTGTGTGTGTGTGTGTGTGTGTGTGTGTGTGTGTGTGTGTGTGTGTGTGTGTGTGTGTGTGTGTGTGTGTGTGTGGGTAGGGTAGGGAGGGTAGTAGCCCCGTCAGTGTAGGTGAGTCAACCTGCTGGCCTCCAAGTCCCCGGCAGGAACACCACCGTATACGGATACAGGGACCTGTCTTCCGCACCACCGTACACGCCTGCCTCAAGGCTACCCACGTATTGTGTGCATGCTTATGGCTATAAATATGAACACACTTCAATCTCTTTTGTAGCAGGACATTCTTTCTAGTGATTGCCTGGTCTGTTAGGTTATTTGTGCTGGTGGCCCGCAGGCTCATGTGATCACCATATACTTGCTGATCCAGCTCCTGCTGGAACTTGTCCCCTCTTGCTGGAACTTGTCCCTCCAAAAAGATTTAATTTAGTGAAGATGGGTGAACTGACCTTCAAGTATTTTTTTTATATTATTAATGCAGTTAATTGTGGTGTGTTGTAGAGATGTTCTGTGGGTTCCTCCCTACATTAGTTGTCTGCTCCTCTCTGCGGGTCCTCTCTGCAGGTCCGGATGCGGGTCCTCTCTGCGGGTTCGGATGCGGGTACTCTCTGTGGGTCCTCTCTGCAGGTCCGGATGCGGGTCCTCTCTGCGGGTCCTCTCTACGGGTCCTCTCTGCGGGTCCGGATGCGGATCCGGATAAGGGGGCTTCTTTCCGGTGGGTGTTATGGGCATGTGTACTTGCTGTGGAGGTCTTCCTCGTGTGTGTGTGTGTGTGTGTGTGTGTGTGTGTGTGTGTGTGTGTGTGTGTGTGTGTGTGTGTGTGTGTGTGTGGAAGTACTTGTTGTGGGAGGTCTTCCTCGTCCGCTCCCCCGCAAAAGCTCTCTATTCCCCCCCCCCCCCTCACAATGGGGGATAATTACTTTCCAAAGAGAACTCTGCTAACTAATTTGAAATCAAATGCTGAACTTTTTCATTATGGTAAAAAAAAGTGTTTTTGTTATATATTTGTTTTAAATATTATCAATAACTTCATGCTATAAATAGAAAACGGGAGAAACCGGGTCCTCCATGAGACTAAATGAAATATGGAGCGATGTTTCCGTAGACTGTTGGACGGGAGCGGACGTACTAAAATCCCCAACGGCCAATATATGATGTACTATAAAGCACAGAGACCCGGGGGGGGGGGAATTGGCAACTTCATGACACGTGTAGACTGCGCATCTGGCCTGATGGGTGTATGGAGGTGAGTAATGAGTCTTCAGGTGTGTGGGAGGTGAGTGATGAGTCTTCAGGTGTGTGGGGGGTGACTGACCAGTCTTCAGATGTGTGGGGAGGTGAGTGATGAGTCTTCAGGTGTGTGGGGAGGTGAGTGATGAGTCTTCAGGTGTGTGGGAGGTGAGTGATGAGTCTCCAGGTGTGTGGAGGTGACTGATGAGTCTTCAGGTGTGTGGAGGTGACTGGTGAGTCTTCAGGTGTGTGTTTAGGTGACGGGTGAGTCGTCAGGTGTGTGGGAGGCGAGTGACGAGTCTTCAGGTGTGTGGAGGTGAGTGACGAGTCTTCAGGTGTGTGGAGGTGACTGATGAGTCTTCAGGTGTGTGGAGGTGACTGGTGAGTCTTCAGGTGTGTGGGAGGTGACTGACGAGTCTTCAGGTGTGGGGAGGTGGATGTGGGAGACACACCTGTCGTGATGGGTGACACTACACTCATCACTTCCAGTCCCAACACTCAGGTGTGTACACACGGGTCCTAGCTCCACATATGAAGCTGAAGAGTGCATATCATCGGTCATCAAGTAGAGGCTTACCTTGAGGTGCTTCCGGGGCTCAGCGTCCCCGCGGCCCGGTCGTCGACCAGGCCAGGGTTAGGTTTATTATGCACCAGGAGCTACACACACACCTCGACCATATTCAACATTTTTAGTGTCTTTTTATATTATACATTATATATAATTATTATATATTTCCATTATTATATAATTTCCATATTTTATAGATTTGTGTGATATAAAAACTTGTTAGACACTAAGGATAGAAGGGAGAGGGAAGGGAGGGAATTATCAGGGGGGAAAGCGCCAAGCCATATCGACTATATAGCACTGGGAAGGGGTCAGATAAGGATTTGGGATTGGAAGGGGGGGGGGGAAAGGAATGGTGCTCAACCACTTGGATGGTCGGGGATTGAACGCCGACCTGCATGGAAGCGAGACCGTCTCTTTACCGTCCAGCCCTAGTGGTTGGGTGAGAGGGGGGGGGGAGGATAAGGAATTTTAACGAGATCATTTATATTTTAAATTAAATTTTAATGTTTAAGATAATTTCATAATATTGCGCTCCTTATCGCAGTGAAACCATCCTGTTCTCAGTTTTCTGTGTCATTTTAAACCCCACATTGGCAGATTGAAATAGTACTTGCCTGATCCTACTTATCCTTGTGTTCCTTGTGTGAAACTTTTATTCGAAAATTTTCGGTTGTCTAATGTGGTCATTGCAAGGTGATGGTAGACGTGACAATAACAGTTAACTATGGCAGTGCACCACGAATACGCAATTGGTAATTAGTGTGCTAACTGCCGTACAACAACACAGGCAGCCAGGAGGCATTGACATGTGGGCGTTGTAGCACTACCAGCCGTATGATGGCAGTCATTCTCGATTACCTTATATCCCTTAAAACGAAACACGAGTCACACTAATGTTTTTGAGATAGAAAATGTTTTGCAAAATTGGTTAAAGTCCCCCCCACCCCCCACCCCCTCAAAAAACAAATATAAATACACTGTATACCAGCCTTTGGTCCATCACAAATAATCTATAGCTCAAAATAAATATTTACAAATATAACATTAATTTCGAAATGCGCTCATGTCTATTTTTGCATTAAAAAATTAAAGCTTCCAGAGGACTTACACCGCTTCATGTTCCAAAGCATTCAAGGCACAGAATTACAAAATAAACAGAGAGCCGGCCCTCCAGCACGGTCACGGACGGCACGCACACTGGCAGTGCCACGGTGAGCCGTGGCGGCCTGACACGCACCTCAACACACCTGTGTCGTGTGCACATCGTCACTTTATAGTGTAGTACCACTTGGTCGCGCAGTGAGGAGTGGTGTAAGCTAAGTGTAAGGGTAGCTTAGTATACTTGTGGCTGTAAGAGAGAGATAGAGGAGCACAGTGACTGTCTTGACTGACTGACTGTGTTTGTACGTACACCTGGAATAGGTGTACGTACACACCTACTCCAGGTGTTTACGTACACACACACACACACACACACACACACACACACACACACACACACACACACACACACACACACACACACACACACATACTGTGTGTGTGGTGTTGGAAAAAAAAGTAGTTAGTAAACAGTTGATTGACAGTTGAGAGGCGGGCCGAAAGAGCAAAGCTCAACCCCCGCAAACACAACTAGGTGAACACACACACACACACACACACACACACACACACACACACACACACACACACACACACACACACATATATATATATATATATATATATATATATATATATATATATATATGTATATATATATATATATATATATATATATATATATATATATATATATGTATATATATATATATATATATATATATATATATATATATATATATATATATATATAGGGCGCCTGGTGGCTGAGTGGCCAGCACGCTGGATACGTAGTCCAGTGTACCGGAGATCAATCCCCAGCGATGGCGGAAAACAAATGGGCAGAGTTTCATTCACCCTGACGCTCCTGTTACCTAGCAGTAATATAGGTACCTGGGAGTTAGTCAGCTGTTACGGGCTGCTTCCTGGGGGTGGAGGACTGGTCGAGGACCGGGCCGCGGGGACACTAAAAAAAAGCCCCGAAATCATCTCAAGATAAGAAGGCCCCATGGTCACACTGCCCTTCTCAATTAGGCGAAGGAACACTCCTCTTCACATGTAACACAGTGCCAACTAATGGTGCCAATCGTTGTCATCATTAAAACCGTTGAATGTTTACAAACCGCATGGCCTTGGCAGAAATATAATTACTTTATGTAAGTGACACACACACACACACACCCTGCTAAAGTCATGACATTTTCGAATAGTTGAACAGTCTTTGTGCCCCCATGCATAGAGAGAAGAGTACAGGCACCCATGTCTTGAAGCCTCTTTTAAGCGTGGTCATATGGTTCACTCTTCGTGTGCTAATGTCCGTCCTCCGTGCCCTTAATGCCCACCCTCCATGTCATAATGCCCACCCTCCGTGTCCTAATGCCCACCCTCCGTGCCCCTAACACCCACCCTCCGTGCCCCTAACACCCACCCTCCGTGCCCCTAACGCCACTGTATAACAAAAGCCCTCCCAAAAAATCATTATCCTTGCTCAGGTTATTTTTTAACAGGACGGAGAGCGCTCACTCCCGCTCTAACTGGCACAAGGCTCTTGTTTACACAAGGAAATAAAAACAGGTGATGGGCGCATGTGCCAAACCTCTCAGCAAGTGTTCAGCTCGATACGCAGAACAACTGTTTGTCACGGCGTAGGGCTGGAGCGGCGCCAAGCCCAGTGTTGTGTCTACAGCTTCCCGCATGTTGTGGTGGTGTGACCTTGGGTGTATGTTGCACTGTTTCTTCTATTAGTCACAGTGTCAACCTAGAAGGGGTAGGAATGTGAGTTATGAAGTGTTCACTCGTGTTCTGGAGAGTGAGAACACACGGTTTCTGCAGTGTTCACTCTTGGACAGCATGACTTACAGCAGCCAGTCCTCCAAACGAAGACCCAAAGTCCATTCCATGCACCCGCCAAACCCCAGCTGTTTATGAATGAAAAACGGTTTACACACGACTCACAACTGATTTCGTTCGAACACTTCCGGAACAAGTGCTTCACTGCCGAATTTTGTTCGAACCACAACGCTGCAAATGCTTCACCCACGTACTACAAATACAAATAATAGTCAACAGAACCTAAACACCTAACCTAACCTATGCCTATATATACACAATATGCTAATATATTATACTATTAATTTATATTTGAGAAAATTCCTGTTTTGACTGAACAGCATGTAGCAGTTTATGAATGCGTCTGTGGGGTCGACTGCTGGATGTAATAGACTTGAGTCGAGGACCGGTTGCTTCCATAATCTTTTTTCCTGCCCAGAAGAGGATAATAAAATACGGCTCTTTTCATAGCTGTGACAGAAATAAGATACTTTGTGAGCCATGCAGTGAACAACGCTCCCATTATCAGAGTAGCTTTACATATCTAGTTATTCCTTCTAGTTATACTACTACCACCCCAGTTCTAGAAACCATGCTCGTTATGTCATAGTATTGGAAACCATTCTTCTAAAAAAAAAAAAAAAAAGACAGCCTTCGAAACCGTGGTCTTTGTACCATCGATTTATAAAATTATTATCTACATTGCATCTCTGAAAATCAATACTTTTCCTTTGCACTTCTGGAAAACTTTCTCATTCCTCTCCTTCTCAGGAAACCTTTCTTTTATTTCTCCATCTTTGGAAACCTTGATTCTTACTCTACACCCACTGGAAACCTTGCTTCTTACTCTACACCCACTGGAAACCTTGCTTCTTACTCTACACCCACTGTAAACCTTGCTTCTTCCTCTACACCCCCTGGAAACCTTGCTTCTTCCTTTACATCCCCTGGAAACCTTGCTTCTTACTCAAAAACCCCATGGAAGTCTTCCTTCTTACTCTACACCCCTCCCTGGAAATCCTGCTTCTTTCTCTACACCTCTTGAAAACTTGGTTCTTCCTCTTCACCTTTAGAAACTTTGCTTCTTACTCTTCACCTCTAGAAAGTTTGCTTCTTCCTCTACTCCACTGGAAAATTTTACTTCTTACTCTACACCCACTGGAAACCTTGCTTCTTCCTCTACACCCACCGGAAACCTTGCTTCTTACTCTACACCATCCTGGAAACCTTGCTTCTTACTCTACACCCCCTGGAAACCTTGCTTCTTCCTCTACACCCCCTGGAAACCTTGCTTCTTACTCTACACCCCCTGGAAACCTTGCTTCTTACTCTACACCCCCTGGAAACCTTGCTTCTTCCTCTACACCCCCCTGGAAACCTTGCTTCTTACTCTACACCATCCTGAAAACCTTGCTTCTTACTCTACACCCCCTGGAAACCTTGCTTCTTACTCTACACCCCCCTGGAAACCTTGCTTCTTCCTCTACACCCCCTGGAAACCTTGCTTCTTCCTCTACACTCCCTGGAAATCTTGCTTCTTACTCTACACCCCCTGGAAACCTTGCTTCTTCCTCTACACCCACTGGAAACCTTGCTTCTTCCTCTACACCCCCTGGAAACCCTGCTTCTTCCTCTACACCCACTGGAAACCTTGCTTCTTCCTCTACACCCCCCCTGGAAACCTTGCTTCTTACTCTACACCCCCTGGAAACCTTGCTTCTTCCTCTACACCCCCCTGGAAACCTTGCTTCTTACTCTACACCCCCTGGAAACCTTGCTTCTTACTCTACACCCCCTGGAAACCTTGCTTCTTCCTCTACACCCCCTGGAAATCTTGCTTCTTACTCTACACCCACTGGAAACCTTGCTTCTTCCTCTACACCCCCCTGGAAACCTTGCTTCTTACTCTACACCCCCTGGAAACCTTGCTTCTTCCTCTACACCCCCCTGGAAACCTTGCTTCTTACTCTACACCCCCTGGAAACCTTGCTTCTTACTCTACACCCCCTGGAAACCTTGCTTCTTCCTCTACACCCCCTGGAAATCTTGCTTCTTACTCTACACCCCCCTGGAAACCTTGCTTCTTACTCTACACCCCCTGGAAACCTTGCTTCTTACTCTACACCCCCCTGGAAACCTTGCTTCTTCCTCTGCACCCCCTGGAAACCTTGCTTCTTACTCTACACCTCTGGAAACCTTGCTTCTTCCTCTACACCATCCTGGAAACCTTGCTTCTTCCTCTACACCCCCTGGAAACCTTGCTTCTTCCTCTACACCCCCTGGAAACCTTGCTTCTTACTCTACACCATCCTGGAAACCTTGCTTCTTACTCTACACCCCCTAGAAACCTTGCTTCTTCCTCTACACCCCCCTGGAAACCTTGCTTCTTACTCTACACCATCCTGGAAACCTTGCTTCTTACTCTACACCCCCTGGAAACCTTGCTTCTTCCTCTACACCCCCTGGAAACCTTGCTTCTTACTCTACACCCCCTGGAAACCTTGCTTCTTACTCTACACCCCCTGGAAACCTTGCTTCTTCCTCTACACCCCCCTGGAAACCTTGCTTCTTACTCTACACCATCCTGGAAACCTTGCTTCTTACTCTACACCCCCTGGAAACCTTGCTTCTTACTCTACACCCCCCTGGAAACCTTGCTTCTTCCTCTACACTCCCTGGAAACCTTGCTTCTTAGTCTACACCCCCCTGGAAACCTTGCTTCTTCCTCTACACCCCCTGGAAACCTTGCTTCTTACTCTACACCCCCCTGGAAACCTTGCTTCTTCCTTTACACCCCCTGGAAACCTTGCTTCTTACTCTACACCCCCCTGGAAACCTTGCTTCTTCCTTTACACCCCCTGGAAACCTTGCTTCTTCCTCTACACCCCCCTGGAAACCTTGCTTCTTCCTTTACACCCCCTGGAAACCTTGCTTCTTCCTCTACACCCCCTGGAAACCTTGCTTCTTCCTCTACACCCCCCTGGAAACCTTGCTTCTTACTCTACACCTCTGGAAACCTTGCTTCTTCCTCTACACCCCCCTGGAAACCTTGCTCTTACTCTACACCTCTGGAAACCTTGCTTCTTACTCTACACCCGCTGGAAACCTTGCTTTTTCCTCTACACCTCTGGAAACCTTGCTTCTTCCTCTAAACCCACTGGAAGACCTCCTCTGGTCACCACCAACACATAACTCTCACGACCACTTTCACAGTCGGCTTCCAGGCTTCCAGCAGCAGACGGTGAAAGGTAAAACCCAAACCAAACTGGAGAAAACCTTCACTTGAAAATACCAGCCGGAAAATGGGCACTGTTAATGGTGTTTGTGCAGCTGTTGAGCCACGTGCTGTGTCAGGCAGGTGGTGATGGTCCAGACTTGGCAGTTCCCAGCTGCAGAAAAGGCGCTGGAAGCCTATTTCTGGAACTTGAGCGGGAAAAAGCTGCTTCTGGAAAAACGTTAGGACGGAGGCTTGTATCTGGAATAAAAAAATAAAAGTTGACATGTAAACAATATCTCGGTTATATAATATTTTGTAATATTAAACGTATATAGCTGGCACTGTGTTACATGTGAGGAGGAGTGTTCCCTCGCCTAATTGAGAAGGGCAGTGTGACCATGGGGCCTTCTTATCTTGAGGTTATCTTGAGATGATTTCGGGGCTTTAGTGTCCCCGCGGCCTGGTCTTCGACCAGGCCTCCACCCCCAGGAAGCAGCCCGTGACAGCTGACTAACACCCAGGTACCTATTTTACTGCTAGGTAACAGGGGCATAGGGTGAAAGAAACTTTGCCCATTGTTTCTCGCCGGCGCCTGTGATCGAACCCGGGACCACAGGATCACAAGTCCAGCGTGCTGTCCGCTCGGCCGACCGGCTCCCTCCCAGCTACTGATGTCATTCATCGATCAGAAGTGACGCTGTAGACTTAATACGGTGACGGCTACCATCGTCTCCTTCAGCCTCGTGTTTACAAACAACACGTGGTCGCGAGACGCCACGTGACCTCAAGAGCGTCTCCATTTGTACTCACCTAATTGTGCTTGCGGGGGTTGAGCTTTGGCTCTTTGGTCCCGCCTCATGTTTGTGTACATGAAGCTGTTCGATATGCCAGCGACTATAAGAAATATTGCCGGAACAACCGTGGACATCTTCAAGAGAAAACTGGACGGTTTTCTAAGAGAAGTTCCGGATCAGCCGGGCTGTGGTGGGTACGTGGCCCTGCGGGCCGCTTCAAGCAACAGTCTGGTGGACCAAACCCTCCCAAGTCAAGCCTGGCCTCGGGCCGGGCTTGGGGAGTAGAAGAACTCCCAGAACCCCATCAACCAGGTATCAACCAACCAGGTATGCCAGTGTTGTCTCATTCAGGCACGGATACAACGTGGCGGCTCATATCAGTACGTTATCAAATGGTCGAGCGGGTCATATTGCAGTAGAAGTCTTAAGTCAGTACGATGCTTATGGCGGTGAATAGTTCGTTTTATGAGCGAGTTCCAAGTTCAGTCACGAAGTGATATATTCCTGGCGGTGAGGTGGTGCAAGCAGGTCAGGTTGGGTACAGAGCAGCCCTCGACTGTACCTGGCAGCGATGCCGGCTGTGTAATACATTATATTTATCGTAGTGTGACGGTCACATTTTCTTTGTGTAATATCTGGCATTCAGTGTTATAAGTCCGATTCATTTCTGAATTACTCTTTACCTTACCGGTCGTACTGAACAACCTGGTCCTTCGTCAGTCACGCTGCTGCTTTACTCACTTGCGTACAGTTGTTGGTTCAAACAACTGTACAAAGTTGGTACAGTTGAGATTCAAGCAAGGAAGCTTTTTCTTTTTTATCAAAACAGTCTATTGAAAGCAAGGGGGAATTATGCAGGCGAGGAGTCACAATAACGTGGCTGAAGTATGTTGACCAAACCACACACTAGAAAGTGAAGGGACGACGACGTTTCAGTCCGTCCTGGACCATTCTCATCGACTTGAGAACGGTCCAGGACGGACCGAAACGTCGTCGTCCCTTCACTTTCTAGTGTGTGGTCTGGTCAAGAAGGGGAATTATTTGCTATTTATATCCTTAAATATTAACCATGGACATGGGTATCAGGGCACCTGACAGCTGAGTGGACAGCGCTCGGGATTAGTAGTCCTGAGGTTCCTAGTTCGATCCCCGGTGGAAGCCGGAAACCAATGGGTAGAGTTTCTTTCACCCAGATGCTCCTGTTCACCTAGCAGTAAATAGGTACCTGGGAGTCAGATGGTTGCTACGGGCTGCTTCCTGGGGATGTGTAACAAACAGGAGGCCTGGTCGAGGACCGGGCCGCGGGGATGCTAAGCCCCGAAATCATCTCAAGATAACCTCAAGAAGATGATCACCGGCAACTGAAAAAAATAAGGAGTAATTTAGTTTTTGTAATTTATTAAATGGCAAGTAATCAGATAATCCTAACTGGACATTGTTAACACAGACAGTTTTAGATTATGGACTTGAACAAGGGAAAGCACACACATGCCTGGTAGCCTGGTGGATAGCGCGCAGGACTCGTAATTCTGTGGCGCGGGTTCGATTCCCGCACCAGGCAGAAACAAATGGGCAAAGTTTCTTTCACCCTGAGTGCCCCCTGTTACCTAGCAGTAAATAGGTACCTGGGAGTTAGTAAGCTGTCACGGGCTGCTTCCTGGGGTGTGTGATGTGGGGAAAAAAGAAAAAGAAAAAAAAAGTTGTTAGTAAACAGTTGATTGACAATTGAGAGGCGGGCCGAAAGAGCAAAGCTTAACCCCCGCAAACACAACTAGGTAAATACATGAGCACTTGTAAGTTCTTTATGTGCCTCTGTAATCCTTTACACCACCGCCTACGGGATGGGTATGGGGTGCATAATAAAGAAAGAAATTGAATTCGATAAATCCACATAACAACACGTCCTTAACTGTTATGTATTTATCTGTTCCTCATCTCAAGATACACCAGACACTTTTGACCAAAGGACTTTCACCGGATATCTTGTCACTCCATTCAAGACAAAATATCTTCGTCTTTGGCCTGCTGTATCATCTTTCACCAACATATATAATTGTCTCATCGATGTTGGAGATTAGCTCACATGTTCTCGCTCCGGAATATGACAATATTATTGGTTCTGAGATCTTGTTCAAAGCTCCCTTACAGCTGGGGAACCATCACAGCACGGACCAGGGGCCAGATTCACGAAGCAGTTACGGAAATACTTACGAACGTGTACATCTTTCCTCAATCTTTGACGGCTTTGGTTACATTTATTAAACAGTTTACAAGCATGAAAACTTGCCTATCAACTGTTGTTATTGTTATAAACAGCCTCCTGGTGCTTCGGAGCTCATTAACTGTTTAGTAATTGTAAACAAAGCCGCCAAAGTTTGAGAAAAGATGTACAGGTTCGTAAGTGCTTGCGTAACTGCTTCGAGAATCTGGCCCCATCACCATATCAGTCAGTGGGCCAAGTTAGGAGATGTGCTAGAGAGTCGTGCTTCCGCCTGGAGTGTGCTGTATTCACGAGTGATACATAATAGAGATTGTATTAAATACAGCAGTTCTGAACTTGAGTCTGGAGTTGATGGGAGGCTGTGTGGAGTTGATGGAGGAGAAGATGGTAGTAGTGGAGGACATGATGGTGGGGGGAAGGGATGGTGAGGGAGTATTAGCGTGTTGGTGTGGGTCAGTCTGACATGCGAGGCGCGCCACGGCGTGGCTCTCCCTCTGCTGGCCTCCTAACTCATTATCCGCACACGCAACCCGCTGCTGTTATTGATGCTGCTACTACTGCTGATACTACTGCTGCTGTTCATGCTGCTGATACTGCTGCTTGATGCTGCTCTTGCCATAACAGCTACTACCCTCCCTTGGAATACCATCTTTGCGTAGTGATGGGCATTGTCTACTCAGACAAACTGGAGGGCAGTATAGAGGGAATTGTGAAGCCCCTTTGTGAAGCTTGAGACCAAAGGATGAGTCCTGCCTAAGAGCGATGCATTCTCTAACGATGAACGTTGTTGTCTTGATGGCCCAGAGTGCTCTGTCCCATCAGGTTTGACTGCCGGCCGGTCAGGATGTACTCACCTAATTGTGCTTGCGGGGGGGGAGGGGTTGAGCTCTGGCTCTTTGGTCCCGCCTCTCAACCGTCAATCAACAGGTAGTGTGTGTGTGTGCCAGGTTGAGAGGTTATGAGTTGTGTTCTTATATGGCGCCTGTGATGTTGTTATAGTGACACAGATATACTGTTAAGTAATCTTCTGCTGCTTCTTATGTTACTTTTGATGTAAGTGTTGTTATACTTGGACTTATCTAGTTGTGCTTGCGAGGGGGTTGAGCTCTGGCTCTTTGACGGTTGAGAGGCGGGACCAATCTACTGGTGTACCGATTCCTGAGCTTCTCGAGTTCTTGTCATATCTACATTTGAAGCTGGGTATGTTGTCAGCCTCCACCACATCACTTGCTACTGCATTCCATTTACTAACTACGGAGTAGTTAGGTGTTGATACCTGGTTGATGGGGTTCTGGGAGTTCTTCTACTCCCCAAGCCCGGCCCGAGGCCAGGCTTGACTTGTGAGAGTTTGGTCCACCAGGGTGTTGCTTGGAGCGGCCCGCAGGCCCACATATACCTGGTTGATGGGGTTCTGGGAGTTCTTCTACTCCCCAAGCCCGGCCCGAGGCCAGGCTTGACTTGTGAGAGTTTGGTCCACCAGGGTGTTGCTTGGAGCGGCCCCGCAGGCCCACATACCCACCACAGCCCGGTTGGTCCGGCACTCCTTGGAGGAATAAATCTAGTTTCCACAGCACATGTTACATGTGCTGTGGTTACTGTTCCTTGCTGGTACTGTTACAGTCGTCGCCGCAGCCTCCTCACCACCACAATCCTGCTACCACAACTCTACCACCCAACCACTACCCCCACAATCACCCACCATCAGCAACTGCTATCATCACCCACTACCACCTTAAACAACCCATCCCCTCCACCATTCACTACCACCAACACCTCGAAAACGTCATTCACATTTGGTGATTGTCATGCTACTCTTGACAAGTCTTGTTGGGGTGTCACTGGTGACACCAAGTTAAGGGAGATCACAAAAAAAAAACGTTTACCCTTTGCAGTAAGCTGGTGCAGGTCGGTGTTCGATCCCCGATGGTTCAAGGGATTGTACACCGTTCTTTCTCTGGGTCCTCATATACCAGCCAAGTGCTGTATAGTCATAGTGGCTGAGCCTTGTGTCAAGATAATAACTTGTCTTATCTCATTAGCCTTTCCCTTCCTTCTCCATTCTCTCCGGCACTTATCCTACCTTCTCCTTCACTCTCTCTTCTCTCCAGCACTTATCCTACCTTCTCCTTCACACTCTCTTCTCTCCAGCACTTATCCTACCTTCTCCTTCCTTCTCCCTTCTCTCCAACACTTATCCTACCTTCTCCTTCACTCTCTCTTCTCTCCAGCACTTATCCTACCTTCTCCTTCACTCTCCCTTCTCACCGGCACTTTTTTCACTTGTCACTTCAAACCAGCGTCACTCCCATCTCCATGTTTCCCTACCACTTCATTCCACGACGCACCTCCAAGCCCCCTTGTTTCGTCTCCACCTTCCTTGCCCATCTCATTCGGTCCTCTCCTTTCCCCTTGAGTTCCCCTCCCTTTCCTCCCTCCTAGCCTCTCTCCCTCTTGCCCCACCATACCCTCCCTATGCCCCAGTTCGGTCGTTTGGGACGTAACAACCTGGGAGAGTAGCAAAATGGACCGCAGTGAAAACTAGTGAAAACGGAACACAAGTCTGGAAGAAGGTGGCGGTTGCAATTTGACTATGCGGGAACACGCAAGGCGGCGCACGAGGGCCCCAAACACCGGACACGGCTGTATACCATTATGCCAGAGTTGGTATTCCACGCCTGGACCCCCGGGGTCCTCTTCGCCTGGACCCCCCGGGGCCATCTACGCCTGGACCACGGGGTCATCTACACCAGGACCACGGGGTCATCTACGCCTGGACCCCGGGGCCATCTACGCCTGGACCCCCCGGGGCCATCTACGGCTGGACCCCCCGGGGCCCTCTTCGCCTGGACCCCCCGGGGCCATCTACGCCTGGACCCCCGGGCCCTCTTCGCTTGGACCCCGGGACCCCTCTACGCCTGGACCCCGGGACCCCTCTACGCCTGGACCCCGGGACCCCTCTACGCCTGGACCCCGGGACCCCATCCACGCCTTATGAGTTCTGCCTGTTGACCCCACCTGACGACCCCCCCCCCCCCCGCGCCCCAACCTGTTGCTGCTGACCCCAACATTTGAGTGCCTACTCTGCCTTATCTTATGAGTGACCCCAACATTTGAGTGCCTACTCTGCCTTATCTTATGAGTACTGATTCCTCTTAGCCTTTTTGAGTATTCAAATACGCTTACTATTTCTCTCAGTCTTCCCTCAGTCTGTTGGCTGACTACGGGCTCACCATAGCCCGTGCTACTTGGAACTCTGTTCCAGGTAGCGAATCTTTAACAACTGTTGGCTGATTGAGTACTCTATTGGCTGTTGAAGTCCGTTGTTCACAACATCGCTTGGCTATTTGTCCTGCGTGAGCGATTGGGAAGAGATCTGGACCCCAAGCTACGCATATTACAGGAGCCGGTCGGCCGAGTGGACAGCACACTGGACTTGTGATCCTGTGGTCCTGGGTTCGATCCCAGGCGCCGGCGAGAAACAATGGGCAGAGTTTCTATCACCCTATGCCCCTGTTACCTAGCAGTAAAATAGGTACCTGGGTGTTAGTCAGCTGTCACGGGCTGCATCCTGGGGGTGGAGGCCTGGTCGAGGACCGGGCCTCGGGGACACTAAAGCCCTGAAATCATCTCAAGATAACCTCAAGATATGTGAATGACAATTAACACATGCATGAAGGTTTCTAGATTTCGTCGAAGATCCTAGAAACAGTTATCTTATCTTGAGGTTATCTTGAGATGATTTCGGGGCTTTTAGTGTCCCCGCGGCCCGGTCCTCGACCAGGCCTCCACCCCCAGGAAGCAGCCCGTGACAACTGACTAACACCCAGGTACCTATTTTACTGCTAGGTAACAGGGGCATAGGGTGATAGAAACTCTGCCCATTGTTTCTCGCCGGCGCCTGGGATCGAACCCAGGACCACAGGATCACAAGTCCAGCGTGCTGTCCGCTCGGCCGACCGGCTCCCTTGTAAGTTGACCTTAGCTGCGTGTGACCCAAGGTTATAGTTCTTTCTGGAGTATAAAGAACTGCGTGAGAACGCTGTTCCGGTTCTCAGAGTGTCGTGAGGAAGAAGGGAACTCACTGTTGCGAAGGCGGAGGGTCCCACCAGGCGTGCTATACTCCCTAGTGGCGCGACGACATGCCTCTTGGTTTCCTCGTTTATCTCGCTGATTTTTTTTTGGTTCGTTAATTCCCATCTTTTTAGTTGTCCAACCACTTGGGCTGGACGGTAGAGCGACGGTCTCGCTTCATGCAGGTCGGCGTTCAATCCCCGACCGTCCTAGTGGTTGGGCACCATTCCTTCACCCCCCTCCGTCCCATCCCAAATCCTGACCCCTTCCCAGTGTTATTTAGTCATGATGGCTTGACGCTTTCCACCTGATATTTCTCTTCCCTCGTGGCACCCCTCGCCGCCTTGGCCCACAAAATTGTCTATGAGCAGAGTGCATAGAGGAGCTGAGGGAGACTGGGCCACGCCACCAGCCACAAACATTGCTCAAGATAACCTCAAGATAACCACCTAAGCTTGTCGCTTTGTTATTGTAGGAGTAATGATGTCGGGCAGCGAGGGCTTGGCTGCACTCTGAGACGCTCACCTGAATATATTCCCCCAATAAACACAACTGATATGAGTCACTCGCACATGACATATCTCGGCCGCTAATTATGAACATTTCTCATGCTTCCTGGGGGTGGAGGCCTGGTCGAGGACCGGGCCGCGGGGACACTAAAGCCCCGAAATCATCTCAAGATAACCTTGACGAAGTGAACCCAAGAAGCGAGGTTACGTAAGCTTCTGCCAACCCACTCACGTGACAGTTCCGCTCCGTTCCTTTAATTGTAACTAGCTCATCAAGATTGTAACTTGCTTAGCTAAATGAATTGTGGGGTTCAGTCTCTGAGCCCATTATGTGCCTCTGTAACCCTTTCCACTACCGCCCACAAGATGGGTATGGGGTGCATAATAAATGAACTAAACTAACTAAAAACTCCTTTAATTGGGGGAGCCTAAACGTTATGTTTTCATGTGGAGGCGGGTGGTAGTACTCTCAAGTTTCTGTAACATGCGACCGCTCGGTGTTGAAGCCCGCGGGGTTCTCACTCGTGACGGTCAGGCAAGCTTCAGTTGCCGGCTGTTACCGGTCATTACAGCCGCACCCCCCCCCCCCAGGCACAGGAAGTCATCCGTCATCATGGCCGTTCTGTCTTTACTTACCGCTCGGTCATCCATCATTGTGATTGTGCTAGACGTAAAGTTTCGTGTCATTCTTCCACGCTACTGGTATGGCCGGGGAGGGGAGCCGGTCGGCCGAGCGGACAGCACGCTGGACTTGTGATCCTGTGGTCCCGGGTTCGATTCCGGGCGCCGGCGAGAAACAATGGGCAGAGTTTCTTTCACCCTATGCCCCTAGCTGTTACCTAGCAGTAAAATAGGTACCTGGGTGTTAGTCAGCTGTCACGGGCTGCTTCCTGGGGGGTGGAGGCCTCGTCGATGACCGGGCCGCGGGGACACTAAAGCCCCGAAATCATCTCAAGATAACCTCAAGATTGGCTACTGAAGCTTACGGGTGTATGCTTGTGTATTCACCTAGTTGTATTCACCTAGGTTGTGCTTGCGGGGTTGAGCTCTGCTCTTTCGGCCCGCCTCTCAATTGTTAATCAATCAACTTTTTTTTCTCACACACATACACCCGCAGGAAGCAGCCCTTAATAGTTGTGTAACTCCCAGGTACCTATTTACTGCTAGGTAACAGGGGAGCATCAGGATGAAAGAAACTCTGCCCATTTGTTTTCCGCCATCGCTGGGGATCGAACCCGGACCCTAGGATTACGAGTCCTGCGCACTGTCCACTCAGCCACAGGCTCCCCCTGTGTGTGTACATCTATGACACCCGGAGACCGGACTCTGATGAATCCTTCAGGTTGGTATTTTATTATATTTTATTTAAACTTTAATACAAAAAATGAGTTACAGACTTTGTTACATACAAGGTACAAAGTTGTTGTTACAGATTATCGAGTTCCTCCAGTTCATTGGGTGGCGGGCAGGAACCCTGAATGCAGTATGCACTTCCCATCTATATTGCCACTCTGAGGCGCTGGAAAATGAAGGTGGCAGCTCTTAGTGTCTCTTGTTGTTTCAATTAGCCTAGAACCCAGTTCCTTAAACTGGTAGCACTCTTACCCCAGGCGCCGAGTGTCTCAGAAGCAATGGGGACAAAATTGTAGTGGTGATCCAGTTCTCTGTTCTTATAGGACTTGGCTGATTCTCTGTGTGTGGCAGCACCACTCGGATGTGCAGCACTGAAGTCAATAATGGCGGTAGGTAATGGGGTTCTCTCTCAGCTGGACATCCTGCTGTGGTGAGGCTCCTCTTGATGATGATAACTTGACTGTGCCTCGAGTGCCCTCCCCTTGTGCTTTGGTAGGGCAGGTCATGTTGGCCAATATATATATATATATATATATATATATATATATATATATATATATATATATATATATATATATATATATATATTATTATGTTATTGCAGATCTTCTTTGCTGTAGATACAATACTGTCCCTCTTTATGCCATAAATCTTATTCGACCTCAAACTGATGACATCCGAGTTTTTCTAATTTTCTCTCAGTTCGAATGTTGAATGTGCATTTATGGTAATGATTCACATTTAAGACGTCTAACTTCGCAGCCAAGGGCTTAAGTTTGTTTACATTACGCATCATTCTTTTTCTATTTGGCCTTGCGGAAGACTTGTATCGGTTTGGAGCTCCTGAGCGATTAGCTACGCTTGCTAATCTCACACAGTCTCATGTCTTTGTCTTCATCAGATATGAGTAATGGGACAAGAACTGAACCCGGGGGGGAATGTTGTTCCCGCTACCATTACAGGGGAGCCGGTCGGCTGAGCGGACAGCACGCGGGACTTGTGATCCTGGGTTCGATCCCAGGCGCCGGCGAGAAAAAATGGGCAGAGTTTCTTTCACCCTATGCCCCCTGTTACCTAGCAGTAAAATAGGTACCTGGGTGTTAGTCAGCTGTCACGGCCTGCTTCCTGGGGGTGGAGGCCTGGTCGAGGACCGGGCCGCGGGGACACTAAAGCCCCGAAATCATCTCAAGATAACCTCAAGAAGATAACCTGTCTGGGTTTGGTGGTGGTAATCCTGTGATCATCTGATTGTGATAGTGATTGTATTGGTGTTGAGAACTATGGAGTGTGAAAAAGATAGTGAGTGTTGGCGGTTGTAGTGGTGAGTGGTGTGAGCGGGGGGGGGGGGGGGCCTGCGTGCAGGGAGGCCCAGTGGTCCTCAGATTAGACGAGGTTTTGCGTGCGCAGGGGGAGGGGCTAGACCCCCACGCACAACACGCGATTACCACACCACCCCGTATAATGCCGCTCTACACTGTTCTGTTGCACGCAACCACCACTCTGCCGCAGACAACCACCACTCTGCCGCAGACAACCACCACTCTGCCGCAGACAACCACCACTCTGCCGCAGACAACCACCACTCTGCCGCAGGCAACCACCACTCTGCCGCAGGCAACCACCACTCTGCCGCAGGCAACCACCACTCTGCCGCAGACAACCACTATTCGTCCTCGTAGCATTACCACACTACCTAGAACAACTTCGGTTCCGAGCAATGCAAATACTGTTGTGCAATATGCAATCGCATATTGGGGGCCTTGTAGCCTGGTTACGGGGTCCTTGTAGCCTGGTTACGGGGGCCTTGTAGCCTGGTTACGGGGGCCTTGTAGCCTGGTTACGGGGGCCTTGTAGCCTGGTTACGGGGGCCTTGTAGCCTGGTGGATAGCGCGCAGGACTCGTAATTCTGTGGCGCGGGTTCGATTCCCGCACGAGGCAGAAACAAATGGGCAAAAGTTTCTTTCACCCTGAATGCCCCTGTTATCTAGCAGTAAATAGGTACCTGGGTGTTAGTCAGCTGTCAAGGGCTGCTTCCTGGGGGTGGAGGCCTGGTCGAGGACCGGGCCGCGGGGACACTAAAGCCCCGAAATCATCTCAAGATAACCATCGCTGTTGTATACAACAACACTGGGAGCAAGAGTCGACATCACAACACAGGGAGCAGCCATGATGGCTGCCCATCTTAGCTTCCCAATATGAAAGAAAAATGCCACGAGCCACAGATGGCGCATATTGAAGCCCACACTATTGTAGACATGGCTGGTTTTCCCCTCCCCAACATGCCTGGGACTTCCCGGTGGTGGCTGCTGGTCATCCTGCCTCCTGTATCATCTTAATCTCAAACTCTTCCTTTTCAACACTGTTCACCTCACCCTCCTCCATGTCTTCAATCTCTTCTCGCTTTTCAGTATTCACTTCCACCGTCATTCACTCAGTCTCCTGACCAGAGAATTTATTCAGCCTAAGGAAGTGCAGTAACAGGCTAGTTAGAGGTGCGTGTGTTGACTTGGTAAACACCAACAGGAACACAACATGCAGTCATGCTATAACGCTACAAAGGTGCCCCCTCGCCCCTCTATACTCATCTAGCAGACTCCAAAATAGCAGTCTTTAATATAAATTGTTCCCACCATGATTAAATTAACGAACATGTTTAATATGACAAAGGAGAGTGTGTATAACTAAATACGAAATAGACTAATATTCAACTGACCCCAGCGTCAATATGTCATCCAGAGGCCAGTGTTGAGGTTGGGTATGGGCGTCACACTGGAGGCTGGGTATGGGCGTCACACTGGAGGCTGGGTATGGGCGTCACACTGGAGGCTGGGTATGGGCGTCACACTGGAGGCTGGGTATGGGCGTCACACTGGAGGCTGGGTATGGGCGTCACACTGGAGGCTGGGTATGGGCGTCACACTGGAGGCTGGGTATGGGCGTCACACTGGAGGCTGGGTATGGGCGTCACACTGGAGGCTGGGTATGGGCGTCACACTGGAGGCTGGGTATGGGCGTCACACTGGAGGCTGGGCATGGGCGTCACACTGGAGACTGGGCATGGGCGTCACACTGGAGGCTGGGTATGGGCGTCACACTGGAGGCTGGGTATGGGCGTCACACTGGAGGCTGGGCATGGGCGTCACACTGGAGGCTGGGTATGGGCGTCACACTGGAGGCTGGGTATGGGCGTCACACTGGAGACTGGGCATGGGCGTCACACTGGAGGCTGGGTATGGGCGTCACACTGGAGGCTGGGTATGGGCGTCACACTGGAGGCTGGGTATGGGCGTCACACTGGAGGCTGGGCATGGGCGTCACACTGGAGGCTGGGTATGGGCGTCACACTGGAGGCTGGGCATGGGCGTCACACTGGAGGCTGGGTATGGGCGTCACACTGGAGGCTGGGTATGGGCGTCACACTGGAGGCTGGGCATGGGCGTCACACTGGAGGCTGGGTATGGGCGTCACACTGGAGGCTGGGCATGGGCGTCACACTGGAGGCTGGGTATGGGCGTCACACTGGAGGCTGGGTATGGGCGTCACACTGGAGGCTGGGTATGGGCGTCACACTGGAGGCTGGGTATGGGCGTCACACTGGAGGCTGGGTACGATCGTCACACTGGGTATGAGAGGTGAATCACACTGGGCAGAGACGGGAGAGTCAAGATGGGAATATGATACTTAGCTATGGAGGTCAAATTCAAATTAAAAAAAAACTTCATTCACAGTTGTGCATTTATAACTGCGTTTGTTTACACAGTATTTACACAGTGTATATCACAGTGGTGAATGAGATGGAACGAATATGTGTGTATATCCCGCCAAACACACACCGAAATTACGACGTTGGTACAACGTTCGAACAAGTTTTAACACCTCCTAACCAGTTATAACAACCAATATAGCAAGTTGTAACAACGTTCTAATACGTCATAAACACGTTAAGCCAAGATGTAACAACTTTATTACAAGTCGTAACAAGCGGAAAATAGACAGTTTCGGTTTGTGTTTCCAGTGATACGATCAAGTTACTCCCCGGAGTGTATTCTCACAGAAGGAAAACATTCCATGACTTTGGAGTGAGTTGGTACCATTGTAATGGTGGAGCAGAGGAAGGGGGGCCCACGTGTAGGGGAGATCGTGAGGATGGTACAAGATCTTAAGCAGCATCTTCAGCAGTGGTGAGAGGCACTCTCCCATCACTCCCTGGCGCCTCGTCCTTGCTAGCCTGCTGCTTCAAGCACTTGTTGCCTCGACTACCAGGCACCAGCTAACTGCTACCCCCATCCCCCCGGCCCCATTCCCCCCCTTCTTCCTTGTCGTCTACCCCGCTCTTCATACCATCCCATTCCACCCCTCCCTCCCTCTCTCTTTACTCTACCATCCCTCCCTCCTTTCTCTACCACCCCTCCCAACTCCCTCTCCCTCCCCCATCCCACTGACTCGGCCAGTGGCACCCCATCACTCCGTGTCCCTCAACCACGTACAAGATACTACGGGGGCGGGGGGGGGGAGGGTGACAAAGCAGATACAGAAGCAATGTTCAAATTTTTGAACATTAAAACGAGAGGACATAACTGGGAACACAGATGAGTCAGATGTCAGAACTCTGTTCATTTACGGACTAGACGAGGACGTTCTCGAAGCCAATTCGATGCACAGTTTTAAATGTGTGAAAAACACGAAAATAAACACGTGATTAAAACTGTGACAGTGTCAGACCACGGAGGAAAATTGAAACAGGAATTTCCTTAAGTACTTTCGTATATTAATACATCTGCAGAAGGAGTCAGGAGTCCTCTCCTTCTGAAGATGTATTAATATACGAAAGTACTTAAGGAAATTCCTGTTTCAATTTTCCTTCGTGGTCTGACACTGTCACAGTTTTAAATGTAATTATTATAAGAAAAAACTAGGGAAAAAGTGTCCCCTGCATTGAGGTAATGATGGCCGAAAGGCGGGGCTTAGGAGCTAGTGCTTGACTCTGCAAGCACAACTTGTCTACTGAGTTGGGGCACAACTGAGCGCTGTCTACTCGGCCGGATAGACAGCACTGACTGAGAGTCGTAGTCCAGAAGGCCCAGGTTCGATTCCCGGCCGACACAAATGAACAGTTTCTTTCATATGATGCCTCTGTTCTCCTAGCAATAAATAGGTACTAGGGAGTTACTCTTGATACTGGCTGCTCTTGGGGATGTGTGGGTTAAGAGACAGTTGTTTTAGATTTAGTTACTCAGAGCAAAATGTCCATGTAGCACGGGCTATGGTGAGCCCGTAAGTTAGAGACAAATGAGTGTAGTAGATATGATAAATGAAAATAGGTGAGGTGTCAGTACATTGGACGTCGGACGGTTAAAAAGGCGGAGTCCAAGACCTAATAGGTAGATCCTGCAGGCACAAATAGTAAATACACGCACCAATGTATGCACAGCACTCACTCAAGGACACAAAGGGCACTCAAGAGCCCTCGCACAAGGGGACACAGGTGGAAACTGAGTGCCCAAATGAGCCACAGAGATATTAGAAAGAACTTTTTTAGTGTCAGAGTGGTTGACAAATGGAATGCATTAGGAAGTGATGTGGTGGAGGCTGACTCCATACACAGTTTCAAGTGTAGATATGATAGAGCCCAATAGGCTCAGGAACCTGTACACCAGTTGATTGACAGTTGAGAGGCGGGACCAAAGAGCCAGAGCTCAACCCCCGCAAGCACAAATAGGTGAGTACAAAGGTGGAAACTGATTAACCCAAATGAGCTAAAAAACATAACTTTTTGGGGGCTTTTTCAGTGTCACTAAGAAGCAAAGTGGAGGAGGCTGACTCCACACACACAGTTGTAAATGTCAACATGATAAAAGCCCAATAAGTTTACTCCTTGCAAGCACAACTAGAGCAGTACAAACACACACACACGCGCGAAAGCACGCGCGCACGTTTGCGTCTCACGGGAGTCTGGTTACATTATAAACTCTTGACGTCATCTGTAAGCCAGAAAGCAGAGCACCGTGTCAGTGTTGATCGTCCCCGACTCTCTCTCTTCCTCCAGGAGGGAGAGAGAGAGACACACACACACACACACACACACACACACACACACACACACACACAGACAGTAGTTAAATGGAATGCATTAAGTAATGATGTGGTTTAGGCTGACTCCATGCAAAAGTTTAAAATGTAGATATGATAGAGCCCAGTAGGCTCAGGAATCTGTACACCAGTTGAGAGGCAGGACCAAAGAGCCAGAGCTCAACCCCCGCAAGCACAACTAGGTGAGTACAGAGAGAGAGAGAGAGAGAGAGAGAGAGAGAGAGAGAGAGAGAGAGAGAGAGAGAGAGAGAGAGAGAGAGAGAGAGAGATTAAGAATGAATACCAATATAATCAGAAAGTATGGCTGGAAGCTTGAGAATCAGATGAGTCTTAGAGATAGAAACTTGTAGCGTAAGACTAGTGGGCAAATGGAGTCTCCTCCTACAACTTCAACGTATGTGCTTAGCACATACGTTAGACATATTCTGGAATATGCAGCGCCAGCCATGTGGCTGTTACTTAGTCCAACACAAAACGAAACTGGAGAACGTCCTACAAGGCTTCTCCTGTATAGGTTAACATAGGGTGACGTGCAGGCGCGGTGGGGGCTTATATAATAAGAACATATAAATGTTTACTCCCTCGTAATTTAATATACAAGAGGCTTAATTACTATACTTAATAATGAATATCAGAGGTCCACGTCTGTTCAACATCCTCCCAGTATAAGAAATATTGCCGGAACAATTGTGGACATCTTCAAGAGAAAACTGGATAGTTTATTTCAAGAAGTGCTGGACCAACCGGGCTGTGGTGGATATGTGGGCCTGCGGGGCCGCTCCAAACAACAGCCTGGTGGACCAAGCTCTCGCAAGTCAAGCCTGGCCTCGGGCTAGGCCTGGGGGGAATAGAAGAACTCAGAACCACATCCAGGTACATTCCAGGCATGTGAGAGTATCACTTTATAATGTATCTTAGCAAGCAATACCAATTCTCTGCCTAATTTTAATATCATCACCAATTGTTTGCACTTTTACGTTGATATTTAACACACTTTTACGTTGATATTTAACACACTTTTACGTTGATATTTAACACACTTTTACGTTGATATGTAACACACTTTTACGTTGATATGTAACACACTTTTACGTTGATATGTAACACACTTTTACGTTGATATGTAACACACTTTTACGTTGATATGTAACACACTTTTACGTTGATATTTAACACACAAAGAGTGTTCACCTCATCTTAGTCCAGATTAATACAAGATCACACTGGTGCAGTGATAACGATAACAAAAGCTAAAGAACACCCGAATAAGAATAATTAAAAAAGGTTTTAGGTCCATAAGAAGAATATATACAAATGGCTTTCAACAGCAACAAGCGCATATAGCCTGTCACCCAGTGGCAGGCAGCACGTGGTGCCTGTCACCCAGTGGCAGGCAGCACGTGGTGCCTGTCACCCAGTGGCAGGCAGCACGTGGTGCCTGTCACCCAGTGGCAGGCAGCACGTGGTGCCTGTCACCCAGTGGCAGGCACCACGTGGTGCCTGCCACTCCACCCGGTGGCAGGCAGCATGTGTTGCCTGTCACTCCACCCGGTGGCAGGCAACACGGTGGACCTCAAGCCTTGGTTACAGAGTCCTCCTTGGACTGTGGCCTCCACGCCCTGGGCGTAATGGTCCAGAGTGCGACGCGACTGTTAAACTGTGTTTAAATGTCCAGTTGTAGTCTTGTTGTTGGAGTAACTGAAGCGTTGAGGTCAACTTTCCATGGCTCACATTTAGTCCTGTAGGACCAAGGGGTTGCTGGGCCCGAGTCCCTTAATGGAAAATGGGAAGGCTGTAATTACCACTCTTATCACTAACTGTTAACAGCAACGTAATAGTAAATAAAATAATAATTTTTTATTCAGGTAAGGTACATACATACAAGGTAAGATACAAAAGTTGATGGATTTATAGATAGAGCTAGTACATACAATGCCTAAAGCCACTATTACGCAAAGCGTTTCGGGCAGCATACATAGTAAACACCTGACTGAACACACACCTGGGCTCCTCACAGCGGCGTTTCGGGCAGTTTACATAGTAAACACCTGACTGAACACACACCTGGACTCCTCACAGCGGCGTTTCGGGCAGTTTACATAGTAAACACCTGACTGAACACACACCTGGACTCCTCACAGCGGCGTTTCGGGCAGTTTACATAGTAAACACCTGACTGAACACACACCTGGACTCCTCACAGCGGCGTTTCGGGCAGTTTACATAGTAAACACCTGACTGAACACACACCTGGACTCCTCACAGCGGCGTTTCGGGCAGTTTACATAGTAAACACCTGACTGAACACACACCTGGACTCCTCACAGCGGTCTCCACAACAACCTGTCCTCTCACTTAAAGTGACTGTAGTGATACAAGTGTACCGCAGTCTTAAAGCCAGTTTACCCGATTTGACAAACGTCAAATTTAAAGTGGCTTTTTGCCTTACCAGAAGCACAGCGGGCTGTGGTGGGTATATGGGCCTGCGGGCCGCTCCAAGCAACAGCCTAGTGGACCAAACTGTCACAAGTCAAGCCTGGCCTCGGGCCGGGCTTGGGGAGTACATCAGGACCCCATCAACCAGGTATCAACCACCTTGGCAACCCACCTAGTCTATGGAAGACGGTGTTCAGTGCGAGGAAGCGTCAGTATTGCGGTGCTTTTCAGTCCAATAAACCACCGAAATGTTAACGTTGTGGATGATAGCGTCAGAAATTCCTGTGCATTAAGTGTGAGGACAGTTTGAACACTGACGCATCGTTCAAGACAGGCTCGGTGAAAAATAATCTCTGTTTAGGACAAAGATTGTCTTCCCAAGCAGACGATCTCTGTTTAGGACAAAGATTGTCTTCCCAAGCAGACGATCTCTGTTTAGGACAAAGATTGTCTTCCCAAGCAGACGATCTCTGTTTAGGACAAAGATTGTCTTCCCAAGCAGACGATGGAGACACGACGACGTTTTGGTTCGTCCTGGACCGTCATCAAGTCCTTTGTGAGGACAGAGGAAGAAAGGAAGGACCGGGTGGTTTAAGACTCGATAAGCGGTTTAGTCTAACAAAAGGTGCTGGAACCTAGGGAGCCGGTCGGCCGAGCGGACAGCACGCTGGACTTTTGATCCCGTGGTCCTGGGTTCGATCCCAGGCGCCGGCGAGGAACAATAGGCAGAGTTTCTTTCACCCTATGCCCCCTGTTACCTAGTAGTAAAATAGGTACCTGGGTGTTAGTCAGCTGTCACGGGCTGCTTCCTGGGGGTGGAAGCCTGGTCGAGGACCGGGCCGCGGGGACACTAAAAAAAAACAAAATCATCTCAAGATAACCTCAAGAATCATTTGTTCGTTAGGTTATCTTGAGGTTATCTTGAGATGATTTCGTGGCTTTAGTGTCCCCGCGGCCCGGTCCTCGACCAGGCCTCCACCCCCAGGAAGCAGCCCGTGACAGCTGACTAACTCCCAGGTACCTATTTTACTGCTAGGTTAGGACAACCTGGGTTCAGTTAGGCCAAGAGTAGCGATGACGTAGAGGGGGGTACATGCTTTTCTCAGGTCATAGACCCTACTCAAGCCACCAGCCAGCACCAACAGACTGCTTGGGTAAAGCCAGAATTCTGAGACCTATAGCTTGTGCAGCACTGATTTATAAATTTAAATGGTTTAGTATGAAGTGATCAATATTTCATACGTAACGAGGATAGAATACATTGGAACTGGTCGAGCTGCTCAATGCTTGTCTGCTGTTCAGCGCCATGTCTGCTGCTCAATGCTTGTCTGCTGTTCAGCGCCATGTCTGCTGCTCAATGCTTGTCTGCTGTTCAGCGCCATGTCTGCTGCTCAATGCTTGTCTGCTGTTCAGCGCCATGTCTGCTGCTCAATGCTTGTCTGCTGTTCAGCGCCATGTCTGCTGCTCAATGCTTGTCTGCTGTTCAGCGCCATGTCTGCTGCTCAATGCTTGTTTGCTGCTCAATGCTTGTCTGCTGTTCAGCGCCATGTCTGCTGCTCAATGCTTGTCTGCTGCTCAATGCTTGTCTACTGTTCAGCGCCATGTCTGCTGTTCAGCGCCATGTCTGCTGCTCAATGCTTGTCTGCTGTTCAGCGCCATGTCTGCTGCTCAATGCTTGTCTGCTGTTCAGCGCCATGTCTGCTGCTCAATGCTTGTCTGCTGTTCAGCGCCATGTCTGCTGCTCAATGCTTGTCTGCTGCTCAATGCTTGTCTGCTGTTCAGCGCCATGTCTGCTGCTCAATGCTTGTCTGCTGTTCAGCGCCATGTCTGCTGCTCAATGCTTGTCTGCTGTTCAGCGCCATGTCTGCTGCTCAATGCTTGTCTGCTGTTCAGCGCCATGTCTGCTGCTCAATGCTTGTCTGCTGCTCAATGCTTGTCTCCTGTTCAGCGCCATGTCTGCTGCTCAATGCTTGTCTGCTGCTCAATGCTTGTCTGCTGTTCAATGCTTGTCTGCTGCTCAATCCTTGTCTGCTGTTCAGCGCCATGTCTGCTGCTCAATGCTTGTCTGCTGTTCAATGCTTGTCTGCTGCTCAATACTTGTCTGCTGTTCAGCGCAGATATTATGAGATTGGCGTTGGAGAACCAAGGGAAGGGGAACTATCAGGGGAAAAGCTCTGAGCCATTACGACTATATAGCACTGGGAAGGGGTCAGGATAAGGATTTGGGATGGGAAGAGGAAAAGGAATGGTGCCCAGCCACTTGGGTGGTCGGGGATTGAACGCTGACCTGCATGAGATGGAGGACAATTTCAAACAAAATTTTGAGCTTTGCGAATATATTTTAATGTAGGGAAAATGTAATTATGATAACCCTACCTATTGGGAATGGACGTGACTCGCTTCTTCAGTTAAGGGTTTTATAAAATAATTAATACTAAGGAACTAAGGGTTTCTTATAAGGATATAATGGTTGGGGAATAATTTGGTTAAAGGTTTTACCAAATAATAATAAGGAACCCCAGAGCGACCCTTGTGGAACCTCGCTAGTAACTCCATTCTAACGACTTGTTTAGCGCGTCAGGTATTCTGGTATCGAACTCGGAACACCTTTCCTGTCGGGCTGTTTGGTTTTCCGTCGTGTGCGCTCCTGTCCCTGCCAGACCGGTCACACATTAATGGTCAGAGACGTTGGGAATTGCATGCTTTAGTGGTTATCTTGAGGTTATCTTAAGAGGATTTCGTTTTTTTTTTTTTTTAGTGTCCCCGCGGCCCGGTCCTCGACCAGGCCTCCACCCCCAGGAAGCAGCCCGTGACAGCTGACTAACACCCAGGTACCTATTTTACTGCTAGGTAACAGGGGCATAGGGTGAAAGAAACTCTGCCCATTGTTTCTCGCCGACGCCTAGGATCGAACCCAGGACCACAGGATCACAAGTCCAGCGTGCTGTCCGCTTGGCCGACCGACTCCCTTCGTGGGAGTGAACATGACGTGGAATATATATTTTGTTGGTGTATGTTCATCAGGTGTGTACCTCTACCCTCCCCCCCCCCTTCCTTCTTCCCACACTCCAGGTGTGTAGTAATCCCCCTTTCCTCCCTTAGGGGAAGGGGTAGGGAAGGGGTCTGGGAGCGAGTGTACACATTCACTAGAACCCATGATGGTTCCACAGGTGTGAGGGGGGGGGGCAGGTGTGTGTGTTTTAGCCACGCGTGTTGTGGCTGGGACACGTGTGTGCGACTCACACCTGTAGGGAGGGGGGGGGTCCATGTGCACCAGCCCTGGTAAAGCTGATGCATTTGGAACACGCACTTCAGCCTGCGTCAGGTCCTGTTTATCAAGGTGTCTCACCTTACTAGGATGATAGTGCAACCCGTTCTCGCAATTTCTTAAAGTCAATATTGACTTATTAAATAAGTGCATATGTGACATACTAATTTATTGTGAATATTTTAGTTTACCTTGAAAAGCTTCATAGAAAACACCGACCTTACCTAACCTTCTTAGTATGTTAAGATAAGCATCTTATTGCTCTGTAATTACAATTATTACTTAACCTATACCTATAATAGGTAATAACCTATAACATATAATAGCCTTAACCTTAACCTAATACCTATAATATAACCTTAAGCTATACCTATAATAGGTAATAATAGCAATAATCTATACCTATAATAGGTTAAGTAATAATTGTAATTACGGAGCAATAAGATGCTTATCTTAACATACTAAGAAGGTTAGGTGAGGTCGGTGTTTTCTATGAAGCTTTTTAAGGAAAACTAAAATATTCACAATAAATTAGTATGTCACATATGCACGTATTTAATAAGTCAATATTGACTATAAGAAAGTGCGAGAACGGGTTGGATAGGGAGACAGAGAGGGGTGTATAAGGCTAATACACAACGGGTATTTACTGTTGCGGGCTCGCCATAGCCCGTGCTACATGAACATTTCGTTCTGAGTAGCTGAATCTAAAACAACAAGGGGTATTTATCGCGATAATTGTAAGTAGGCAACCATTGTGATGGTCGATACGAGGCTGACGACCGTGTTTTTTTAACATAGTAAGGTACAGGAGATGAGGATTTCAGACAATTCTGTCTTCCTGTGTATATCTATAGATATATCTATAGATTATTTGTGTATTTAGTGTTGTCTTCCTGTGTCCCGTTGCTCGAGTACCATTCATGCCAAGTTGTATATCCTTGTATACCTGGATACCTTGTATCCTTGTATACCTGGAGAGGGTTCTGGGAGTTCTATTCCCCGAGCTCGGCCTGCGACCAGGCTCAACTTGTGATTACTTGGTCCAACAGATTGTTACTTGGAGCGGTCAGCAAGCTTACATATCCACTACAGTCTGGTTGGTCCGGCACTTCTATTGCAAGAATTTATCTAAGTGCCTCTTGAATACATCCATCTTTGTTCCAGAAATATTGCTAATGCTTACTGGGAGGGTGTTGAACAGCTGTGGACCTCTGATGTTCAGACAGTGTTCTCTGATTGTGCCTATGGCACCTCTACTCTTCACCTTCTGTTGTTCCTAGACTCCTGTTGTTCCTATGACTCTCCTGTTGTTCCTAGCGCTGAACAATGCTGCTTTGTCTACTTTGTCAGTTTCCTTCTGAATCTTATATGTCGTTATCATGTCTCCCCTCCCCTATCTCTCCTTTTCTCCAGTGTGGTAAGGTCCAGTTCTTTCAGTCTCTCCTCGTATCTCAATCCCCTCTGCTTCAGAACGAGTCTCGTTGCATATCTTTGGACTTTTTCTAGTTTCCCCCCTTGTCCCTTTTCAGGTAAAGGGTTCCATGCTGGGGCTGCATATTCAAGAGTGGGTCTCACCTTCGCTGCATAACACACACTTTATGTGTGTGTGCGTGCGACTGTGTGCAATAATTATACACTGGTGTGTAAGATATCAGGTACACAGGGTTGTAAGATATCAGGTACACAGGGTTGTAAGATATCAGGTACCCCAGGGTTGTAAGATATCAGGTACCCAGGGTTGTAAGATATCAGGTACCCAGGGTTGTAAGATATCAGGTACCCAGGGTTGTAAGATATCAGGTACCCCAGGGTTGTAAGATATCAGGTACCCAGGGTTGTAAGATATCAGGTACCCAGGGTTGTAAGATATCAGGTACCCCAGGGTTGTAAGATATCAGGTACACAGGGTTGTAAGATATCAGGTACCCCAGGGTTGTAAGATATCAGGTACACAGGGTTGTAAGATATCAGGTACACAGGGTTGTAAGATATCAGGTACACAGGGTTGTAAGATATCAGGTACCCCAGGGTTGTAAGATATCAGGTACCCCAAGGTTGTAAGATATCAGGTACCCAGGGTTGTAAGATATCAGGTACCCCAGGGTTGTAAGATATCAGGTACCCCAGGGTTGTAAGATATCAGGTACCCCAAGGTTGTAAGATATCAGGTACCCAGGGTTGTAAGATATCAGGTACCCCAGGGTTGTAAGATATCAGGTACCCCAGGGTTGTAAGATATCAGGTACGCAGGGTTGTAAGATATCAGGTACCCAGGGTTGTAAGATATCAGGTACGCAGGGTTGTAAGATATCAGGTACCCCAGGGTTGTAAGATATCAGGTACCCAGGGTTGTAAGATATCAGGTACCCCAGGGTTGTAAGATATCAGGTACACAGGGTTGTAAGATATCAGGTACCCCAGGGTTGTAAGATATCAGGTACCCAGGGTTGTAAGATATCAGGTACACAGGGTTGTAAGATATCAGGTACCCCAGGGTTGTAAGATATCAGGTACCCCAGGGTTGTAAGATATCAGGTACCCCAGGGTTGTAAGATATCAGGTACCCCAGGGTTGTAAGATATCAGGTACCCCAGGGTTGTAAGATATCAGGTACCCCAGGGTTGTAAGATATCAGGTACCCCAAGGTTGTAAGATATCAGGTACCCAGGGTTGTGAGCATGACTGGGTTCATGACCCCACACTGACGCTCACGCTCCAAGCGGCCATGATGTCATGTCACGCTGCAAGGCCATGATGTCATGTCACGCTGCAAGGTCATGATGTCATGTCACGAATTTCAGCCTTGACAGGTGTCACATTACCCTTCGCTTGACACCAGGCTGACGTCACCGTGCAACCCGTTCTCGCACTTGCTTTCAGTCAATATTGGCTTGTGTAATAAGTGCATATGTGACATACTAATTGATTTTGAATATTTTAGTTTACCTTGAAAAGCTTCATAGAAAACACCGACCTCATCTAACCTTCTTAGTATGTTAAGATAAGCATCTTATTGCTTCTTATTTACAATTATTACTTAACCTATCAACGGTATAGGTTAAGTAATAATTATAATTACAAAGCAATAAGATGCTTATCTTAACATACTAAGAAGGTTAGGTGAGGTCGGTGTTTTCTATGAAGCTTTTCAAGGTAAACTAAAATATTCACAATCAATTAGTATGTCACATATGCACTTATTAAATAAGCCAATATTGACTAAAAGCGAGTGCGAGAACGGGTTGCACCGTGTCCCAAACTACACAGGGTGTAGTTTGGGACACCCTGTGTAGTTTGTGTAAACACCCTGTGTAAACATTTAAGTTTACTGTTCATACTTTTACTTGATAATACTCTTTGTTTGTGAACTTTATTAAAGGGGTCATTGTGGTTTATGAGGTGTTGAACTGTTTGACAGGACGGGTAGTTGGACCGTTACCTCTGTAAATGTTGGTCATTGCAGACTTGGGTGACAGGATCTATTCAGACAGGCGAAGCAAATACCCGTATCACAGATTTATTGAACATGGTAATTGTATGACGTAAAACAAAAAAAGGATTTTCAGAATCATATATTACATCCTAGCTCTAACAAAAATGAAAAGCTTGCAAGATTTCCATAATGGTCAGATTGTTTGTTCAAGTTCCTTCTATATATTTTTTATTTTAACGTGCAGTGTGCATATTATTTATGCATAAACACATCACTTATAGTAAGCCACTGAGCCCATTATGTGGCTCTGTGTAGTCTGCACTCCAGCCCACGACATGGGCAGCATAATAATGAACACATCATCATATAATGATGATTGATGTGTGATTTCTGTGATAACACAGAAATCACAATTGCGTGATGCATCAAATGAACAAATCCACAAGGGCCGTGACGAGGATTTGAACCTGCGTCCGAGAGCATCCCAGACGCTGCCTTAATCCTAATCGTAGCTCAGTCGATTAAGGCAGCGTCTGGGATGCTCGCGGACGCTGGTTCGAATCCTCGTCACAGCCCTTGTGGATATATTCAAGAGATTAGAGAGATTGAGATTCTAACCCATTGCTGAGGGCGGGACGCGATGGAACTTTGGGGCTGAAACATCGAGTATTGGCTGCCAGGTCCTCCCTGGAAAGACCACAGGTAGCCAGGTCTCTCGACCAGATCTGGCGACACGAGAGAGAGAGAGAAGAGAGAGATCAAATAATATACACGTGGAAAATACTGGAGGGCCAGGTCCTTAATCTACACAGTAAAATAACAACATACTGGAGTGAACGATATGGAAGAAAATGCAGAGTAGAACCAGTGAAGAGCAGGGGTGCCATAGGCACAATCAGAGAACACTGTATAAACATCAGAGGTCCGCGGTTGTTCAACGTCCTCCCAGCGAGCATAAGAAATATTGCCGGAACAACCGTGGACATCTTCAAGAGGAAACTAGATAGTTTTCTTCAAGGAGAGAAGGGCCAACCGGGCTGAGGTGGATATGTGGGCCTGCGGGTCGCTTCAAGCAACAGCCTGGTGGACCAAACTCTCACAAGTCAGTGGTCAGTACTCCTCCTTAGATGGGAAGTAGAAGAACCCCACCAAGCAGGTATCAAGCAGGTATCTCGTAATACCAAGTGTCCTTCAACTGTTGTCTGCCTCTCCACACCCTCCCCCGATCCGAACTCACCTCCACAGCATCTCATTTTTACCCTTTACCTCGCCTCTCCCACATTCTACTGCTGCTCCTCCCTCCCTACTTAACACTCAGCAGAGACCTTGATTGTGTGCTGAACCCCACCCATCTAAGACAAGGACACTCCAGAAACACCCATCCACACACCTGATCAACTCCATCCCTCCCCCTCCCTGGTATATGGACATAATGGATTGGCACTTTATGGTGATAAAGTCCAAGTGGTTGGGGCACCATTCCTTTCCCCCGTCCCATCCCAAATCCTTATCCTGACCCCTTCCCAGTGCTATATAGTCGTAATGGCTTGGCGCTTTTCCTTGATAATTCCTTCCTTCCTTCCCTCCCTCCCTCTTTCCCTTCATCCCCTTTCATTTCCCTACGCCCCTCTTCACAATTGTCCTCTTCCCCATCCTCCCCTCCACATGTCTTCCTCTCTCTCCACACCTATTCAAAACAAGTATTAGGGGGAGCGGGCAGGTGCTCGGAACTTGTCGAGCCACGACCTTTGTCACCCGTGGCAGTGGGTCCGGGGGCTACGTCTTGATGTAGGCTGCTTGTTGGGTCCGGGGGCTACGTCTTGATGTAGGCTACTTGTTGGGTCCGGAGGCTGCGTCTTGATGTAGGCTACTTGTTGGGTCCGGAGGCTGCGTCTTGATGTAGGCTACTTGTTAGGTCCGGAGGCTGCGTCTTGATGTAGGCTGCTTGTTGGGTCCGGAGGCTGCGTCTTGATGTAGGCTGCTTGTTGGGTCCGGAGGCTGCGTCTTGATGCAGGCTACTTGTTGGGTCCGGAGGCTGCGTCTTGATGTAGGCTGCTTGTTGGGTCCGGAGGCTGCGTCTTGATGTAGGCTACTTGTTAGGTCCGGAGGCTGCGTCTTGATGTAGGCTGCTTGTTGGGTCCGGAGGCTGCGTCTTGATGTAGGCTGCTTGTTGGGTCCGGAGGCTGCGTCTTGATGTAGGCTACTTGTTAGGTCCGGAGGCTGCGTCTTGATGTAGGCTGCTTGTTGGGTCCGGAGGCTGCGTCTTGATGCAGGCTACTTGTTGGGTCCGGAGGCTGCGTCTTGATGTAGGCTGCTTGTTGGGTCCGGAGGCTGCGTCTTGATGTAGGCTGCTTGTTGGGTCCGGAGGCTGCGTCTTGATGTAGGCTACTTGTTAGGTCCGGAGGCTGCGTCTTGATGTAGGCTGCTTGTTGGGTCCGGAGGCTGCGTCTTGATGTAGGCTGCTTGTTGGGTCCGGAGGCTGCGTCTTGATGTAGGCTACTTGTTAGGTCCGGAGGCTGCGTCTTGATGTAGGCTGCTTGTTGGGTCCGGAGGCTACGTCTTGATGTAGGCTGCTTGTTGGGTCCGGAGGCTGCGTCTTGATGTAGGCTGCTTGTTGGGTCCGGAGGCTGCGTCTTGATGCAGGCTACTAGTTGGGTCCGGAGGCTGCGTCTTGATGTAGGCTACTTGTTGGGTCCGGAGGCTGCGTCTTGATGTAGGCTGCTTGTTGGGTCCGGAGGCTGCGTCTTGATGTAGGCTGCTTGTTGGGTCCGGAGGCTCCGTCTTGATGTAGGCTGCTTGTTGGGTCCGGGGGCTACGTCTTGATGTAGGCTGCTTGTTGGGTCCGGAGGCTGCGTCTTGATGTAGGCTACTTGTTGGGTCCGGAGGCTGCGTCTTGATGTAGGCTACTTGTTGGGTCCGGAGGCTGCGTCTTGATGCAGGCTACTTGTTGGGTCCGGAGGCTGCGTCTTGATGTAGGCTGCTTGTTGGGTCCGGAGGCTGCGTCTTGATGTAGGCTACTTGTTGGGTCCGGAGGCTGCGTATTGATGTAGGCTACTTGTTGGGTCCGGAGGCTGCGTCTTGATGTAGGCTGCTTGTTGGGTCCGGAGGCTGCGTCTTGATGCAGGCTGCTTGTTGGGTCCGGAGGCTGCGTCTTGATGCAGGCTACTTGTTGGGTCCGGAGGCTGCGTCTTGATGTAGGCTGCTTGTTGGGTCCGGAGGCTGCGTCTTGATGTAGGCTACTTGTTGGGTCCGGAGGCTGCGTATTGATGTAGGCTACTTGTTGGGTCCGGAGGCTGCGTCTTGATGTAGGCTGCTTGTTGGGTCCGGAGGGTGCGTCTTGATGCAGGCTGCTTGTTGGGTCCGGAGGCTGCGTCTTGATGCAGGCTACTTGTTGGGTCCGGAGGCTGCGTCTTGATGTAGGCTACTTGTTGGGTCCGGAGGCTGCGTCTTGATGTAGGCTTCTTGTTGGGTCCGGAGGCTGCGTCTTGATGCAGGCTACTTGTTGGGTCCGGAGGCTGCGTCTTGATGTAGGCTGCTTGTTGGGTCCGGAGGCTGCGTCTTGATGCAGGCTACTTGTTGGGTCCGGAGGCTGCGTCTTGGAGGTCCTGTTGATTCAGCAGGATAAAAATATTTGAAATCCTTGCACTATATCCCTATTTCGCTTCCAGTAGATAAACGACATATGAGATTAAGAAACAAGCAGTGTATTGTGAAGACTAATAATAACAAACAGCAGCTCCCCAATGACTGTAATATCTCCATAGCTAAAACTATTACGCATTAGCGATAAGACCTACCATTAATGTTTAACGATTAACTGTAAATACATGGCTATTGTAATAGAACATTCTCTGTAACTAGCTGACATTATAATTATAAGGTGTGAATGATAGGTGAAATTGTTAATGAAATAATCTCCGTTGAGGTCTGAAAAAGATCTTTTGTGTGCCCTCTGTAATCCTCTTTGCGCTACCGCTCACAGGATGAGTATGGGGTGCACAATAAACAGTCAAAATTCGCATAGGATAGTTACGACCAAGAAAGGCAATTCGAGGTCAAGGTTGAAGACAAGGCAAGGAAACCACGGAAGATGAACCGAGAGATACGTTTATCACATCAGATAATTCTAGACTGAGGGAGAGTAATTCAAGACAGCCGGCAAGTTCAGGGAAGCCGCTTGAAGATAAGCTTTAAGAAGTCACGTCAAAGCAGGGACCCCAAGACGTGACCGACGCCGCTGGCAGTCGGTCCGTCGTAGCAGGGACCCCAAGACGTGACCGACGCCGCTGGCAGTCGGTCCGTCGTAGCAGGGACCCCAAGACGTGACCGACGCCGCTGGCAGTCGGTCCGTCGTAGGGGCCCTCTGTCTGCTTCCTTCGTGTGCTTCTGCATATGGGCATGTTCTCTGCAAGTAATAATCAATGGAGAAATTAGTTCCTTAGCAGTAAGACGGAGACGGGGCTGTTGAGGTGGCTGGCTGGCTGGCTGGCTGGCTGGCGGTGGAGGAGTGGCTGCTGCCACGGTGCTCGGAGCAAGGCATTATTCAGCAAATTCTTGAAGTTGACGGAGGTTGTATTTACTGATGGCAAAAATATACTTGTTGCCACTCCCACCCCAGGCGTCACAGGCTTTGTGTGTGTGTGTGTGTGTGTGTGTGTGTGTGTGTGTGTGTGTATACTCACCTAATTGAGCTTGAGGGGGTTGAGCTCTGGCTCTTTGGTCCCGCCTCTCAACCGTCAATCAACTGGTGTACAGGTTCCTGAGCCTACTGGGCTCTATCATATCTACACTTGAAACTGTGTATGGAGTCAGCCTCCACCACATCACTGCCTAATGCATTCCATATATTAACTACTCTGACACTACTCTATGTGTGTGTGTGTGTGTGTGTGTGTGTGTGTGTGTGTGTGTGTGTGTGTGTGTGTGTGTGTGTGTGTGTGTGTGTGTGTGTTTCTGAGGGAAGGAAATGTATTTGTATAGGTTAATACCTATTGTAATCCTTGTTTTACATAGTATTACGTATTTAAATTGGTTACGATTCGCATGGGTTTATATTGCTGCTCGAAATACCGTCAAGATAAAACTATCTGTTTAGTGTGTGGTTTTTAGTTCACAGAACACTGTGAGCGTTGACTAATATGCAGGAGTTACTCATAATGTCTGCGGCCAGCAGTGAGGCTGTGGTACTCACGCTTCCTCACACTCATCCAGCATTAGTCAGCCAATAAGAGTCCCGGAATAGTCCAGCTTATCAGGCGCCATACACCACGATAAACTAATTCAATTAACGACGGTGGAAACGCATGCTAGTGCAGAGTGTCGTAATGTTAGACCGATGAGTTACCGATAGTACTGATGAATTACCGGCAGTACTGATGGATTACGGGTAGCAGTGATGAGTTACCGATAGTACTGATGAGTTAACGGTATCACTGACGAGTTACCGGTAGTACTGATGATTTAGAAGAGCAGGCAGGCGAGGAGGGAGTGTAGTTGGAGAAAGGTGAGGAGGAGTAGGGGCGGTGTAGGTGATGTTAGTAGGCGTTGTGTGAGTGTGTGTGTGTGTGTGTGTGTGTGTGTGTGTGTGTGTGTGTGTGTGTGTGTGTGTGTGTGTGTGTGTGTGTGTGTGTGTGTGTGTGTGTGGGAGATCACGTCTCTCTCTTATGGGAGCGAAGTGCCCCCGGAGGCTGGGAGGTGGGTCGGCCAGCACACAGCTACCCGTCTCTCACCCCCTCCACAAGACCTGATTTACCGGGCGGTTTTTTTTTTTTTTTTTGCTTCGATTTAGGGGGGTAAGAAAACCTGTCCCGTCAGTCGAGGTATTTCTTAGACCCGTACAAGTGTCTGCTGCCTCCTGCCTCTCCATCTGTTGAACAGTATTAGACAGGAGAACATTGTATGTGGCTCCCGTTACGGCAGTGGTGGTCTGAAGAACAAAGAAGTTCTCCCTTTGTTAATAGAACAAAACATATGTTCCTCTGTTTTTAATAAGAGAATAAATCATATTAATCTGGCAGGCTGTAACTACCCCGAGAACAGAACATATTGTTATTATTTTTAATTAATGACAAGAGATTAAACATACAATTTTGGATATTCGATTAACCGATTAAAACTATATTTAGTCTTTGTACTGAAAAATAATGCATTGGAACACAAGGCTTAGTACTGAACTTTGTCTGTAAACAGAGATATTAGTGGTTAATTTTCCCTGTGGTTCCTGTGGTGAACCTCAGTCACAAACTAATTGCCCTTGGTAGTTTAGAGCGAGTCAGGTCCTTGAACAGGTCGTCATTATTGGTTAGGGATAAACCAACCTGCTTAATGGTTCATTTAGACGAAGGTGAAAAAGACAGTTTGTATAGCTGGTTTGCTAGCAGAGATAAACGTATGAGTTCACTTAAGCAGTTAAGTGGGAATTAAAGTTTCTGTAAATAGGATAATTGTAAATGTTAGTAGTTTAGTGGGGCAACCCGTCCTCTTAAAAATAACGTCGCTTTTCGCTCGTATGCGCGCTGCGGCCAAAAATGGATGTAATTTTAATTGAAATCAGATCACGAAAGTGATGTACAGTACTGTCTCGTTTTCTGTTTGAGTCCTCTGGTTTACCCGGAAAGGTTAGGAGAGGAAACTTGCAATTAACATTTTTCATGACCTTTTGAAACTTTATGAGAATTTCCTGCCCACCTAACCTACCAGAAGACCCTTAAATTACTGTTTTGGCAAAATAAAAAATCCATTTTTTTTTCATTTTCAAATTATGCCCATATTCGGCTATACGGACAAACAGCCAATTCAGCCGTAATTTGTAAACCGACAGGTTGAGTGTTGTTGTTGTTGTTTAAAATTCGCTACCTAGAACAAAAAGTTCCAAGTAGCACGGGCTATGGTGAGCACGTACAGGTTGAGTGATCAGCTGGTGTGGGTGCCTCGGGCGGCCTTGGGGGTGAGGCTCCACTCTCACGCTCCTCCGTGAAGTCACTCAATGTTGACGTCACGGAATGTTTAACTCTGCCGCCAGCATATATAAACCAGAGTAGGAAGTGTGCTTCACGGGGATGCTCTTAAAAGTGAGGATCCTCAGGTATTTGTGTCTGCAGGATTGAGCCTTCAAGCCAGCGGTTCGTGAGATACAGTGACATCAGTCTTTGTCTATTGGCTTGTGGAAACAGAGGGGCTTTATTATCTCTTGGTCTAGTGCATTCAGTTTTATTATTACTAATACGCTGAAGGAGTAATTGTTTATGGCTTCCAACCATTCCTCGTGTTCTGTCGATATGCATTGTAAACATTTCCTCTTTCTTTCGTTCTGTCAGTTCTCATAGATATATTTTTTGTCTTAACACACACACACACACACTCTCTCTCTCTCTCTCTCTCTCTCTCTCTCTCTCTCTCTCTCTCTCTCTCTCTCTCACACACACACACACACACACAAGCAGGAAGCAAAAATGGCCAGCAGGCGGGAGTGGAGGAAGTACAGAAGACAAAGAACAGAGGACAACAGAAGCAGATACAACAGAGCTAGGAACGATTACATTAACATAAGACGAACATCGGAAAGGGACTATGAGAACGATATTGCAATCAAAGCGAAAAAACAACCTAAGTTACTACACAGTCATATAAGAAGAAAAATGTCGGTGAACGACCAAGTGACAAGACTAAGGAAGACAGAGGGGGCATATACTGAAAGTGACAAGGAAATCTGCGAGGCACTGAATGCCAGTTTCCATGGAGTGTTCACTACCGAGCCTGAGCAGCTCCCATTGTTGGAAGGGGTTACCCTAGATGAAAGACTATCAGATATAGAGGTGACAGCAGAGGAGGTAATGAAACAGTTGACAACTCTAGATGCAACTAAAGCAGTTGGACCAGACAAAGTATCACCGTGGATACTAAAAGAAGCAGCACAGGCCCTCAGCGTGCCTCTGGCAATGATCTTTAATGAGTCACTTATGTCAGGAGAATTGCCCAGTTGCTGGAAGAAGGCAAATGTCGTGCCGATCTTCAAGAAAGGAGATAGGGAGGAGGCACTTAACTACAGACCTGTATCACTGACAAGCATCCCCTGTAAAATACTGGAAAGAATAATTAGGCTACGACTGGTTGCACACCTGGAGAACATTAGGTTTGTGAACAAACATCAACATGGGTTCTGGACAGGGAAATCGTGCCTAACAAACCTTCTGGAATTCTATGATAAAATAACGAGGATAAGACAGGACAGAGATGGTTGGGCAGACTGCATATTTCTGGACTGCCAAAAAGCCTTTGATACAGTACCGCACATGAGACTGCTGTTCAAGCTCGAGAGGCAGGCGGGGGTGGGGGGAAAGGTCCTAGAATGGATAAGGAACTACCTAACAGGAAGGAGCCAAAGAGTTACGGTAAGGGGCGAGAAGTCGGACTGGCGAACAGTAACAAGTGGAGTACCACAAGGATCGGTGCTGGGACCAATTCTATTTCTTGTGTATGTTAACGACATGTTTACAGGCGTAGAGTCCTACATGTCGATGTTTGCGGATGATGCAAAGTTGATGAGAAGAGTTGTGACAGATGAGGATTGCAGGATCCTCCAAGAGGACCTGAACAGATTGCAGAGATGGTCAGAGAAATGGCTACTAGAATTCAACACGAGCAAATGTAAAGTTATGGAAATGGGACTAGGAGATAGGAGACCAAAGGGACAGTACACAATGAAGGGGAACAGCCTACCTGTAACGACGCGTGAAAGAGACCTGGGGGTGGACGTAACACCTAATCTATCTCCTGAGGCACATATTAATAGGATAACGACAGCAGCGTACTCTACACTGGCAAAAGTTAGAACATCATTCAGAAACCTAAGTAAGGAGGCATTTAGGGCGCTTTACACTGCCTACGTAAGGCCAGTCTTAGAGTATGCCGCCTCATCATGGAGTCCCCATCTGAAGAAGCATATAATGAAACTGGAAAAGGTTCAGAGGTTTGCAACGAGACTCGTCCCAGAGCTACGAGGGATGGGGTATGAAGAGCGCCTGAGGGAACTGTGCCTTACGACACTAGAAAGAAGAAGGGAGAGGGGGGACATGATAGGAACGTATAAGATACTCAGAGGAATTGACAGAGTGGACATAGACGAAATGTTCACACGGAATAGTAACAGAACGAGAGGACATGGATGGAAGCTTGAAACTCAGATGAGTCACAGAGATGTAAGGAAGTTTTCTTTTAGCGTGAGAGTAGTGGGGAAATGGAATGCACTTCAGGAACAGGTTGTGGAAGCAAATACTATTCATAATTTTAAAACCAGGTATGATAGGGAAATGGGACAGGAGTCATTGCTGTAAACAACCGATGCTCGAAAGGCGGGATCCAAGAGTCAATGCTCGATCCTGCAAGCACATATAGGTGAGTACATATAGGTGAGTACAATGTGTGTGGTGTAGAGAGAGAGAAAAAAGTAGTTAGTAAACAGTTGATTGACAGTTGAGAGGCGGGCCGAAAGAGCAAAGCTCAACCCCCCCAAACACAACTAGGTGCACACACACACACACACACACACACACACACACACACACACACACACACACACACACACACACACACACACACACACACACACACATTTCCTTGCGTCCCATCCCATATAGGTATGGGTCGAGCAACATTAGAAACGGTTTAACCATTTCAAGTTTTCTTCTGTGATTTTTGAGGTTGGGTCGCCACGATGGGGGCTGGGTTCCCTAATACTAGCCTCGTGTGGGTGGTGTGCAGTGTTCCTAGTGCATCCTTAGTGAGGCTTATGAAGGCTGCTTTGATGTTCGCCAGTTTTTTATTATTATCCGGTTTGCCTCGAGGGTAAAGCTTATTGTTTTATCTACTAGTTGGTCTTTGTAGTTGACGCAGAGAGGCACTTTTCCTTCATTGTGTAACGTCCTGCTGGTCTCCTTTATCCGGTTCCCATATTCATCACCTTACACTTCGTGGTATTGAATGCCACTAGCCATTTCTTGGACACGCTCTGCCTCATGTCTAGATCTTCTTGAAGTAGATAATACTGCGGTGTTCTGAACAAATCCACAAGGGCCGTGACGAGGATTCGAACCTGCGTCCGGGAGCATCCCAGACACTGCCTTAATCGACTGAGCTACGACAGGGTTAAAAGGGTTGAAACCGAAGTTCTACTGAACTTCGGTTCAGTAGAACCGAAGTTCTTAGTACTGCGGTGTTCTGACTCAACGTTTCTCATTATATTTCTATCCGACGCAAACACTGACCTTGTTACCAGGTTCGATCCTGTAAGCACTGTTAGCTAAGAACAGTTAGGTTAGAATTCACACATTAAGAGCGGTAATTGGCGGCAAATCTAAAAATAAATCTTATCACCAGCATAAGAGACTGATAAGCTAATGGTTGAACATATATATTCAACTGTAGAGATTGTGTGTTATACATGTTCACTAATAGACGTACATGTAGACACACATGGATATCTATATATCCATGTTCATGGATATATTGATATCTACACATGTCTGGATGGAGACAGACAGACACACACACACACACACACACACACACACACACACACACACACACACACACACACACACACACACACACACACATACACACACACACACGGGACCAAAGAGCCAGAGCTCAACCCCCGCAAACACAACTAGGTGAGTACACACACACACACACACACACACACACACACACACACACACACACACACACACACACACACACACATGATGGGGTCTGGTAGCTGAGCGGACAACGCGCAGGACTCGTAATTCTGTGGCCCGGGTTCGATTCCCGGACCAGGTAGAAACAAATGGGCAAAGTTTCTTTCACCCTGAATGCCCCCTGTTACATAGCAGTAAATAGGTATCTGGGAGTTAGACAGCTGTTACGGAGCTGCTTCCTGGGTGTGTGTGTGGTGGGGGGGGGGTTAAGTTAGTTAGTAGTTACAGTTGATTGACAGTTGAGAGGCGAAAGGGCCGAAAGTGGCCTTTCGATATAATAGATACAACGATAGCAGGCGGCTCGACATCAGCGAGGCACTACACATCAAAAAGTCAACACTAGCAATCAACAGCCAATTAATGCACAGCAATATTCTACCCACTTCAAGATCCCGAACCAACATAGAAGCCACAAGAGGTTGGTATGGGCCAGTAAGCCTTCTGCAGTTACTTCCATTCTTATGTTTTCATACTAATTGTTTCGTGTTCTCTTTTCTGTTTGACACCTCACCCAAAACGTTTGTGCCATATCACCTCACCCAAAACGTTTGTGCCATATCACCTCACCCAAAACGTTTGTGCCATATCACCTCACCCAAAACGAGTATAAGTATGATGATTTTTTAGGTGTAAACTAAGTCTTTGAATATGTATTAAGTATTACGAAACGCGTTCAGGCGTCAGACCAAAGCGTACAAATTGCATTGGTATAACTACACACATCCGTCGAACTGTGAAAGTAACCCAACTCACTAAACGACAGAACAAACCCAGTGGTAATGGGGAACCCAAAATGGGGAAATAGTTGACGGAGTGTAATCTTTGGGGGAAAACAAATATTGTGGGGGTTTAAACCCAGCCGTGGGAGAGGGGGAGGCGAAAGCCTACTAACAAAGAATCAGAAGTTATCTGCTCTCGTACCCTCTCGAATGTTAACAAACGTTCAACAACAAATGTTCGGTCAAGACTTGCCGAGAACAGCATTCCATTGCTAACGAAATATTTGGACACAAAGATGATAAAGTTTTGGATGTTTATATCCGTTGCGCACACAAAAATTAATGTTGTTTAAATGTTGTTTTATGGTAAGGAGGAGTTGGCGAACATTGCATCTGGTAGGTAGACGATAGATAGATAGATAGATAGATAGATAGATAGATAGATAGATAGATAGATAGATAGATAGATAGATATGGGGGTTAGTTGGAAGGGAGGGAGGGGGGATCCTACCCAGCATATGGCATACCTATGTCGTGAACAGGATATGAACAGGACATGAACAGCCTAGCAGGATTGTTAAGGAGTTCCTGTAGCCAGAGGCAAGGCTGTTCGCATGGTCACTCAAGCTGTTGATGACCATAACCAATATTGTCCAGACCACACACTAGAAGGTGAAGGGACGACGACGTTTCGGTCCGTCCTGGACCATTCTCAAGTCGACTTGAGAATGGTCCAGGACGGACCGAAACGTCGTCGTCCCTTCACCTTCTAGTGTGTGGTCTGGCCAACATACTTTAGCCACGTTACTGTGACTCATCGCCACCATGACCAATGGTTCTTCACCTTACTGACCGAGTTACACACCCACCAGTCACTGTACCACCGCTGTATCGTAGTGTACCTCTTGTCCTAAATATGCCACGTTTGATGTGATTAGATTAGATTGATTCGAGTTATTTTGGGTTACTGCTTTTGGGAACTGTGCGCTTAGAAATGAATACCTTCTGTTCTCTGTGGCGCGATATGCAGATTCTTAGCCGATCTAGGTATCGGATTCAGGAATTTATCCTGGTGTGTGTGTGTGTGCGTGCGTGTGTGTGTGTGTGTGTGTGTGTGTGTGTGTGTGTGCACTGTTGCTCGTCTCTCTCACCCACCTGTTTGGTGCACTGTTGTTCGTCTCTCTCACCCACCTGTTTGGTGCACTGTTGCTACTGTTTTCCACCCACCTGTCTGATCATTTCTCACTTGCCTCTGTTAAACCTGTTAGTGGCAACTGCACTTACTAAATGATCTAACTGTATGGAAGTTGCTCGAGTCAAAGCAACTTTGTTGGCGCTGTCGAACTTCTAAATACCTGAGTAGTGACCCACCTTGAGCATAAAGTCTGGGACCGTCTGTTGCCAGATCCAGCTTAAGTGTGTGTAAGTCGCGATCGATTCTTATTGGTTGTTAAGGGGTCTTGCCTCCTGAATCGACCTTGAATAGGGATTCAGTTGACGGCAAGTTTGGCATCAATTTTGTTGGTGGTTGATGGAAAAGCCAATTCAACTATCATAAGGTAATTACATAAAGGATAAATTAAAGTTGATGTAAATTCCTGTTGTTAAAGAATAGGTTTATTTACACTTATAGAAAAGTAAAGCAGGAGAGACTCCAGGTAAGTGTCAAGAAAGAATTAAGTGATGATGTGTTCCACAGAGAATGTACAGGTCCAGTGCGTGAACAGCGACAGTGTGAAACAATTGAACTGCACTCAACTAATTAGCAGCAAATGACAACACAGCATATATTGGGAGGCATATGAGCCTTAGGCACAAGATCATGGGACTAATCAGTGCACACAGAAATGAATATACGATTCATGGAACAGATATACACACAGATATGACATACATGTCAGCATGAAATCTTGAGATGAACGTGACTCGTTTCTGAGTGTAGTATTATGGGAAATTGCTCGTTCCACCTTTCGCTGAGAGCGGTGGTTGGTAAACTTATCAAGTAAACTATTCTCAAAGGTACATAGATTCACAGTCCCGCAGCCTCGGTGGCTCTGCTACTGTGATCAATGGGACAAGGGATCACAATTGGAACTTCATTAAGATTCCACACACATCATTTCACCACCATTTCACCACCTGGGTTCGATCCCAGGCGCCGGCGAGAAACAATGGGCAGAGTTTCTTTCACCCTATGCCCCTGTTACCTAGCAGTAAAATAGGTACCTGGGTGTTAGTCAGCTGTCACGGGCTGCTTCCTGGGGGTGTAGGCCTGGTCGAGGACCGGGCCGCGGGGACACTAAAAGCCCCGAAATCATCTCAAGATAACCTCAAGATAACCATATGAGGTGAAGAACTGGCTGCTGTGAGGTGATTGGTGTGATAAAGTACCGATATCGTGTCAGAATGTGGATGCCTCGCTTACATCAATGAGACTGTGACCAGCTACTTGGTATCAACCCGTTCTTCACGTGGAGAGAGAGAGTCTTATTATGCAAAAAATCATCTTACCAAGATGCTTCGTCTAGCTTTGGCTTCAACAGAGGCTCATGGGGTGATATACGACTCTTGACTCTGGAAGCCGGTGATGTCCAGAGTAGTTGTGAGTTAACTTAGTCGTCGCTTCTCCATTTTCTGAGTTATGGTTTGGTCATTATTTCTTCAGCCACGTTATTGTGACGTCGTCGTCTGCTTATCCTGGCGTGGCTGTGGTGTATAGTTTGTTTATGTTGCCACAGATAAAGGTCATGACTGCTATCTTTGACACTGAACAACAGAACGCTTTTCAGACACTGCTGCTCCCCGTCTTTCTGTGTTTCACTGTTGCCTCCCCATGCTGTGTTTCACTGTCACTGTTGCCCCCTCTTGCTGTGTTTCGCTGTCACTGCTGCCCCCCTCTTGCTGTGTTTCACTGTCACTGATGCCCCCCTCTTGCTGTTTTTCACTGTTGCCCCTCTTGCTGTGTTTCACTGCTGCTCCCTCTTGCTGTTTCACTGCTGTCCCTCTTGCTGTGTTTCACTGCTGCGTCCCTCTTGCTGTGTTTCACTGCTCCCCTCTTGTTGTGTTTCACTGCTGTCCCTCTTGCTGTGTTTCACTGCTGTCCCTCTCTTGCTGTGTTTCACTGCTTTCCCTCTCTTGCAGTGTTTCACTGCTGTCCCTCTCTTGCTGTGTTTCACTGCTGTCCCTCTCTTGCTGTGTTTCACTGCTGTCCCTCTCTTGCTGTGTTTCACTGCTGTCCCTCTTGCCGTGTTTCACTGCTGTCCCTTTTGCTGTGTTTCACTGCTGTCCCTTTTGCTGTGTTTCACTGCTGTCCCTTTTGCTGTGTTTCACTGCTGTCCCTCTCTTGCTGTGTTTCACTGCTGTCCCTCTTGCTGTGTTTCACTGCTGCGTCCCTCTTGCTGTGTTTCACTGCTGCGTCCCTCTTGCTGTGTTTCTCAGTCTCCCAGCCTCTCTCTCTCCCTCTTCCTGTGTACCTTTGCAGATTACGACTCTTGGCCAAGTGGTTGGGTCGTAATCGAAGTGTTATTTGCAGTAACTCTCAGTCCTAACTCCTTGAAGCTTCGTGCTCTGGGTACTTCGTGCCCTTGCGTGCTCTCTCCCCCTCACTTGTTTTTACTACATATTCTCCTTCTCCTTCTTCTTCTTCTTCTCCTTCTTCTTCTTTTCCTTCTATTCTTACAGTTGTCTTCTGTTCCATTTGCTGTTAGTTTGTGTAGCTGAGTAGGCGACGTTATGGTGATGGTCCGTTGGGAGACGCTTGTTTCTCTCCGAGCGATAGTCGTGTGTGACTGAATCTGTCATTGTTATCGTTGAATGTTGTTGTTTTAGATTCAGCTGCTCGGAAGAAAAGTTCCAGGTAGCACGGGCTATGGTGAGCCCGTAGTGGGCTTACCTGGCACAGGAGCGGGGCTGTAATTTGTGTATATCTTTGAAGCTTTCACCCTTGTTATATGTTCCCTCTGCTTCATCATACCTCTACACAGGGTATGATGAACCTTACAGCTGAACAATAGAGCCCTGAGGTCCGGATAACTGTCTTATCCGGACCTCAGCAAACACCGACCTTACCTAACCTACTTAGTATGTTAAGATAAGCATCTTATTGCTTCGTAATTACAATTATTACCTAACCTATAATAGGTATAGGTTAAGTAATAATTGTAATTACGAAGCAATAAGATGCTTAAGATACTAACAAGGTTAGGTAATGTCGGTGTTTTCTATGAATCTTTTTAAGGGTATCTATTATGTTTAGTATATCACCTATGCACGTAGTTAATAAGTCAATATTGACTTTACGAATTTGCGAGAACGGGTTGTACCCCGAGGAGGAACCACTCCAAGACTGTCCATAACATAACTGATCACACTTTCATCACACTTTTGCTCATGAAGTGTCATCTTCAAACTCTGAGAGCTTTCCCAGGTCTCTTGCTGGAAACCTCTCGCATAACTTCTGTCATTCATCTTATCCTCCTTTGTTTCGCTCTGAAGCCAACATAGCTGTCTGTTCCACGAGAGAGCCAAAACCCCTTTAGCAATTTTTCTGCTTCCCATCTGAACAATTCTGTGCCTCAGCCTTTTATATTAAATAAGTTTTGAAAGCCCTTATAAACATTAAACATCAAAATATAGTGTATTAAAGGACTGAGCGGCTGAACTTGTACCTATATTGCAGGCGAGGAGTCACAATAACGTGGCTAAAGTATGTTGACCAGACCACACACTAGAAGGTGAAGGGACGACGACGTTTCGGTCCGTCCTGGACCATTCTCAAGTCGATTGTGGCATGCGACAATCGACTTGAGAATGGTCCTGGACGGACCGAAACGTCCTGGACGGACCGAAACGTCGTCGTCGTCCCTTGTACCTATATTGGCTGGTGTGTTTTCTAAATGGTCCTCAGTGTAGCCATACTAGCTTAGAACGTTCTCCTTATAATTACCTTGTCTTACTTAGTCTTCTAAAACTCCTTGCTTCTGGCCCTTGGGATATTTCACGTCTTCTCAGTTACTCAGTTTTACAATTCTCAGTCTCAATGTTGACCAGACCACACACTAGAAGGTGAAGGGACGACGACGTTTCGGTCCGTCCTGGACCATTCTTGGACAATCGACTTGAGAATGGTCCAGGATGGACCGAAACGTCGGCGTCCCTTCACCTTCTAGTGTGTGGTCTGGTCAACATACTTCAGCCACGTTATTGTGACTGTCTCAGTCTCAATTCTCATCACAGCAGTACCCTTGTAAAGAGTACCCGTGTAAAGAGTACCCTTTACAAAGGTACTGCTGCTCTCTCCAAACATTGTTCACTACAGTCACACTTTACTGACATTCTGGCCGCTTCTCTCATTCACTGTCTCCCGCTGAGCCAAAATTTGTCGGCTGTGTCCACTGTCCACTCCACAGACAGGCTGTGCCCACTGTCCACTCCACAGACAGGCTGTGCCCACTGTCCACTCCACAGCCAGGCTGTGCCCACTGTCCACTCCACAGCCAGGCTGTGCCCACTGTCCACTCCACAGACAGGCTGTGCCCACTGTCCACTCCACAGACAGGCTGTGCCCACTGTCCACTCCACAGACAGGCTGTGCCCACTGTCCACTCCACAGACAGGCTGTGCCCACTGTCCACTCCACAGCCAGGCTGTGCCCACTGTCCACTCCACAGCCAGGCTGTGCCCACTGTCCACTCCACAGACAGGCTGTGCCCACTGTCCACTCCACAGACAGGCTGTGCCCACTGTCCACTCCACAGACAGGCTGTGCCCACTGTCCACTCCACAGACAGGCTGTGCCCACTGTCCACTCCACAGCCAGGCTGTGCCCACTGTCCACTCCACAGCCAGGCTGTGCCCACTGTCCACTCCACAGCCAGGCTGTGCCCACTGTCCACTCCACAGCCAGGCTGTGCCCACTGTCCACTCCACAGCCAGGCTGTGCCCACTGTCCACTCCACAGCCAGGCTGTGTCCACTGTCCACTCCACAGACAGGCTGTGACCACTGTCCACTCCACAGCCAGGCTGTGCCCACTGTCCACTCCACAGCCAGGCTGTGCCCACTGTCCACTCCACAGCCAGGCTGTGCCCACTGTCCACTCCACAGCCAGGCTGTGCCCACTGTCCACTCCACAGCCAGGCTGTGCCCACTGTCCACTCCACAGCCAGGCTGTGACCACTGTCCACTCCACAGCCAGGCTGTGACCACTGTCCACTCCACAGCCAGGCTGTGCCCACTGTCCACTCCACAGACAGGCTGTGACCACTGTCCACTCCACAGCCAGGCTGTGCCCTGGTTCCACCACCTGGTACCTCACACACTTTCCATTCTTTATCCTTTCAAGGACCGTCTGTGGAATTTTGTTTTTTTGCTATAGTTATATTTTCCATTGTTATATATACCATTGAGTGGGCGAGTTTGACTATGCAATGACCTGTTGTAAAATAAATGCTGAAAAAAAGTATTGAAAGGCTTGTAGATGCCCCTCGTTCCACCATTACTTTTTTTTAAACAATGTTTGCTTTGTTCACAACAGGTCAAGCACACCTATGTGAGAACACACACCAAGACAAGACACAAAAGATAACCCACGCGACACCCCGTCCTCACAAGATAACCCAGCATGGGTCGCTTGGTACTACCATGTATACAAAAAAGCTCAGAGATATATCTGTAAAGTGTGAGCAAGTTTTTATCACTGAACAGTGAGGTCAGAGGTGGCTGCAGGGCAAGAACGCCACACCACACCACAGTAACCCACACCATATTACACCACAGCACGCCACACCATATCACACCATACCTAACAATATCAGCCCACGTCGCACATCGCCACACCATAAGCCACACCATAAGCTGCAACAGCACGTCGATGGTCACACTATTCTACCTAAGCATTTAATAACCCCTGTCAATTATCTCATTGATACATAATAGTTACAGGGACAGTTGGCCAATTGATGATGATCATTATTATTGATGATTATCGATGATATACCAGTTACAAATGATGACGATGATGGAAATAACGACAATGGAGTGAAGACTGAAGATGCTATTAACGTTAGTAACTACTGGTTTCGAGTCGCGTTGTTGTTCTGTTGCTCAAAGGTAAGAAACTTAATTAACCTGCCCCCTACCACGGCAAAAAAAAAAAAAGCTCTCTTTCAGACCAAACTGGCCGCTGTCATTGGTGAACTAGCGATCACCACAACAATGACGACATGACAGGGACACGTCACGGCACGTTGGGACATGACAGCAACGTGCAAGATATTAATGGAAATAAACAAAGCAGCATTGTTTAAAAAAAAAGTAATGGTGGAACGAGGGGCATCTACAAGCCTTTCAAGCTTTTTTTTACAGCATTTATTTTACAACAGGTCATGTGTGACCAGGAGGTGTGTGTGTGTGTGTGTGTGTGTGTGTGTGTGTGTGTGTGTGTGAGTGTGTGTGTGTGTGTGTGTGTGTGTGTGTGTGTGTGTGTGTGTGTGTGTGTGTGTGTGTGTGTGTGTGTGTGTGTGTGTGTTTGTGTGTGTGTGTGTGAGAGTGTGTACTCACCTATATGTACTCACCTATATGTGCTTGCAGGATCGAGCATTGACTCTTGGATCCCGCCTTTCTAGCTATCGGTTGTTAACAGCAATGACTCCTGTCCCATTTCCCTATCATACCTAGTTTTAAAAGTATGAATAGTATTTGCTTCCACAACCTGTTCCCCAAGTGCATTCCATTTTTCTACTACTCTCACGCTAAAAGAAAACTTCCTAACATCTCTGTGACTCATCTGAGTTTCCAGTTTCCACCCATGTCCCCTCGTTCTGTTATTATTACGTGTGAACATTTGATCTATTTCCACTTTGTCAATTCCCCTGAGTATTTTATATGTCCCTATCATATCTCCTCTCTCCCTTCTTTTCTCTAGTGTCGTAAGGTTCAGTTCCTTCAGCCGCTCTTCATATCCCATCCCTCGTAGTTCTGGGACAAGCCTCGTCGCAAACCTCTGAACCTTCTCCAGTTTCTTTATGTGTTTCTTCAGGTGGGGGCTCCATGATGGCGCGGCATACTCTAAGACGGGTCTCACGTAGGCAGTGTAAAGCGCCCTAAAAGCTTCCTCATTTAGGTTTCTGAATGAAGTTCTAATTTTCGCCAGTGTAGAGTACGCTGCTGTCGTTATCCTATTTATATGTGCCTCAGGAGTTAGATTAGGTGTCACATCCACTCCCAGGTCTCTTTCTCGAATCGTTACAGGTAGGCTGTTCCCCTTCATTGTGTACTGTCCCTTTGGTCTCCTGTCACCTGATCCCATTTCCATGTGTGTGTGTGTGTGTGTGTGTGTGTGTGTGTGTGTGTGTGTGTGTGTGTGTGTGTGTGTGTGTGTGTGTGTGCACGCGCGCGCGTGCGTGCGTGCATGCGTGCGTGTGCGCGTGAACATTCGAGCTTATTGCTTATTTTCAGGTAAGATCTTATCCCCAGATCCGTGTCGTAATGTGGTACAGAACAGTTCTGTACCGTAAAGTACAGTACAGCCTGGATTGGATACCTGATCAACCAGGCTGTGACTCATACGTCAGGCTGCGAGGAGCCGCGTCCAATAGCCTGGTTGATCAGTCCAACAACCAGGAGGCCTGGTCGACGACCGGGCCGCGGGGACGCTAAGCCCCGGAAGCACCTCAAGGTAACCTCAAGGTAAGGTAGCCTTCACCCCCGCCCCGTTATGCACCACGCTACCAGATGATCAGTCACCTGGTAGGGTGGTAGACAGTCTTCTACCCTCTCTACCTTAGGGAGCCGGTCGGCCGAGCGGACAGCACGCGGGACTTGTGATCCTGTGGTCCTGGGTTCGATCCCAGGCGCCGGCGAGGAACAATGGGCAGAGTTTCTTTCACCCTGTGCCCCTGTTCCCTAGCAGTAAAATAGGTACCTGGGTGTTAGTCAGCTGTCACGGGCTGCTTCCTGGGGGTGGAGGCCTGGTCGAGGACCGGGCCGCGGGGACACTAAAAGCCCCGAAATCATCTCAAGATAACCTCAAGATAACCTTGATTACCTCCTTTTGCCAACTAATTGGGTCCTCTCTACAGGCGCCTAGCTCTCCCTAGGTCTCACCTCATGGGGGTCTGCAGGAAATGCCGAACCAACTTGGGCTGTAGTGGATATGAGGGCTTGCGGGCCTCTCCAAATAAGAGCATTTTGGAGGAAATTATCAGTGGTAGCAGCAGTGGTAGATACAGAAGCAGCAGCAGCAGTGTTAGATACAGAAGCAGCAACAGCAGTGGTAGATACAGAAGCAGCAACAGCAGTGGTAGATACAGAAGCAGCAGTGGTAGATACAGAAGCAGCAACAGCAGTGGTAGATACAGAAGCAGCAGCGGTAGATACAGAAGCAGCAACAGCAGTGGTAGATACAGAAGCAGCAGTGGTAGATACAGAAGCAGCAGCAGCAGTGGTAGATACAGAAGCAGCAGCAGCAGCGGTAGATACAGAAGCAGCAGCAACAGCAGTGGTAGATACAGAAGCAGCAGCAGCAGTGGTAGATACAGAAGCAGCAGCAGTGGTAGATACAGAAGCAGCAGCAGCAGTGGTAGATACAGAAGCAGCAGCAGCAGCAGCGGTAGATACAGAAGCAGCAACAGCAGTGGTAGATACAGAAGCAGCAGCAGTGGTAGATACAGAAGCAGCAGCAGCAGTGGTAGTTACAGAAGCAGCAGCAGTGGTAGATACAGAAGCAGCAACAGCAGTGGTAGATACAGAAGCAGCAGCAGCAGTGGTAGTTACAGAAGCAGCAGCAGCAAGGGTTCAGTAGCAGCACCAACAGTAGCAGCAGTGGTTCAGTACCAGCAACAGCAGCAGCAGCAGTCGTTCAGTAGCAGCACCAGAAGCAGCAACAGCAGTGGTTCAGTAGCAGCACCAGCAGTAGCAGCAGTGGTGGCAGCTGTCACCACAGCTTCTAAGCAGTGGCAACAGAAGCCCCAACAGAACAGAAATCAGTGGCTACAGTACCAACATAAATTCCTGACAGAGCAAAGCAGTAGTGATAGCAGCGGCAGCAGCAGCGGCAGCAGCAGCGGCAGCGGCAGCAGCAGCGGCAGCAGCAGCAGCAGCGGCAGCAGCAGCAGCAGCGGCAGCAGCAGCAGCAGCGGCAGCAGCAGCAGCAGCGGCAGCAGCAGCGGCAGCAGCAGCGGCAGCAGCAGCAGCAGCAGCAGCAGCAGGCTTCACAGGCAGCGTCAGAACAGGCGTCTGGATGGTGTTATCAAGCTGGTCCACTCACACTTGACCGATAAACCAAGAGATAAGCCGGGACATAGAGGGCAGCCAACCACTGATCCGCCACACCCCCCACACACTACCAGTCAAGTCCTGCCCCAGCCACACCCCCCCTCACACTACCAGTCAAGTCCTGCCCCAGCCACACCTCCACACTACCAGTCAAGTCCTGCCCCAGCCACACCCCTCCCCCCTCACACCACCAGTCAAGTCCTGCCCCAGCCACACCCTCACACCACCTACATACCCACATAGCCTATGTACAGGAATGGAAGCATTCGAATTAAAGCTACAAGTCATATAAAATCCAAGAGAGAGAGAGAGAGAGAGAGAGAGAGAGAGAGAGAGAGAGAGAGAGAGAGAGAGAGAGAGAGAGAGAGAGAGAGAGAGAGAGAGAGAGCAAAAGGCCATGAATGAAATCGAGAATAATCCAAAATGCTTCTCTTTTGCAAAATCTAAAACAGAATCTACATTTAGTATTGGGCCTCGAGCAAGAGAGAGGGAATGTTCACATGTGATGATGAAAACAAATAAATGAAATATAAAGGATATGATACAACTCTGTTACATTGAACCCATAAATACCCTAAATGTAAATAACCCAACCGAATTTTTCATGCAAGTGATAGAGACATTGAAGCATATATCAAATGTCACTCTAACCCACCGAACATTGAAGTAGCCATAAGCAACATGCCAAAGCACTCGACGCCAGTCCCAGAGTTCTGGAAATTTTAATTTCCACAAATTTTATTTATACAAAATTTTAACAATTTTAATTTATACAAAAATTGTATAAAAAAAAGCTATAAGTCTCTATTTATCATTTGGAAACGGAGCCTAGATACTAGTTTTATTTCAGGTACATTTAAAGCGGCTGAAATTGCCCCACTCAACAAACGGTAAAAATAATTGACCAACAGCACTAACATCATAATTCATACAAATCTTTGAAAAATGCTAAGAATTAAGACCACAAATCACTTTGAATCACAGTACGTACATGACCCTGGACATCATGGGGGTTGAGAACAAGGCACTCTTGCCTCTCACAGTTGCTAGACAACTATGACATGGCCTTAGATACTATGGAAGACAAGCAAAGCACTGATGTAAAATACACAGATTTCGCACAAGGTTTCGACTAATGGGACCATGGTGTTATTGCACACAAAATACGCTAAAAAAAAATTACTAGCAAACTAGGAAGATGGAACTTTAACTTCTTAAAGAACAAAACCCAGATTGTAATAGACAACACCGTAAAATCCGGACAATCAACCGTGAAAACCTCAGTTCTCCTCAGGTTCTATACTTTCTCTGGCACTTTTTCTCATTCTCACGTCGGACCTCACATCTCACAAGGACACAAACTATAGCACAGTATCGTCGTTTATAGATGACATTACGTTTTTAATGAGAGTAGACAATATAGAGGACACTGCAGATGTTCAAACTTTTGCAAATTAAGTCTTTCAGTCGGTCAGAGGAAACAAAATATTCAGTGAATACAAGTTCCAGGTCCTATGCAATGGTAAACACAAAAATATCAAACCAGAAACCACATATAAGACCCTCAAGTCACTCTATACAGAGAAAAAGCAACACGCAAGATTTAGGAGTAATCATTTCGGAAAACCATATTTTTAAAGACCACAATAAAGTAGCTGTCACAACTGCAAATAATGACAGGCTGAAATCACAAGAATCTCTGAAACGAGATGCCACACCATTAATGATACTTTTTAAGACACTAGTGTTCTCTCCGGTGTTAATGTTGATGCGCATTAACAGCCCCGCACGAGGCAGAAACAAATGGGCAAAGTTTCTTTCACCCTGAATGCCCCTGTTACCTAGCAGTAAATAGGTACCTGGGAGTTTGTCAGCTGTCACGGGCTGCTTCCTGGGGGTGGAGGCCTGGTCGAGGACCGGGCCGCGGGGACACTAAAAAAGCCACGAAATCATCTCAAGATAACCTCAAGATAGCCCCATTCAAAGCTGGAGAAATTACTGAGTTGGAGAGATCGTTTCCTATCCGAATTCATTCGATAAACCATCTAAATTACTGGGAACGCTAAAGATTTCTCAAACTGAATTCTAAGAGCTCAGGCGAAAGAGAGAATAATTTACAGTAGGAAAATATTAGAGGAACTGGTTCCAAATCTGCACATGGGATTAACTCTTCGTGAGACCAGAAGGCATGGCAGGAAACGCAATCTGGCATAGTTGAAAAGAAGAGGTGTAATAGGTACTCCGAAACATTCGTAGCAGCATTAAAGGACTAAGACTTAGAAGACCTGCCTCCCTCCCCACCTTCAAAACTTAAGGAGCATAGCTAGCTGACCTCTTAAGGTGTTCAAAAGAGAACTTGATGAACTCCACCAAAGGATACCTGATCCACAGGGCTGTGATTCATGTCACAGTGTGCGAGAAGCGTCGTCTAATAGCCAGGTTGACCAGACCACCAACCAGGAGGTCAGGTGAGGGAGCCAGACACTGCCACCTGGAGTCTGGGAACCTTGATTAGGTAGTCACAAGGTAGGGAGTCACCTCTCTCACACCGGCAACCAGTTCCTGTCCGTGTCTAGGGTCTGCCTACTCCATGTTGGGGGGCGTAGGTAGTGTGGGAGATGTTGGGGGAGCGTAGGTAGTGTGGGAGATGTTGGGGGAGCGTAGGTAGAGTGGGAGATGTTGGGGGGCGTAGTGTAGGAGATGTTGGGGGAGCGTAAGTAGTGTGGGAGATGTTTGGAGGGCGTAGGTAGTGTGGGAGATGTTGGAGGGGCGTAGGTAGTGTGGGAGATGTTGGAGGGGCGTAGGTAGTGTGGGAGATGTTGGAGGGGCGTAGGTAGTGTGGGAGATGTTGGGGGGCGTAGGTAGTGTGGGAGATGTTTGGAGGGGCGTAGGTAGTGTGGGAGATGTTTGGAGGGGCGTAGGTAGTGTGGGAGATGTTTGGAGGGGCGTAGGTAGTGTGGGAGATGTTGGGGGAGCGTAGGTAGTGTGGGAGATGTTGGGGGAGCGTAGGTAGAGTGGGAGATGTTGGGGGGCGTAGTGTAGGAGATGTTGGGGGAGCGTAAGTAGTGTGGGAGATGTTTGGAGGGCGTAGGTAGTGTGGGAGATGTTGGAGGGGCGTAGGTAGTGTGGGAGATGTTGGAGGGGCGTAGGTAGTGTGGGAGATGTTGGAGGGGCGTAGGTAGTGTGGGAGATGTTGGGGGGCGTAGGTAGTGTGGGAGATGTTTGGAGGGGCGTAGGTAGTGTGGGAGATGTTTGGAGGGGCGTAGGTAGTGTGGGAGATGTTTGGAGGGGCGTAGGTAGTGTGGGAGATGTTTGGAGGGGCGTAGGTAGTGTGGGAGATGTTTGGAGGGGCGTAGGTAGTGTGGGAGATGTTGGAGGGGCGTAGGTAGTGTGGGAGGTGTGAGAGAGGCGACGGGCTGATCTTATCGCTCCGTGTCGCCCGCCGCTGATCCTGCATAGTAATGGTGGTCGTGACTCATGCCTCCCCTAGCTGCTGCCCCTCCCCCTACTGTGCCCTGCTGCCCCTCCCCCTCCCCCTACTGTGTCCTGCTGCCCCTCCCCCTCCTGTGCCCTGCTGCCCCTCCCTCTCCCCCTACTGTGCCCTGCTGCCCCTCCCTCTACTGTACCCTGCTGCCCCTCCTCCTACTGTTCCCTGCTGCCCCTCCCCCTACTGTGCCCTGCTGCCCCTTCCCCTACTGTGCCCTGCTGCCCCTCCCCCTACTGTGCCCTGCTGCCCCTCCCCCTACTGTGCCCTGCTGCCCCTCCCCCTACTGTGCCCTGCTGCCCCTCCCCCTACTGTACCCAGCTGTGAATGTATAACATAATACATGTACCCACGTATATATGCTCGGCCCTTCTCACCATTGGACTGACGTCAGCACTGAGGTTATCTTGAGATGATTTCGGGGCTTTAGTGTCCCCGCGGCCCGGTCGTCGACCAGGCCTCCACCCCCAGGAAGCAGCCCGTGACAGTTGACTAACACCCAGGTACCTATTTTACTGCTAGGTAACAGGGGTATAGGGTGAAAGAAACTCTGCCCATTGTTTCTCGCCGGCGCCCGGAATCGAACCCGGGACCACAGGATTACAAGTCCAGCGTGCTGTCCGCTCGGCCGACCGGCTCCCAAAGTCATATTATTTTAACAGAAGACGTCAGAGCCTAGGTGACCCATCTAGGCCTAGGCTAATTAGTCCGAAAACAAAGAAAAGTATATATACTTTAAATTTTACTTAAGCACAATAATGTTTGCCCCCCCCCCCCCTGGTGAGAATAGGTTGTGTGTGCAGGGTCGAGCCCCTCCTTGTAAACTGTCGTTTGTCTGAAGCAATAACTCGCCATCCTCCTGTTATCTTGAGAGGTTATCTTGAGATGATTTCGGGGTTTAGCGTCCCCGCGGCCCGGTCCTCGACCAGGCCTTGTCTCGATCGAGCCTTGCCGAAGGATAAGAGACAGAATAAGTGTGTGATGCGTTCTATAGGCGCGAGCCCGTGGCCCTGGTGAGCCATAGAGTCCTGTTTCTCTGGGCTTGACTCTTCCTGTTGGCATGAGGTACCTGGAGCATTGCAATTACTTTATTCACTCTCGTATTCTTGAAGATATCCTCACAGTGTACCCAAAATTTGCCAGTGCAGGCTACTAAAAATATGGCCCTGTATGACTAACCATCCTGCGAGATGGGGACTTGTATTACCACTGCTACCTTATTCAATCTTGTGTTGATGATATCCTCAAAATGCTTCCGGAGTCTGCCAGTGCAGACTGCCTATCACATGCCTCTGTATGACTAACCATCCTGTGTGATGGGGATTTTATAGCATCACCTAGTTAGCTTTTTTGACACACTGTACTCCACTTCATATAGTCTAGGGTAGCTGCACTAATGCAGATTTTTTTTTTTTTGAGATATATACAAGAGTTGTTACATTCTTGTACAGCCACTAGTACGCGTAGCGTTTCGGGCAGGTCCCTGGAATACGATAACCCGCCGCGAAGAATCGTTTTTTCATCCAAGTACACATTTTACTGTTGCGTTAAACAGAGGCTACAGTTAAGGAATTGGGCCCAGTAAATCCTCCCCGGCCAGGATACGAACCCATGACATAGCGCTCGCGGAACGCCAGGCGAGTGTCTTACCACTACACCACGGAGACTGTAAGATGTACTTAATGTATTAATAATAATAAAAAAATCTTCCTGTTTGAGGAGCACAAGGAACCTAGTCAAGTTACTCATCGCGCTCAAGGTTTCCGGTTAAACAAAGGGTTTAGATGTTGATATAATTGCAAAACCCGCAAGTAATGGAAGCGCCTCTAAACGTTTATCAGAATAATAACTCACTCTCGACTCTAAACCATTTGTGTGGCTGACAACACTTGCACTATCTTGTTCCTCACGTCCCTCTGACTCATCGACGCCTCTAGTGTTTATTCACGGCTCTTGTTCGACCCCTCCTTCGCCTCTTAGATATATATTTGTTGTCTTTATTCCATTGAAAGTCTTATTTATCGGTGTATATTTTTCAAGGGAAGTGAGGCTCAGCTCCCATTTTTTTTCATAAGTGTGTGTGTGTAATTAGTTAAGTGTAGTTAAATGGATGAGAGCTTGGCTCGTGGTGTCCCGTCTTCCCAGTACTCTTTTTCATGTGACGTCTTAAAACAAGTGACGGTTTTGGCCTCCACTGCTACGTCATTTGTTCCAACTGTCTACCACTGTGTGTGTGTGTGTGTGTGTGTGTGTGTGTGTGTGTGTGTGTGTGTGTGTGTGTGTGTGTGTGTATGTGTGTGTGTGTGTGTGTTTTAAAAGCATTTTATATGGGGTATTTATGCTCCAGACGTTCCTACACTCTTTTGTACACGCTTTCGAAGTTGTGAATGGATGTTTATCGGGTACTACTTGCTTACTATGGTCACTACACGAGTATTTTGTTACATTTTTCTAATGGTACTGTATTTGCAGCTCCTTCCTCTGCTGTGTGCCTAGTTGTTCCTTTTTTGGAAAAGTGAGACGGTCCAATTTGTGACGTCCCCTGAAAATCGTATACATTGTGGTCATATCACTTTGGTTCCTTTCTCTTTTAATGTCATTAGATTAAGTTATCTTGCTCTCTCTCTCTCTCTCTCTCTCTCTCTCTCTCTCTCTCTCTCTCTCTCTCTCTCTCTCTCTCTCTCTCTCTCTCTCTCTCTCTCTCTCTCTCTCTCTCCCCCTCTCTCCCCTCTCTCCCCCTCTCTCCCCCTCTCTCCCCTCTCTCCCCTCCTCCCCTCCTCCCTCTCTCCCTCCTCCCCTCTCTCCCTCCCTCCCCCCCCTCTCTCCCTCCCTCTCTCCCTCCCCCCCTCTCTCCCTCCTTCTCTCTCACCCTCTCCCTCTCTCCCCCCCCCTCCCCTCCCCCTCCACCTCCCAGGCTCTCATAACTCACAAACATGCCAGCTTACCAAAGCCCCAACTACACTACTTCATAAATAAGTGAGCGCGGGACTCCACCTGTTAAAGAAGGAAAATCGTGAGAGATGGCTTTGTGTGTGGGTGTTCCTGGAAGCCATTATCATATTATAGTGTCGGGATGTGACGTCACCAGACGGTGCTGGGGGAGCCCCGTGCATGGGGGGGGGGGCTCCTCCCTCCCTTCCATGGCTCCCCTTCCACACTTTCTTTTATCTACCTTCTCTTCCTCTTCCTTCTCACCTGCTGCTGCTTCTCCTCCTACTCTTGTACAAGCTGTCTACTCTGATCACTTCCTTCGTGTCTCAAGCCAATTCAACATTACTTTGTGAAGCCATTGTTTATGGTAAATGTTGGTCCTTGAAGACTATCTGGGTGTAACTTCTTCGCGTCAGAGCCTCGATAGTACTTGATCACCTACCTGTCCACACTAACTTGTACTGGAGAGTCTATACCTTAGGCTGCCAGTGGGACCGAGCGAAGCTTCCAGGTACACTCGACGATACAGGTATCCACAAGGTACCGTGGATAGGTGAAGGGACGACGACATTTTGGTCCGTCTTGGACCATTCTCAAGTCGATTGAGAAGGGTCCAGGACGGACCGAAACGTCGTCGTCCCTTCACTTTCTAGTGTGTGATCTGGTCAACATACGTCAGCCACGTTATTGTAACTCATCGCCCGCACGGGAGGCAGTTACCAATGAAGATGAAGGGGCCTCCCCGCTCTGAGAGACCCTCATGCTGGAAATTTCCTATTACCTCATCTTAATTGCTCTCTGTGCACCCGCCTGGGCCCTCAGACCCTTAGTATATGCGTTGTTCTTCATTGTAATATTCCCAAACGTAACCGAGTACTCGTATATCTGCGGAATTCATCGACAAACTAACACGATTATCGCTATAAATGAGAGGGTTAATGGTAGTATTAATATGTCTCGATACAGCCAAAATGTCCAGCATATAGGGAAACCCAGACGTGCCGACTTGATGAGCAAGTCGGAAGCGTTCAGATGAAGTCACCTTGCAACCCTGGAGGGAGGGTAAACAGGTTATCTGGGCAAACACATGGACAGCCATAGTGACTGTAATCTATTTACAGTACAATGTGTCTGAAAGTGGTTGGGCAGCTAGTTTCAGGAAAACTCGCAAGGGCCAGTAAGTATAAGGGTCTGGGGCAGTGGTAGAGGGTTGTGTAAGTAGACCCATAGTTTCCTAATTTGTGGGGGTAAATGTGCACAGAAGATTCTGAAAGAGATTAGAGAGACATTTAGTAAGCATAGAAGAGCACAGAGCAGGCAGTCACCTGATCCAGCGTCCTAGTGACGTGATCCATAGGGGTAACGGATACATTAAAATGGTTTCAATGCTTCAACATTTACTGGTCTAAACTTCCTTTTGTTACTGATTTCTTCAAGAGAATTAAATTATAGGTTTAGTGAACAGAGAATATTTGCTCTGTAAAAAAGCAAACTTGTTAAATTTAACATAGAACTTAATGCGCAGATGACGCTGTATGGTAAAATAAGTACAAACATCAGGGAGAAATGGGATTGGGTGGTTATAAATAGGAGCTGCCTCGTATGGGCCAAGAGGCCCTCTGCAGTTTCCTTTGTTCTTATTACTTAATGTTCCACTGTCTTAATAGATCCAAAATACACTTCGAAAATGTAAATAGATCTTTATCATAGCATATTAGCCGTATAACCTTAACCAAACTTAAATATAACCTGGCATACCTAAAGATAAAATAGGAGGTAAACAAATCCACAAGGGCCGTGACGAGAATTCGAACTTGCGTCCGGGAGCATTAGGAAGTAAACATTCGTCTTGATAACATGACAAACAACAGTGTATAAACAAGGTAATGAAGGCTTACTGTCAACGTAATGTTGTGTATTTAACGAATTTAAGAAGGGGAGGGAATTATAGGGGGTAAAGCGCCAAGCCATTACGGCTATATAGCACTGGGAAGGGATCAGTGTTACGGCCCTCTCGGGACGCAACGGGGTTCTTACTCTGATGTTGTTAGAGGAAGGGTATCCGGCCCCAAGCCAGTAGTGGCTTTCAAGGGATGTGATCCGTGACGCAAGTAAAATAAAAGGGGAAGGGAAAGAAAGGCAAAAACTTAATATTATAATTAACACCGCCACCAATAAATAATATATAAAAGGTTACTCAGGGGGAGGGGTATTAACACTTATTTACACTGTCGTCTTCTTCTCTGGATTTTCTTCTCTGGAAGACTCTGGATCCTTTCGATGCCAAGTTCTCGGTGCTCTCGTGGCCTCACAACGAATCCTTCAAAAGCTGAGTCTACCCCGGCCACAGGCCAGCCAAAACACAGTTCCACTGGGGGCACCGCCGTGGAGGCCGTCAACCACAAGTCCAGCAGGCAGGATCCGGATCAGCAACGCTGGTCGGGCCACTCCACGAGCGATACTAGGGTAACGCCCTAGTCAGGAGCCTCGTGTGATACCACAGATCACTCTCCTGTCCACAATACCCCAGTGGTTAATCGTCTCCAGCAGTCGGTCCCGGGTATGACAATCCTCAACTGCCGCTTCACAGGCAGGGTAACACCACAGTGTTCATCCGGGAGGCGACTCACAGCTGCTGCAGCAAAGCACTTGGTATGGGGACGGCTGCCTTGGGTAGACTGACTCAACTTCCCTTACAGCAGTCCCAGGTCGACTCTGTAAGCAGACACGTCATCAATAACAGGGACACACTAAAGCACCTCACTTACAGGCTCAGACCCAAACGCCCACCTATCCACTCCATAGATGGCGTCGTCGTCTGAGCACCACCTCACCAGAGGTCAGCAACGGCTGTGTTGTGAGCTGCACAGGACTAGAAACTGGCCCTTGTGGCCAGTACACTTCGTCCTCACCAGGTGTCGTCGTCCATTGGGAGGGGGTTTCGGGAGCTGACCCACAGATGGCGCGGTCGTCACTGCTCCGTGCTCGGACGCTGGATCTGGGTCCGTAACAATCAGGATAAGGATTTGGGATGGGATGGGGGAAAGGAATGGTGCCCAACCACTTGGACGGTCGGGGGATTGAACGCCGACCTGCATGAAACGAGACCGTCGCTTTACCGTCCAGCCCAAGTGGTTGAACCTGTCAACTTTCAGGACAAGTCGCCTCATGGCCGGTCATCTGACAGCGTTAGATGACGTGGACGGAGCACGCGCTATCTTGTCCGTTTGGCCGCTATCCCGCGTTTAGATATCGTAAGTAGATACGGCCCTTCGATAACATCTATCAGCAACGGAAATATTCAGTTCAGGAGGGGGGGGGGTGGGAATGGGAGAAAATGGGGGGGGGAGAAAGGGGGGAGGGGATGGGAATGATTGACCGACTAATGGGACACATGTACTCAAGTCTACCTACGGTGGTCCGGGTCGCATGCACTCTGGGCGAGTGCTTTTGTTGAGTGTTATTGTCATGTTATTGTTATTATCGTACATCGTGGCGTCACCATGGCAGCAGTGCTTGCATGGCAGATTATCGTAAGACTCACTTCCATCATGTGTGGTGACATCATGAGAGAGAAGTAGGCATGGTGGTGACATCATGAGAGAGAAGTAGGCATGGTGGTGACATCATGAGTGCTGCTATCATGGTATATTATGACATCATGAATGGTGTACTACCATTAGAGTACCATCACCAGAGGGGTACTACCAATGGAGTACCATCACCAAAGGGGTACCACCATTAAAGTACCATCACCAAAGGGGTACCACCATTAGAGTACCATCCCCAAAGGGGTACCACCATTAGAGTACCATCACCGAAGGGGTACTACCAATAGAGTACCATCACCAAAGGGGTACCACCATTAGAGTACCATCACCAGAGGGGGTACCACCATTAGAGTACCATCACCAAAGGGGGTACCACGTCTCGTGGCCAGGTTACACTTCAACCAGTCTGTGGAGACTATAGAGCCACGAGACTGCACCTCTCCCCCGAGGCCTCCTGAAATATTTCAACAGCTGTTTGTCGTCCTGACGCCAATTTGGATCAAGCGTTATATAATATATATATATATATATATATATATATATATATATATATATATATATATATATATATATATATATATATATATATATATATATATATAATATGGGCAGAAGAAGGTGGGTGTAGACAGAAGACAGTGGGTGTAGACAGAAGACGGTGGGTGTAGACAGAAGGAGGTGGGTGTAGACAGAAGACAGTGAGTGTAGACAGAAGACGGTGGGTGTAGACAGAAGGAGGTGGGTGTAGACAGAAGACAGTGGGTGTAGACAGAAGACGGTGGGTGTAGACAGATGACGGTGGGTGTAGACAGAAGACGGTGGGTGTAGACAGAAGACGGTGGGTGTAGACAGAAGACAGTGGGTGTAGACAGAAGTGTAGCATCGGTCGATGTTGTTGTAGAATGATTAGGTTGTGGGCAGGAATTGGAGTACCAAACGTCCACTGCTTTTTCTTAGTTTTATTATAAATATATATATATATATATCTTCTATCTTCTACACGGGCCACGAACTAGCTTGTAGAGTGTGTAAGGGAGCGCGTGTAGACGCTCTGATGCCCGGGCTGTGTCTGAGGTCTGTGGTCTGCAGCAGAGTAGATTGCATTCAAATCTGCTGACACGTTGTTGATACTTATTAAGTTGTTTAGCTTAAGAGGGTATTAGGTCACCCTATGTGTATGTCCATGGGCGACTAACTGGCGTCCAACAGAAGGAGGTGAGTGTAGACAGAAGACGGTGGGAGTAGACAGAAGGAGGCGAGTGTAGACAGAAGGAGGCGAGTGTAGACAGAAGAAGGTGGGTGTAGACAGGAGGAAGAGGGTGTTACCGGCGTGGAGAAGCGGTTGATGTTGTGTTAAGACCAACTGAGTTCCCCACACACTCCGTCCCACCGCTCCCAGCCATTCGTCTGAACCTTCTTCCCTCCCTCAACCCCCCCAACCCACCATTCCATCCCCCCCCCCCCGCTCCCCTCCCAGCGGATTCTCACTGTTTGAATAAACGTGCGCGGGTGTGTGTGTGTGTGTGTGTGTGTGTGTGTGTGTGTGTTAGTCCGCGCGCTCGCTCGCTGACGTGACGGTGACGTGGTGTGGCCGCCAGCAGACCGTACCACAAACCGGTGTGCCGGAGGCCCCGCGCGGACGCGGCTGTCACTTTACACACCACATTTGCACCATTCACTTGTTGCTACCCGCCGCTAGAGCGACCAATATGCCCCCTTGAGCGGTAAATATTCCCATGAGGCGCTGCTGGGAGTGAAGGAAGCGTGGATAGTGAGGCTAGACTCGTGTACATTCCTCGGGTCGACCACGTGACCAAGGGACGGCTTATGAGAAAGGACTGGAGTGGTGACGTCACTAGCCGCCTCTCTCTCTCTCTCTCTCTCTGTCCGCCAGCGGACCTGTAACCTCGAATTATAGACTCTCTTCTGTGCTGGGAGAGACTCTCCCTCTCTCTCTCTCTCTCCCACGTTACTGGTGGCCAGCACCAGCGTCCTGACCAGCCAGCCGACCGCCCTTGCCGGGTCAAAGCTGGGATCCATCGACGCCGGAATGTCAATCAGATAATGCTTGGGTTTGCAGAGATCAGAGGCTTGGAAAACAAAAAAGTTGAAGATGGGTTGTAAAGGTGTGTGTGTGTGTGGGGGGGGGGCAGACACGCAGGCATGCGGTGTAATGGCTGATGATGTCACGCAATCCGGTCGTGGGTAATACTACTGCTGATGTCTGTTTGTGAGGGGGGGTTGGGGGAGGAGGAGGGGGGGGGGTGTTAGCCAATGACTGTTGGTGAAGGGGGGGGGAGGTGAGGTTGGGGTGGGGGAGTGTAGCTCAGCTGGGGTCTTTGTAGGTGTTGTGGTGAGCAGTTCGTTGGTGATAACGGTCCTGCTGCAGGTGTGGTGTGGCACTGGTGGTGATGCAGGTGTGGTGTGGCACTGGTGGTGTTGCAGGTGTGGTGTGGCACTGGTGGTGTTGCAGATGTGGTGTGGCACTGGTGGTGGTTCACGGGTGGTGTGACACTGGTGGTGCTGCAGGTGTGGCACTGGTGGATGTGTTGTTAATGGTTGTATAAAGCAGTGTGTGAACACAGGAATTACCCAGAGGAGGCCAATATACCCAAAGATAGCAGGGGTGGGAAGAGTGATATCGTCACTTGGCCTGATACGGAGGAGCGGTGATATAGCAGAGATAGATATCAGAACCACTTTAATTAATCAACAGATTAATTATCTCCACTGCACAAGGCCGCTCACATATCTCACACACACAACTAAATAACAAAAAATTAAAATAGTGATTGGAATTCTCCAGTTTTATGGAGAACATTGAATTTTTACAAGCCAGGACAACATGGATTTAGAGCAGGGAGTTAATTTGTAGTCGTTGGCTGTGGCTTGTACGTCAGGCTGCGAGCAGCCGCGTCCAACAGCCTGGTTGATAAGTCCAGCAACAAGGAGGCCTGGTCGACGACCGGGCCGCGGGGACGCTAAGCCTCGAAATCACCTCAAGGTAACCTCAAGGTATGGTAGTAGCAGTAGACATCCATCAGTCTCAGGAGACTTATTATTTTGTATTATTATTATTTTCTACCACAGACGTGGCCAGACATTTACAATGCTAACCAGCATATATACATTTTTCTTCTGTCCTCCATGGACAGAGTTAGAGAAGTGTTAAACATATAGTTCAACACTTCTCTAACCCTGTCCATGGAGGAGACTATGGAATTACGCTCTGGTTAATTACTCAACTACTATAACCAAATCACGGAAGCATTAGAAGAAAATGTTAATGTGGTTTACACGGACTTATCTTGAGATGATTTCGGGGCTTAGTGTCCCCACGGCCCGGTCCTTGACCAGGCCTCCACCCCCAGGAAGCAGCTGTCTAACTCCCAGGTACCTATTTACTGCTAGGTAACAGAGGCATCAGGGTGAAAGAATCATTTTTGCCCATTTGTCTCCGCCTCCACCGGGGATCGAACCCGGAACCTCAGGACTACGAATCCGAAGCGCTGTCCACCCAGCTGTCAGGCAAAGGCATTAATAAATGTGACCATGGAGTGATAACCCATAAAACGATATAAATAGGAATAACAGCTAAATTATTCAATTTCTTTATTATGCACCCCATACCCATCCGGTGGGCGGTGGTGTAAAGGATTACAGAGGCACATAATCGGTTCCGGAACTGAACCCTCTAGTTCGTTTAGCTAAGCAAATAAAAAATTTTGGTGCGAGGGACGGATATTCAATTTCATGTCAAACAATACAAAGTATAATAATCAAAGCAAATCATGTCTAAGTAGACATGATTTGCTTAGTAGAGTATTTGCTTAGTAGAGTATTTGCTTAGTAGAATATTTGCTTAGTAGAGTATTTGCTTAGTAGAGTATTTGCTTAGTAGAGTATTTGCTTAGTAGAGTATTTGCTTAGTAGAGTATTTGCTTAGTAGAGTATTTGCTTAGTAGAGTATTTGCTTAGTAGAGTATTTGCTAAGTAGAGTATTTGCTTAGTAGAGTATTTGCTTAGTAGAGTATTTGCTTAGTAGAGTATTTGCTTAGTAGAGTATTTGCTTAGTAGAGTATTTGCTTAGTAGAGTATTTGCTAAGTAGAGTATTTGCTTAGTAGAGTATTTGCTTAGTAGAGTATTTGCTTAGTAGAGTATTTGCTTAGTAGAGTATTTGCTATGTAGAGTGAAAAGTTCTGTACTTTAAGACACAGTCCTTGCACCACTGCTTTTTCTCATTCTTATATCAGATATATAACATTATAAGATATATATAGGAGATATAAGACAAACATTACAAGTCGCAGCTTCGTGTCAGTCATTACGAACGATTCAAAAATCGACTTGAAAGATTACTTTTGTAAAAGACATTGAAATACTATAATCTGATCTCAACAATGTTTTCGATTGGGCAACGGAATATAGAATGAACGTTTAAAAGTTATAAATACCAAAGACTTAAGTATAATAAAGATGAACTTAAACAAAATACAGGGTTCAAGAGGCAATCGGGTTTACTCACAGTAGAAAAAGAACATGTCAAGGATCTGGGAGCATTAATGTCTGGTATCCTTTATTATGCTCACGTTCAGTGAGCATAATAAAGCAAATTTAGCATAAGCCAGGAAAATGATCTGATGGATTATCCAGTGCAGTGGTATCCAGAGATGCCACTAGATGGTATCCAGAGATGCCAGAGATGCCACATCCAGTGGCATCTCTGTTCTAGGCACCACCCGGGCCACAGAATTTCAAGTCCGGCACGCTATCCAATCAGCTACCAGAACCCCTGTGTGTGTGTGTGTGTGTGTGTGTGTGTGTGTGTGTGTGTGTGTGTGTGTGTGTGTGTGTGTGTCCTCCCACACGCTGTCACACCCAGCCCTCAGTATCCAGCCCTTCCCTGCTCTCACACACGTACCGGATATACCCAGGATAACCAACCAGGCTGTTCATTGGCGGGTGGCTGTTATGTTTACTTGTTGCTAGCTCACTTATGTCTGGGTCCTGCTGCTTCTCTAGTCACCCCACTCTCACCCACTCTCACCCACTCTATACTGTGTCAAGTGCTCTGTCTGTATGTGTATTCATCTAATTGTGCTTGCGGGTTGAGCTTCGACTCTTTGATCCATCCTCTCAACTGTCAGTCAACTAGTGTACAGGTTCCTGAGCCTACTGGGCTCTATCATATCTATATATGAAATTGTGCATAGAGTCAGCCTCCCACCACAGCACTTCCTAATGCATGTTAAGTACTCTAACACCGACTAAATTTGTCTTCATCTCTGTGGCTCATTTGGGTACTCGGTTTCCACCTGTCGCTCTGATGCGAGTACCACCGGTGTTAATTAATCTGACATTATCTACCCTTGTCAATTCCTCTGAGAATTTTTTGTATGAGGTTATCATGTCTCCTCTAACTCCTCTGTCTTCCAGCCACGTGAGGTGCAGTTCCATCAGCGTTTCCTCATAACTCATGCCTCATAGTTCTGGGAGTAGTCTAGTGGTATACTTTTGAACCTTCTCTAGCTTAGTTTTATGCTTGACAAGGAATGGACTCCATGCTAAACCATTTGGAAACAATTTGTTTAAAATGACGAAAATCACTCGGCCTATTGGGCAAATCGGGCCTTGCATAGTAGGCCGAGTACCTCAGGATTGGACTTGATTTGCTTTGAATAAACCCGTACCTCAGGATTGGTCTGACATGTGTGATATTTAACATTCTAAATGATTTCTTAAACAAATTTCTAAATACAGTTCTGATGGTAGCCAATCTCACATACTCCACGTGCGTGCGTACGAGAAGACGCGAGCGGATGCACGCAATTGAACTCCCCTATTTGTGCTTGCGGGGGTGAGCTCTGGCTCTTTGGTCCCGCCTCTCAACTATCAATCAACCGGTATACAGTTTCCTGAGCCTACTGGGCTCTATCATATCTACACTTGAAACTGTGTATGGAATCAGCCTCCACCACATCACTGCCTAATGCATTCCACTCTAATGCACTGCGTTTGTGAATGAATAATTGCCTGTTGATGTATGGTCTGTGCGTTGATGGTGCTTGGGGTCAGTAAACATGTGTTGCTTGATCTGGGTTCTACGGCACTAAACAACCACATGCGCAGATATTTGCTAAGTGTTTCCCTGTGTTTTAAGACTCGGGTGTTGCGGGCCGCACCAAGCACCAGAGTGGGACGCTAACAAAAAAACGTGCGTTAAGGACTTGTTCTCGTTAACTGGTTTTTCCTGGGTTCAGATCAGCTGTTGACACACACACACTGCGCAGTATCCTCTTGTTGATACACTGCACAGTATCCTCTTGTTGATACACTGCGCAGTATCCTCTGGTTGACACACTGCACAGTATCCTCTTGTTGATACACTGCGCAGTATCCTCTTGTTGATACACTGTGCAGTATCCTCTTGTTGACACACTGCACAGTATCCTCTTGTTGATACACTGCGCAGTATCCTCTTGTTGATACACTGCGCAGTATCCTCTTGTTGATACACTGCACAGTATCCTCTTGTTGATACACTGCGCAGTATCCTCTGGTTGACACACTGCACAGTATCCTCTTGTTGATACACTGCGCAGTATCCTCTTGTTGACACACTGCGCAGTATCCTCTTGTTGACACACTGCGCAGTATCCTCTTGTTGACACACTGTGCAGTATCCTCTTGTTGATACACTGCGCAGTATCCTCTGGTTGACACACTGCACAGTATCCTCTTGTTGACACACTGCGCAGTATCCTCTTGTTGACACACTGCGCAGTATCCTCTTGTTGACACACTGTGCAGTATCCTCTTGTTGATACACTGCGCAGTATCCTCTGGTTGACACACTGCACAGTATCCTCTTGTTGATACACTGCGCAGTATCCTCTTGTTGACACACTGCACAGTATCCTCTTGTTGACACACTGCGCAGTATCCTCTGGTTGACACACTGCGCAGTATCCTCTGGTTGACACACTGCACAGTATCCTCTTGTTGATACACTGCGCAGTATCCTCTGGTTGACACACTGCGCAGTATCCTCTGGTTGACACACTGCGCAGTATCCTCTGGTTGACACACTGCACAGTATCCTCTTGTTGATACACTGCGCAGTATCCTCTGGTTGACACACTGCGCAGTATCCTCTGGTTGACACACTGCACAGTATCCTCTTGTTGATACACTGCGCAGTATCCTCTGGTTGACACACTGCACAGTATCCTCTTGTTGATACACTGCGCAGTATCCTCTTGTTGACACACTGCACAGTATCCTCTTGTTGACACACTGCGCAGTATCCTCTTGTTGACACACTGCACAGTATCCTCTTGTTGACACACTGCGCAGTATCCTCTTGTTGACACACTGCACAGTATCCTCTTGTTAACACACTGCGCAGTATCCTCTTGTTGACACACTGCGCAGTATCCTCTTGTTAACACACTGCGCAGTATCCTCTTGTTAACACACTGCGCAGTATCCTCTTGTTAACACACTGCGCAGTATCCTCTTGTTGACACACTGCGCAGTATCCTCTTGTTGACACACTGTGCAGTATCCTCTTGTTGACACACTGCGCAGTATCCTCTTGTTAACACACTGTGCAGTATCCTCTTGTTGACACACTGCGCAGTATCCTCTTGTTAACACACTGCGCAGTATCCTCTTGTTGACACACTGCGCAGTATCCTCTTGTTGACACACTGCGCAGTCGTGCTAATTTACTGTACTTTTTTTTGTTAATAAGATGTCACACCTTTTTGTAGAAAAGAATCTAAAGACCTTTTGTGCCCTCCGTAATGCTTTTTTGCGCTACCGCTCACAGGATGAGTATGGGGTGCACAATAAACTAGCCGCCTCCGGTGGCCACAATAAAAAAAAAATCAATCGACAGTCGCATGAAGTTCAATACTGAACGATTGTTTACATTCTGTCCCAGGTGTTACGAGCGGTATTTTCCCCGGCAGAGGTCGAATATAAGCGTGCTGGGAGAGGTGTTACCCGTTGTGTATTGAGGCGCACACACACACACACACACACACACATATATATATATATATATATATATATATATATATATATATATATATATATATATATATATATATATATATATATATATATCAAATGATCAACCTGAATAGTACCCAGACCTCACTTTAAATATAAATTCCAACCGCCCTTGCAGACTTGAGCCTCCACCTACACGGTGTAATACAACGCTGTACACGCAACACAACACTGGTTGTGTTGTGACAGCATAATGTTGTAGTTGTGCTGTGTGTATGTATGTGTGTGTAATTACCTAAGTGTAGTTACAGGATGAGAGCTACGCTCGTGGTGTCCCGTCTTCCCAGCACTCTTTGTCATATAACGCTTTGAAACTACTGACGGTCTTGGCCTCCACCACCTTCTCCCCTAACTTGTTCCAACCGTCTACTGTGTGTGTATGTGTGTGTATGTGTGTGTGTGTGTGTGTGTGTGTGTGTGTGTGTGTGTGTGTGTGTGTGTGTGTGTGTGTGTGTGTGTGTGTGTGTAAATCACGAAAAATAAACACGTGATTAAAAATGTGAGTGTGTCAGACCACGGAGGAAAATTGAAACAGGAATTTCCTTAAGTACTTTCGTCTATTAATACCTTCTGAAGATGTATTAATATACGAAAGTACTTAAGGAAATTCCTGTTTCAAATTTCCTCCGTGGTCTGACACTAATATATATATATATATATATATATATATATATATATATATATATATATATATATATATATATATATATATATATATATATATATATATATATATATATAATAGTAACTTCCTGTTACTAACATCCGTCGAAACTTACCAAACGTTCACACGTTCACGTGAACAAAGCGTGAACAACCATGATATTATATCAAGATTTATAATAGTAACAATAGCTATAGCCAAAAAAAATATGTTTAAGTGACATTGCTCGTTCTCTTGAAATGATAGCACATATAGTAACTATATGATAGCACATATAGTAATTATATGGTTCGGAGTGCCAATATATAGTGAGGAGCCACCAAGATGTTCCGTTTGCAGTCTTTATGGAGTCCGGTAATTTCATTTTAAGGAGGATGGGATGTTTATAGAAAAGATATACATACAGATACTCTCTTTCCCTCCCCCCCCCCTACATTGCCCCTCTCTACATCACCCCCCAACACGTTTTTTTTTTCCTGTTTACATCCACACATGAACGACCAGCTTTAAGGGGTGACTCTTTTTGTGGCATCCCAACCTGGCTTTCTGGGAGGGGGAGTGTTGGCATCTTCTGGGAGGGGGAGTGTTGGCATCTTCTGGGCGGGGAGTGGCACAGCATCCTCCTCCTCCCTCTTGTAGGGAGGAGGATGCTGCGACGGGATGGTAAAGGGTGGGAAGAGAGAGGAGATGAGAGGCATTACTGTCACGCCTAGAGGCCGGCTTCTTTCTTTACAGCTGATGCATTATACATCAATTTTTTTTGGTCGCTCTTGTTGTCCCCTTCAGTCTCTTGCTTTTGTCTGTGGGCTGTGGTGGGTATGTGGGCCTGCGGGCCGCTCCAAGCAACAGCCTGGTGGACCAAACTCTCACAAGTCAAGCCTGGCCTCGGGCCGGGCTTGGAGAGCCGAAGAACTCCCAGAACCCCATCAACCAGGTAACCAGATGTCCATCTTCCCTTTCCCATCACTCCTATTACCCTTCACCCGTTCCCCCTCCCCCCTTCCCTTCAGTCATTCTGGAAGTTCTTACATTGCTGTTCCATCTATATTAGTATTCGCCTCCTGCACTTATGGAACAATTGATTCTTTGTACCACATGATCGTCCAGCTATACTTCCCCCCCCCACTCCACCAGGAACACCTCCCCCTTCCCCCTCCCCCAGGAACACCTCCTTCTGTATTGTACTGAACACCTCCTCTCCACAATAAACAGATGAGTGCAGTTCACGAGGAAAGGTGTACGATATCCAGCTTCGTTTTGTCCCTTGTTACAAGGAGATTCTATGGTAGAGCTGCGGTCTCCTGTACTGGTCTCACGTACGTGTGCTCAGCGTCTTCAGTGAAACTGTCAGAAGGTTGGTTTAACCCTCGCCAATTTCGCACACGTCGGAGACATGATCCCATTTCTGTATTCCTCTGGTGTGAGATTTCGCGGTGTGTGTACTCCTAGGTGTGTGTGTGTGTGTGTGTGTGTGTGTGTGTGTGTGTGTGTGTGTGTGTGTGTGTGTGTGTGTGTGTGTGTGTGTAGGTCAGCAAGTCAAGGTAGGTTGAGGCGCCGTGGGATCAATCTTGTTACCAGGTCCGGCAGTGAGAGTGGCAGTCATGCATACACACACACATATGCACACACATCATGCATACATACACACACACACACATATTAGGTGAGTATTAGGTGAGTACACACGCCACAACGCAAGCATACAAGCATTACGCCACCCCATAACATAACCATGACTTTGCCAGTCAGTGAATACTTCGTTAACATCTTTAGGTAAGGCACATATGACGTATACATGCAAATGTTGTTAGTAGCTGCAGCTAGAGTCGAATAGTGTTTGCAGTATTCTGTCATTTAAATGAACAAAAAGTTATTCCCGTTTTATTAATCTGAGTTTCTGTTTGGGTATTGGGTAGTTGTCGGAGATAATAGGCTCTGGATTTCGCTTTGCAGTGTGTGTTATTTGGAACTTTTGTTTGTTCATATCTATTTTCTGTTGCTTTTAAAAGTAGCGTGTGACTTTTATTGTCGCTTCTTGTTCCTTGGCCTGTAACGTCTTTTGGAGGTCTTGGACCTGAGTGCCAGTCAGGTCACTCTCCCACCCACTTGACAAGCCACTCTCCCACCCACTTGACAAGCCACTCTCCCACCCACTTGACAAGCCACTCTCCCACCCACTTGACAAGCCACTCTCCCACCCACCTAACAAGCCCCCTCTCCCACGTATTCTCCCACGGATTTTTATGAGAATAGACAACATAGAGGACACAGCAAACCTTCAATCAGATGTAAATCAGGTCTTTCAATGGGCTACAGAAAAGAATACGATATTTAATGAAGATGAGTTCCAGCTCCAGCTTACGGAAAAAGTGAAAATATAAAAACGGTATAGGACAAAAAAGCAATGTGAAGGATCTGGGTGTACTCATGTCGGAAGACCTTACCTTTAACTGGTCGAGGACCGGGCCGTGGGGACACTAAGCTCCCGAAATCATCTCAAGATATAGGATGATGTTTTCATGCATTCTTTCATTTAAAGTGGCGTAAGTTTACATCTCCGAGCAGGATGATCTTCGGTGCAGGATGTGCAACGCCTTAAGGAGCCACCAGTTGTCTTCTGCTGGTCTATGAACTGGCGGAGACTTGCATCTGGTGAGTCGTGTACAAGGACGATAACTACGTCCTTGGGCGTGTGTTGAACAACTTAACACAGGCCGACCTCGCCCTCCAGCCTGTTGCTGTGGTCACGTCTCATGAGCTGCAGGAGGAGCAGTGTGACGTATGAGGGAGGAGGCAGTGTGTGTCTGAGGGAGGAGGAGGAGGCAGTGTTATGTATGAGGGAGGAGGAGGAGGAGGAGGCAGTGTGGTGTATGAGGGAGGAGGAGGAGGAGGCAGTGTGCTGTATAAGGGAGGAGGAGGAGGAGGCAGTGTGGTGTATGGTGGAGAAGGAAGGTTGGTGTATGATGGGGGAAGGAAGAGGAGGGAAATGGTGTGTGTGTGTGTGAGGGGGTGTGGGAGTAAAGATGAGGATGGAAGAGAAGGAGGAAGAGGAGGAAGAGGAGGAGAGGAGGAGAGGAGGAAGCGGTCAGTGGCCCGTGCAAGCCCTTCACTCACCTTGGCGTGACGCATCAACACAACTTCCCAGGAGAACCTGCACATGTACCCCCCCCCCTCTCCCCCATCTCTCCCTTCCCCCCTCTGCTTCCCCCTCCCTCCCCACTCCACTGCCCCCCCCCCTTTCCTCCCTAAGGCTGGCCACGCTCACCTTACACCAGAGGAGGAGTGAAGTGCAAATGCACCCCCACCACCCACATCCACGAAGGCCACATTCGCCTCACAGAGGGGAAAAAAACAGAGGAAGGGGGAGAGGGAGGGGGATGGAGAAGCAGGGTATAACCCCCCCCCCCCTCTTTGCTGCCTCAGTACCACACCACCTACAGGACCCCCCCCTCTCTCTCCTCTCTCTCTCTCTCTCTCTCTCTCTCTCTCTCTCTCTCTCTCTCTCTCTCTCTCTCTCTCTCTCTCTCTCTCTCTCTCTCTCTCTCTCTCTCTCTCTCTCTGCACCCCCTGCTCTTTACTGGTTCTATTCTGCATTTTCTTCCCTATCGTTTACTCCAGTTCGTTGTTATTTTACTGTGTAGATTTAGGACCTGGCCCTCCAATATTTTCCACGTGTATATTATTTAATATCTCTCTCGTCTTCTTTCTAGGGAGTACATTTGGAGGGCTTTGAGACGATCTCAATAATTTAGGTGCTTTATCGCATCTATGTATGCTGTATATGTTCTCTGTACTCTATTTCAGCAACCTGCCCTGCTCTGAAGGGGAAAAGTCTCTAGTATCAGTATAAAATACTGTTTAACAGTCGAATGATATGAAGTCTACCCATCCCCAAGTCTACCATATGGAGTCAGGGAGCCGGTCGGCCGAGCGGATAGCACACTGGACTTGTGATCCTGTGGTCCCGGGTTCGATCCCGGACGCCGGCGAGAAACAATGGGCAGAGTTTCTTTCACCCTATGCCCCTGTTACCTAGCAGTAAAATAGGTACCTGGGTGTTAGTCAGCTGTCACGGGCTGCTTCCTGGGGGTGGAGGCCTGGTCGAGGACCGGGCCGCGGGGACACTAAAGCCCCGAAATCATCTCAAGATAATCTCAAGAAGATCCCACTCTCTTGTGTGATTTCTCTTGTCTTTCATCTTGTAGAAATCCAATGAATTTGTCGAGCAGAATTTTTGCTTCGCTGAAATGTAGGAGTACTAAGAATTAACTTTGTCTAACGATTTGGTCTAATCACGGTGGTTGATTACCTCCAGTTCTCCTCTCAGATATGTTGTACCTGAATATATCTTTTTACAACTTCCCGGCTCCATTATTTCTCAATCATTTTAATAATGATTGAAGTCTCCCATTACTAGCACATTTGCTCTCAGTTGTGTGTGTTACTCACCTAGTTGTGCTTGCGGGGGTTGAGCTCTGGCTCTTTGGTCCCGCCTCTCAACTGTCAATCAACAGGTGTACAGGTTCCTGAGCCTACTGGGCTCTATCATATCTACATTTGAAACTGTGTATGGAGTCAGCCTCCACCACAACACTCCCTAATGCATTACATTTGTCAACCACTCTGACACTAAAAAAAAGTTCTTTCTAAAGTCACTATGGCTCATTTGGGCACTAGATTTCCACCTGTTTCCCCCTAGGGTCTCTCCTGTGTATTCACCTAATTGTGTTCACTTAGTTGTGCTTGCAGGGGTTGAGATTTGCTCTTTCGGCCCGCCTCTCAACTGTCAATCAACTGTTACTAACTACTAACTAATTATTTTTTTCTTTTCCACCCCCCCCCACCCCCCAGAAGCAGCTCCGTAAGTGCTGTCTAACTCCCCAGGCACCTATTTTACTGCTAGGTAACAGGGGCATTCAGGGTGAAAGAAACTTTGCCCTTTGTGTGTGTGCGCATGCGTGTGTGTGTGTGTGTGTGTGTGTGTGTGTGTGTGTGTGTGTGCGTGCGTGCGTGCGTGCGTGCGTGCGTGCGTGTGCGTGCGTGTGTGTGTGTGTGTGTGTGTGTGTGTGTGTGCGTGCGTGTGTGTGCGTGTGTGTGTGTGTAGCTACCGTCTGTCAGGCCAGAACAGTGGTGTATATTAGAGTGCGGTTCCGGCCCGCACCACCGACAAGGAATGCATGCGTGTCCCCTCCCGGAGTGCGAGGACACGCACCTTACCCAACCGTGGCCGTGGACACGGAGGTGGGGTGGCGTGCGAAGGAGCCGTGGCCATATTTGACATTCTACAATTGGATAGGTTGAATGGCCTGTAATTTACACATGGCTTTGCCTTGGCTCTTATAGGCCGTAACCTTTATAGGGCAATTGTATCGTTGTACGTGCTGGGATGTGGTGAGGGAGGGAGGGAGGGGGGGGGGGGAGGGAGGTAAGGCAGGTGAGGGAGGTAGGTAAGGCAGGTGAGGGAGGGAGGTAAGGCAGGTGAGGGAGGGAGGTAAGGCAGGTGAGGGAGGGAGGTAAGGCAGGTGAGGGAGGGAGGGGGGGGAGGAGGTAAGGCAGGTGAGGGAGGGAGGTAAGGCAGGTGAGGGAGGGAGGTAAGGCAGGTGAGGGAGGGAGGGGGGGGAAGGAGGTAAGGCAGGTGAGGGAGGGAGGTAAGGCAGGTGAGGGAGGGAGGTAAGGCAGGTGAGGGAGGGAGGTAAGGCAGGTGAGGGAGGGAGGTAAGGCAGGTGAGGGAGGGACGTGAAGGGGTTTTGTTGGCAGAAACGACCCGTCTAGGCTTGTTAGGATATTCTTGGAACGCGAGTCGTTGAGGGGAAGAGTAAGGGGAGGGGTGAGTGTGTGTGTGTGTGTGTGTGTGTGTGTGTGTGTGTGTGTGTGTGTGTGTGTGTGTGTGTGTGTGTGTGTGTGTGTGAGTGTGAGTGTGTGTGTATGTGAGTGAGTGTGTGTGTGCACGTGGACGCGTGTTTCACAGGTGCGGGTTCCGAGTAAGCCGGAGGACTCAAACAGAAAACGGGACAGTACGTCACTTTCGTGAGCCGATTTCATTTACAATTACGTCCATTTTTGGCCATAGCGGCGCATACGGGCGAAAAGCGACATTATTTTTAAGAGAACGAGTTGTCAACACCAATGACTCCGAACTTTCATCACCTTCACTACTTCAACTGTGTATGAAGTTACCTTCTACTGTTTCTTCCTCTAGTTCACTTTTTCTTTTAACTGTTATGCTAATTATCTTTCCTTCCCTATGAGCTACCTCGGTATTTCCAGCCACGTTTTCTCCTTTCATATGACACATTTCTTCCACCATTTCTCATTTTGCTGTTCTCTCAGGGAAGAACGGGAAGATGTTTTTGTTTAGGGGAGTAAAGACGATGGAGAGGCATAGGTGAGGGGACGTTTAGAAGTTGGAAATTACAGTGAGAAGTATGAAAAAGCAGGCGGGCTGTCCGCCTTGCTGACACGATGTGTGGGTGTTGGCGGCTAAGCTAAGCTGGCTCCCTCTCTTGTCCGGGAGCTGTGTGTGTGTGAGAGGTTCTTCACATGTCTTTCACCACATATGGATGTCTATAGATGAATACTGTGTAGCATTCATATATACACACTCCGAATGAGTGAGGGTGAATTCGAGGGTGGGGGGTGGTGGGGGGTTAATAAGGGGGGGGGATAACGGTAATTGGGGGCGCGGTGTTGGAGGAGTAGGGGGGGTGGGGGGAGGAGGAGGGCCGGTAGCGTCAAGGAATGAAGATTGGCAAGATAGACGAGTTTTCACGTACCGGTACACGTAGCATGAGTCTGGCGGGGACACGTACCTCTGGTGCACGTACCGGTTCACGTAGCATGAGTCTGGCGGGGACACGTACCTCTGGTGCACGTACCGGTTCACGTAGCATGAGTCTGGCGGGGACACGTACCTCTGGTGCACGTACCGGTTCACGTAGCATGAGTCTGGCGGGGACACGTACCTCTGGTGCACGTACCGGGACACGTAGCATGAGTCTGGCGGGGACACGTACCTCTGGTGCACGTACCGGTACACGTAGCATGAGTCTGGCGGGGACACGTACCTCTGGTGCACGTACCGGTTCGCGTAGCATGAGTCTGGCGGGGACACGTACCTCTGGTGCACGTACCGGGACACGTAGCATGAGTCTGGCGGGGACACGTACCTCTGGTGCACGTACCGGGACACGTAGCATGAGTCTGGCGGGGACACGTACCTCTGGTGCACGTACCGGTTCGCGTAGCATGAGTCTGGCGGGGACACGTACCTCTGGTGCACGTACCGGGACACGTAGCACGAGTCTGGCGGGGACACGTACCTCTGGTGCACGTACCGGGACACGTAGCATGAGTCTGGCGGGGACACGTACCTCTGGTGCACGTACCGGGACACGTAGCATGAGTCTGGCGGGGACACGTACCTCTGGTGCACGTACCGGTTCGCGTAGCATGAGTCTGGCGGGGACACGTACCTCTGGTGCACGTACCGGGACACGTAGCATGAGTCTGGCGGGGACACGTACCTCTGGTGCACGTACCGGTACTCGTAGCATGAGTCTACCGGTGACTGATGCACTCGGAGAAGGGGAGTTGGGGTAATAAATGCGGGTACGAGCAACATACAACAAGATGAATTATGATGATGAGTCTACAATGAGTAAGAGGTGTGGAAAGGTGTGGCAAAGGGAGCATGAGTGTGGCCCGCCACACCACCACCACACAGAGGGTGTCCTGGGAATGATAATCACCCGAGACATAAACACATGAGAAGGCTGACGCCGCACCTGAGGCAGGTGTTAAGACAAGCGTCGCGGGTGTTTTAAGCGCCTCGTGAGTGTTGTGTACTTGTTGTCCACCACCTCATACAATGCTGCAAGCTTTCCTGTATGTGTTGTATGATCCACCGTGGCTGTCAGTGGCCACACACACACCCGCTGTGTCAGTGAACACGGCGGGTGTTTGTGGTCATACACACAGCCGTTCACCCTCGCTAGGAGGGGACACACACACACACACACACACACACACACACACACACACACACACACACACACACACACACACACACACACACACACACACACATGGTGGTGGAGGCTGACTCCATACACAGTTTCAAGTGTAGATATGATAGAGCCCAGTAGGCTCAGGAATCTGTTTACCTGTTGATTGACGGTTGAGAGGCGGGACCAAAGAGCCAGAGCTCAACCCCCGCAAACACAACTAGGTGAGTACACACACACACACACACACACACACACACACACACGGTCGTGGTACAACGTATTCGCGATACCTTGTTTGACTGTACCGGTTTGGCAGGCTTGTGCTGTATCTGCCTCTGGTGAGAGCCGCGCTCGGGAGTGACCCCGCGGTAGGGAGTGACCCCGCGCTAGGGAGTGACCCCTCGCTCAGAAGTGACCCCCCACACCACACATACGGGCACTGTAATACGTGTTACTCACAACTTTTTACTGCTCTCTTATTTTGTTTTAAAACGATGGATTGGGTTTGCTTCCGACACGTGCTTAAGTTGGTTCCTCTTGGTGACCGCCGCGGGGCGAGGCAGCCTTCCTGTCCTCTCTTGGTCATATCTGCCTTCTTACTTTCCATCTGTGCCCAACCACTTGGATGGTAGAGCGACGGTCTTGCTTCATGCAGGTCGGCGTTCAATCCCCCGACCGACCAAGTGGTTGGGCACCATTCCTTTCCCCCCCCCCGTCCCATCCCAAATCCTTATCCTGACCCTTTCCAAGTGATATATAGTCGTAATGGCTTGGCGCTTCCCCCCTGATAATTCCGTCCCTCCCCTCCCACAACTTGAGAGCCTCCTGCTTGGTTTCCTGCTTCTGGTAGGTCTTTATGGCTTGAAATCTTTCATGTCGTGGATGAGTCTCCCCCTAGTTTTATATTTATTCAATGATAGGTTCGGTTGTATGTTGTAATTTTCCTTGCCCAAGCCTTATTCTTCATTAAATTAGTAATACTTCGATTTGTCGGGGGGACAGGTAGCTTGTGTATGTATATAATTTGGCCTTGTATCAAAGTTGCCCTAAGGATGAACTACTGGCATGTACAACCCAACAACAGTTGCCTAAATCCTGGGCACCTGTTTATTACTAGGGTGAACAAAACCATTAGGCGAAAGAAAACGTGTCCAACCATTTCTGTCTCGCTTGGAAATCGAACCCTGAATCCCCGATTCTGAGTCGAGAACAAAGTCAATTGTACTGCTAGACCCTCTAAATATATATGCATTCATTTTTTAAAGTGTTCTGACTGTCAAGTTTAACAGCCAACACCGACCTTAAAGCTGTACCTTGGGGTCCTTTCAGGGCCCTAAGAGGACTTTTTATTTATTTATTTATTTATTTATTTATTTATTTATTTATTTATTTATTTATTCTATTATTTTCTACCACAGACGTGGCCACACATTTATAATGCTAACCAGCATATATACATTTTTTTCTTCTGTCCTCCATGGACAGGGTTAGAGATGTGTTCATCCAAGAGGACTGGTAGAGACAGATGAGGGAGAGTGAGAGGTGCAGAACACGCCCAAGTAAGTCAACTTGTGGCCAGGTGTAAGCTACTGACAGGTAGTTACGATGGTTGGTATGTGGGATCACACCTGCGTCGCCCCCCTCTCACATGTAGGGAGTCCTGCCTGAGTCAACCCAGCCTTGTCTCTTGCTCCAGGGCCTCTTGTTTGTGGCCCGCATACTGGATCTCGCGCCCTCGGGAGAACCTGTTTGGCATGGACCCCTGACTGGTCTATTGTTGAAGCCTGCCCCGCGGACCTTTACTGCTGGTATTCAATTGTTGGAACCTGTGTGGTAGACCAACTGGTAGTCCTTGGCCAGTGGAGCTTCGATAATTACAGCTTAATAACAAGGGGCGCTCATCTTCCTGATCTTGAGAGTGGGAAGCTGTTGATGGAATGGATTTAGTGTAAAGTGTGTGAATAAAAAAAAGGATTGTGCTGGGCAATTGCTGACTGCTTAATTGCTTGCTTGTATCAACGACTTGAGAGATTTAGCTCTAGGGCCCCTGTCTTTGTAGCTATTGTACCTGACGCGACTAGGGGCCCCTGTCTTCTTAGCTATTGTACCTGACGCGACTAGGGGCCCCTGTCTTCTTAGCTATTGTGCCTGACGCGACTAGGGCCCCTGTCTTCTTAGCTATTGTGCCTGACGCGACTAGGGCCCCTGTCTTCTTAGCTATTGTGCCTGACGCGACTCTACACTTTCTCATGCTGTCATACTTGCTTTTTGGGTCTGTGAATCGAGGTATTATAATTAACTCTCAATTACCACAACAATTGTCTTAGGTTACTCATTGATGCTTCCATTGTCAACCTGTGTTCGCTCGTCAAGCTCACCTGGAAAATACTTTCTCTGTCAAGTTAATATATAATTTCTGAGGATCTTATATGTTGTGATCATATCTCCTCTGGTTCTTTTAAGAATGGTTAGCCTGGCCCAGGGCACGCTAGCCTCCAGCCTGTGTACTCTTGGCCACGCGGGTGAACATGTGTACCAGGTGCTGAAGACGCCACGGCAGAAACAGTAATCACAGTCGAGTTTGCAGTCTAGAAAACAGAAAGGAAAAAAAAATAAAAGATAATAATAGAATGAGGTAAAAACGTGAGAGGAGAAAACGAGAATGATGACAAAAAAATAAAGGAATGAGCATTGAAGATGCTGAAGGCGAAGTGTGAGAATAAATAATATGTTGTGAGAGCAGAGATCGTGTGGTGGAAGACAGGTGTTGAGGAAGTGGAAAAGGGCCAATTTAATATAAAAGAAGCCGTATGGAAGGGAGAGAGAAGGGAAGAGAAATGGAGGGTTATCGTGATGTTATCTTGAGATGATTTTGGGGCTAAGCGTCCCCGCGGCCCGGTCCTCGACCAGGCCTCCACCCCCAGGAAGCAGCCCGTGACAGCTGACTAACACCCAGGTACCTATTTTACTGTTAGGTAACAGGGGCATAGGCTGAAAGAAACTCTGTTCATTGTTTCTCGTCGGCGTCTGGGATCGAACCCAGGACCACAGGATCATAAGTCCAGCGTGCTGTCCGCGCGGCCGACCGGCTCTAGCTCCTGAGCCATCCTTTTCTAGCTATATTATGTGGTATACAGTGACTCTCTATATACCCTCATTTGTACTCACCTTGTTGTCCTTGCGGAGGGGTTGAGCTTTGGCTCTTTGGTTCCGCCTCTCAACTGGTGTACAGGTTCTTGAGCCTATTGGGCTCTTATCATATCTACATTTATGTGTGTGTGTGTGTGTGTGTGTACTCACCTAGTTGTGTTTGCGGGGGTTGAGCTCTGGCTCTTTGGTCACATCGTGTGTGTGTGTGTGTGTGTGTGTGTGTGTGTGTGTGTGTGTGTGTGTGTGTGTAGAGTATTATACTGGTGGTAGGGAGGTAGGAGACAGTTGGTGACACGAGAGAGAGTTGGGGCAGAAGCAGGAGGAGGACCCGGTCCTCCTAGTGACCTGCACAAGAACTTCCCTTCGCGTCAACCTCCACTTGTGTTGTCAGGTGGTAATGGTGGATGTGCCAGAGTTCACCAGGTCCTTGTCGCTTGTTGAAGTCTCCCCCCCCAGCCCTTTCCCCCCAGCCCCCCCCAGCCTCCCCAGGCCAGCTTCCCCCCGCAATCCTCTACCCCCCTTCCCAGTCATCTCCCCCTCCCTCCCCCGGCAAGTTCCCCGGCCAGACATCACCGTCAACTTCTAAACTACGCGGGACAATTCAATAATGTCTGGACTAAACAGGTGTGCAGCAGTCTAAATGTAGTTTGCACTATATATATATATATATATATATATATATATATATATATATATATATATATATATATATATATATATATATATATATATATTCATATACGGAAGGCAAAGATCATTACCACCATTATCAGAATTTGCTCATTTGTTATCCAGTTATATAGATTTGTCTATGTATAGCATCTCTGTCCATCAGAGACAGGCTGGTCTGGTAACTCCAGCCCAAACTTGTCTAGTTCTCACCTGAAACTTCACACTATGGTTCCAATCAGGTTTCTTGCATTGGTGCAACATGGCACTCCAACATTTCATTGACTGTATTTTGCACTTCCTGCCTCTCATGTCTCTCACTCCAGTATGTTGTAATGTTATTGTGCAGTATTGGAACCTGGGGTCAGGTTCACGAAAGTACTTACGAACGTGTACATCTTTTCTCAATCATTGACGGCTTTGGTTACATTTATTAAACAGTTTACAAGCATGAAAACTTCCCATTCAACTGTTGTTATTGTTATAAACATCCTCCTGGTGCTTCGGAGCTCATTAACTGTTTAATAATTGTAAACAAAGCCGCCAAAGATTGCGAAAAGATGTACAGGTTCGTAAGTGTTTGCGTAAGTGCTTTCGTGAATCTGGCCCCTGGTTTGAACTGGTCGCAGTAGTTTCAATCCTCTACTGACTATATATGTGCAGTAATGGATCTCTGCACACATTCCAGCTCTGCAATCTCGTTTGCCTTGAAAGGGTGTGTGAATGCTAAGCAGTATTCCATAAAAGCACCAGTGCCTTGAAGAGTTTTATCATCAGTGTATCATCTCATTATCCGTCATCTCATTTTCTGTAAAATGGGATATTTATGTAACAGGAATTGATAAAAGAATGTTCTTGTGGTGGTGGCGGCGGCAGTGTTGAGGTCGTTGTGGTTGTTGAGAGCCTGCGGCTGGTCCACATGGAGCTCACATTCCAGGCATGTGGTGCGTTCCAGGCATGTGGTGCGTTCCAGGCATGTGGTGCGTTCCAGGCATGTGGTGCGTTCCAGGCATGTGGTGCGTTCCAGGCATGTGGTGCGTTCCAGGCATGTGGTGCGTTCCAGGCATGTGGTGCGTTCCAGGCATCTACTTGCCCTGGAGCGGCGTGCTGCAGGGTGGGTCTGCGTGCTGCTGGGTGGGGCTGGTATATGAAGCTTCCCGCTGGTATATGAAGCCTCCCGCTCGTGTATGAAGCCTCCTGATGGTATATGAAGCTTCCTGATGGTATATGAAGCCTCCTGATGGTATATGAAGCCTCCCGCTCGTGTATCAAGCCTCCTGATGGTATATGAAGCCTCCTGAAGGTATATGAAGCCTCCTGATGATATATGAAGCCTCCCGCTCGTGTATGAAGCCTCCTGATGGTATATGAAGCCTCCCGCTCATGTATGAAGCCTCTTGATGGTATATGAAGCCTCCTGATGGTATATGAAGCCTCCCGCTGGTATATGAAGCCTCCCCCAGGTATATGAAGCCTCCCGCTGGTATATGAAGCCTCCCGCTGGTATATGAAGCCTCCCGCAGGTATATGAAGCCTCCCGCTGGTATATGAAGCCTCCCGCAGATATATAGAAGCGCCGTGGCTGACGCCACCCCTGGAATGAGGCAGGTAACCCCCATCAGGAAGGAGAGGCGGGTGGTGAGCAACACTGAGCAGTCTACCTTAACCTGAAGCACACGCACGCACGCACACGCACGCACACGCACGTGACTAGGGAGCACGTCGCAGCCTGGTGATAACATGTCTGTTTTTGGCGGCATGTAGTCAGATACGACGCGGCTGCGGTCGCCAGTTGCGGCGGATGTTGAGTTTTTTTTGTTTTGTTTTTTTACCGCAGACATTGGCCGTAATGTTGCAGGGTTAGTCTGCTTATAGGCAGACGAGGAGTCACGATATCGTGGCTGAAGTATGTTCACCAAACCCAACCCGTTCTCGCACTTTCGTATAGTCAATATTGACTTATTAAATACGTGCATATGTGGCATACTAAACATATTAGTTTACCTTGAAAAGCTTCATAGAAAACACCGACCTTACCTAACCTTCTTAGTATGTTAAGATAAGCATCTTATTGCTTCGTAATTACAATTATTACTTAACCTATTATAGGTATAGGTTAAGTAATAATTGTAATTACGAAGCAATAAGATGCTTATCTTAACATACTAAGAAGGTTAGGGAAGGTCGGTGTTTTCTATGAAGCTTTTCAAGGTAAACTAGTATGTTTAGTATGCCACATATGCACGTATATAATAAGTCAATATTGACTGTAAGAAAGTGCGAGAACGGGTTGCCAAACCACACACTATAAAGTGAAGGGACGACGACGTTTCGGTCCGTCCTGGACCATTTTCACAATCGACTTGAGATTGCTCCAGGACGGACCGAAACGTCGTCGTCCCTTCACCTTGTAGTGTGTGGTCTGGTCAACTGCTTATAGGCGTTTTCGTCTGTCTTCCTCCTTGGACTGATCTAGAAAGCTGCAAGAGTACATAGTGGGATCTCTTAAGCTCAAGTTATAATTACAATTATATATTAATTGTTGGATAACATAGTTATTCGTGGGTATTGGTCATGCACGATATCAAGTGTGTGTGTGTACTCATCTAGTTGTGCTTGCAAGGGTTGAGCTCTGGCTCTTTTGTCCCGCCTCTCAACTGTCAATCAACTGGTGTACAGGTTCCTGAGTCTACTGGGCTCTATCATATCTACATTTGAAACTGTGTATGGAGTCAGCCTCCACCACATCACTGCCTAATGCATTTCCATTTGTCAACTACTCTGACACTAAAAAAGTTCTTTCTAATATCTCTATGGCTCATTTGGGCACTCAGTTTCCACCTGTGTCCCCTAGTGTGTGTGGCCCTTGTGTTAAATGGCCTGTCTTTATCTTCCCTATCAATTCCTTTGAGAATCTTGTATGTGGTGATCATGTCCTCCCTAGCTCTTCTGTCTTCCAGTCCAGTAGGCGTGGGGCAGGTCAGGGAAGGTCTCACACATAGTACCCAATTTAATGAAACTCACTGACTGGCAAAGGTTCAACTCACCAGATAAACTAATAAAAGTCTTGACCTTTTGAGCAACTCATGCAAGTCATTTGCAATGACCTTTTCAAAGCAGCGTGCAAGGTAATACATTACATTTAACTTTTTCAAAGTAATATTCAAGGTATGTTCCTTTGAAGGCCGTCTAGAGTCACCTTATCCTGTGTGACTCACGTCTGTTGATGCCTAGATTAAAACCTCTTCGTGACTGGAGTCGAAAATAGTAACAAATTTGCCAATATTTCTTTTTGTGGCATTATTTATAGTGACGTGTGGCTTTGGCCAGCTCCTCCACCACCACCACCACCACCACTACCACCACCATCACCACCATCACCATCACCACCATCACCACCATCACCACCACCACTATCACCATCACCACCATCACCACCACCACCACCACCACCATCACCACCACCATCACCACCACCAGCTCCTCCACCACCACCACCACCACCACCACCAGCTCCACCACCACCACCACCACCACCACCACCAGCTCCTCCACCACCACCACCACCACCACCACCACCACCAGCTCCTCCACCACCACCACCACCACCACCACCACCACCACCAGCAGCTCCACCACCACCACCACCACCACCACCACCAGCTCCTCCACCACCACCACCACCAGCTCCACCACCACCACCACCACCAGCTCCTCCACCACCACCACCACCACCACCACCACCACCACCACCAGCAGCTCCACCACCACCACCACCACCACCACCACCACCACCACCACCAGCAGCTCCACCACCACCACCACCACCACCACCACCACCACCAGCTCCTCCACCACCACCACCACCACCACCACCACCACCACCACCACCACCACCACCAGCAGCTCCACCACCACCACCACCACCACCACCACTACCAGCTCCACCACCACCACCACCACCACCACCAGCAGCTCCACCACCACCACCACCACCACCACCACCACCACCACCAGCAGCTCCACCACCACCACCACCACCACCACCACCACCACCACCAGCTCCTCCACCACCACCACCACCACCACCACCACCACCACCACCACCAGCAGCTCCACCACCACCACCACCACCACCACCACCACCACCACCACTACCAGCTCCACCACCACCACCACCACCACCACCACCACCACCAGCAGCTCCACCACCACCACCACCACCACCACCACCAGCAGCTCCACCACCACCACCACCACCACCAGCTCCTCCACCACCACCACCACCACCACCACCACCACCACCAGCAGCTCCACCACCACCACCACCACCACCACCACCACCACCACCACCACCACCACCACCACCACCACCACCACCACCACCACCACCACCACCAACACCACCACCACCACCAGCTCCACCACCACCACCACCACCACTACCAGCTCCACCACCACCACCACCAGCTCCACCACCACCACCACCACCACCACCACCACCACCACCACTACCAGCTCCACCACCACCACCACCAGCTCCACCACCACCACCACCAGCTCCACCACCACCACCACCACCACCACCACCACCACACGTAGTACCAGGATTACAAAATAATAAAGTTACAGACACGAGGCACTAAATTACAAACCAGTGTCTCTTACAAATATTCTTAGTAAAGTGTTAGAGTAAAAAAGACTGAGAATGGTAGATCACTTAGCGAGGATAAACCTCGTAACGAAAGCGCAACTTGGAATTAAAAATGAAAACTCAATCAAGAACTTGAGTTCTATAACAGTGATACTTAAACAAGAGCTTATTATTATTATTATTATTATTATTATTATTATTATTATTATTTTCTACCACAAACGTGGCCACACATTTACAATGCTAACCAGCATATATACATTTTCTTCTGTCCTCCATGGACAGGGTTAGAGAAGTGTAAAACATATAGTTCAAGGGTTTATTGAACAATCAACCACAGAAGGTGATTCGGTGCTTTTAAAATGCTAAGCTAACATACAAGACAGTAACAGATTTGGGTGGTCTTTATATTCTTGTATAGTGAAAGGGTATGTGATGCCTCATAAGAGGCTGTGTACTAGACGGAGAAGAAACTAGGACAGAAAGGGAAGACACTGAACTAGGAAAGGGAAAAACCTGGAGGATAGAAAACAAAGAGTCAAAGAGGAGATTTAGAGCTGAAGAAATGTGACAGGTGGGGCCCCACAAGGCTTGTTCCTGGAACTGCTACTGTTCCTATGTTACTAATTTATGGGAACTTTCAGTTCCTTCATGTCAATGTACGAACTAATGAGAAATGTAAAAGCCAAGGAAAACTTCCGAAAGTTACAAGAAGACCTTGACAAACTCCAGGAGTGGGCAAACGAATGGTTGATAGAATTCAATCCGAACAAATGTAATGAAGAGGTGAATTGGAGAAAGGAGACCTGGAGGTGTCTATACCATAAGGGAAAGACAACTACGAGAATCAGAAAGAGTGATTGGTGTGGAAATAGTTCCATCACTAACACCAGTGTTGGAAATTCTCAAAGTTTCAAAACGGTATGAAAAACGTTAATGGAAAGAATCCTCTTCTAAGCTTGCCGAGTTTATTATTATTAACATCTTTATTGACAAAATTAATTACAATTTTGCCTAATCTGAGGATTTTGATAGTCTTATTAAATTGAGGTTAATGCTAGTATTCACTGTCACGCAGGACAGAGGGTCATACATAAGACAATAGGTCTAAAAGCTTGCCGAGTAAGCCGGACGACTCAAACAGAAAACGGGACAGTACGTCACTTTTGTGAGTCGATTTCATTTCAAATTACGTCCAAATTTGGCCATAGCGCGCATACGAGCCAAAAGTGACGTTATTTTTAAGAGGACGGGTTGTATAAACAGACTTAACACTGGATGCATATGGGCAGTGTTTTAGTAACCTAACTCAAGACTATCAAGATAGTCTACACAGCTTACTTTAGACTACTACTGGAGTATGCAGCACCCACCTGGAACCTACACCGTGCGAAGTATGGTGTAGATTCCCAACCACTTGGACGGTCGGGGAATTGATCGCCGACCTGCATGAAGCGAGACCATCGCTCTACCGTCCAGCCCAAGTGGTTGGGCGCTGGAAACGGAAATGAATAAAAAAAATGTAATTAAATTCTCGTGCCCTCTACAGGTGGTCAACACCTGGAATGACCTGAAAGAAGAAATTATAGAAGCCGCCTCCGTCCACAACTTTATAAACCAGATTCGGCAAAGAATTTGAAGCTGAGAATAGTTGAAAGACTACTAGATTCTAGATTAGTCTACTAGATTAGACTACTAGACTACACTTCCCCGTAGTCACTGTTAGGTAAGCTCCACCATACATGTCCTACCACCACCATCACTAGCTTCTTGGTCTTTGTCCTGTTTCGATTCCTGTAGTTGTGTTTCCCCTTATGGTGATGATTCCTTCTGGTGTTCTATCTCCATTTTCAATCTTTATTACCTTGGCCGCTCCTGGAGTTCGTCAAGGTGTTGGGGGGGGGGGGTGTTAGGGGTCATGTTGGGGGTCATGTTGGGGAGTCATGTTGCAGGTTAATGGGGGGTTATGAAGGTTTATGTTGGGTGTTTGGGTTTGTGTTGGGTGTCTGGTGGTTGAGTTTCTGTTGGGTGTTTAGTGTCTGGCCTCGTGGCACTGGGTGGATGAAACAACTGCTTTGTAAAGCTAAACCGCTGTCATTCTATGCAAAAATTCCCGTCTAACTGCCTTTGATAAAAGGGGACTGATAGATGGACGGTATTGCCCTTCACCTGAGTGACAGAGCCGACCGTCAGGCTAGCCTGCTGTTGACAGGGACCAGGGGGACAAGCTCCGTCCACAGCTGTAAGCGAAACATCAGATATACTGTCACGTTCATTTCAAGGTTTTGAAGTCCATTGGAGGAGACTGGTACACATGTGATGTAACCTCATCACACAGGCAACACAAGTGTCCGTGCCTGGCGGTACCACCAAGTTACATTCACACATGTAAAATTGAGTCTCGGGTCCCGAATTGACAGTCTCTGCCCCAATTAAAATGGTGTTTATGAGTTACTTATAAATATATTCATGGCAAATAGTCTTCAGCCGGTGGGGAGCCGGTCGGCCGAGCGGACAGCACGCGGGACTTGTGATCCTGTGGTCCTGGGTTCGATCCCAGGCGCCGGCGAGAAACAATAGGCAGAGTTTCTTTCACCCTATGCCCCTGTTACCTAGCAGTAAAATAGGTACCTGGGTGTTAGTCAGCTGTCACGGGCTGCTTCCTGGGGGTGGAGGCCTGGTCGAGGACCGGGCCGCGGGGACACTCAAAGCCCTGAAATCATCTCAAGAAGATAACCTTCATATTAAATGAACAAATCCACAAGGGCCGTGACGAGGATTCGAACCTGCGTCCGGGAGCATCTTGAGGTTATCTTGAGGTTATCTTGAGATGATTTCGGGGCTTTAGTGTCCCCGCGGCCTGGTCCTCGACCAGGCCTCCACCCCCAGGAAGCAGCCCGTGACAGCTGACTAACACCCAGGTACCTATTTTACTGCTAGGTAACAGGGGCATAGGGTGAAAGAAGCATCCCAGACACTGCCTTAATCTTCATATTAATTATTGAAGAATTATTTTATTGCATGTTAGGAGGTGAGGCAGGTGGCTGGCACTGAGGTTAGTGTGAGGAACTATGGCACTATCTCTCACGAAGTGTTTAAACATGATATACGTAGTCTCGTGGGCCATATTTACAGCCCCTACTCTGGTAAACACACGTTATCTCTGGCTGCTTGATGTAAGAATGATGACGTCTCTTCCAGCGCACACTGACCTCCACGCCAAGCTTAGAGAACCTCTGTCTCGCTCCTGAATTTCAAGTGTGGTGTTGTCACAATGGGGGCGATATATCTATAAGAAAATATTTTGGATAATGCGATGGGATTGGAAGTCGCGTCTCGGGTCATTCCTCAGACTCGCGAAGTTCTCACTAGATCAAGTGTTCGGGTCCCTCCTCTCTCCCTACCCCCCCCCCCCTTGCGGGAAGTGGCGTACACCAAGCAGGGTAACGTACACACACACACACACACACACACACACACACACACACACACACACACACACACACACACGTCACCAAGGAAAAAGTGCCAACCACTAAATATTAAAAAAGCTGAATGTATAAATTACCCGGTGCTGAACTGATATTTAAACCTGATATACACCAAATTAGAGACGAGACACAAGGAGAAACTGCCATCAGCAAATCTCTAGTAAGATTACTGTGAATGGCGGAGATGACGTCAGGAGTCACGTGGTGATGTTTACATGCGCCAGCTGGAGCAGATACAGAGACTACTCTACTCTCCCTCTCTTGCCCCATGTACTGTGACCCCGGAGGGGGGAAGAAAGACCCGCCTTCATGGGGCGAGCGTTGGGCGTGTTGCGTCAGTGATAGGCGGGCCAACAGTCACTCTCCTCTCCCTCGTGTATCGCGCCCTCTGACGGAGTCTGTGGTTACAGGCAACTTGAAGCCGGTTGCTCAGGCGGGCGTGTTGTTCTACATGGCTTGTGTAAACGGGGCTCCCGGGGTTGGTCAGGGCTCCTTGTGTAAACGTGGCCCTCAGGGTTGGTCAGAGGCCCTTGTGTAAACGTGGCCCCTAGGACCCCTTGTGTAAACGTGGTCCTCAGGGCCCCTTGTGTAAACGTGGCCCTCAGGGCCCCTTGTGTAAACGTGGCCCCCAGGGCCCCTTGTGTAAACGTGGCCCTCAGGGCCCCTTGTGTAAACGTGGCCCCCAGGGCTGGTCAGGGGCCCCCTTGTGTAAATGTGGCCCCCAGGGCTGGTCAGGGGGCCCCGCTTCATTTCCTGCCGTAGTGTGCGTTAAATCTAAAAATGGTTCGTGTGTGTGCGTGCGCGTGTGTGTGCGCGTGCGTGCGTGCGTGTGCGTGCATGCATGTATGTATGCAATAAACATGCAATCATTTCATGATAATTTGCCGTGAGATGAGGTCACATGGGGGTCATTCATGCCATATCCGGCATGTGTCATCTCTCTACACACCCGCCTTCATGAAATGAAAGTTCCTGATCCGGGTGATTAGAACCCCTTTGGCAATGCTGATGATACTGATGATACTGAGGGTTGTAAATTTAATGATGCTACTGATGATGCTCGCTTTGATGATGCTGGGGATAATGGAGAATGTCATAATTAAGATGATGTATATAATGGACATTATAATGATATCAGTAATGATAAAGTTCTAAAATAATATCAAAAACTTCTGCCTCTATCATACTGTTCATGCTAAGTTAACATGGGAGTCCCACCTCCTCTTCTGAATTAACATGGGAGCCTTGTTGAGGTGATGCTGGTGTCCCACAGCCCGGGGCTTTATCCCCTCTGTTAGAATGGGTGGTCAAGTTCCCTGTACTGTGGTGTGGGTCCCCAAAGTTCTGAACTTACCATGATCAGAGAGGAGACAATGTTGCTATTTTGTGCTTATCCATGTCAGGATTCCAGGGGACTTGGGCTGAATTGGTGTTTATTAGAGAAGAGAGAGAGAGAGAGAGAGAGAGAGAGAGAGAGAGAGAGAGAGAGAGAGAGAGAGAGAGAGAGAGAGAGAGAGAGAGAGAGAGAGAGTGTTTGTGTGCGTGCGTGTGCGTGTGTGTGTGTGTGTGCGTTCATACCAGCAGCAGCAGAGTGACGGGTGTGCCTCTACCTTAGTCATGTTACCTGGTGGGCCGTCTATCTCCCACCTGGCGACACCCAGCCTCCCACCTGGGGACACCCAGCCACCCACCTGGGGACACCCAGCCACCAACCTGGGGACACCCAGCCACCCACCTGGGGACACCCAGCCACCCACCTGGGGACACCCAGCCACCCACCTGGGGACACCCAGCCACCCACCTGGGGACACCCAGCCACCCACCTGGGGACACCCAGCCTCCCACCTGGGGACACCCAGCCTCCCACCTGGGGACACCCAGCCTCCCACCTGGGGACACCCAGCCACCCACCTAGGGACACCCAGCCACCCACCTAGGGACACCCAGCCTCCCACCTGGGGACACCCAGCCACCCACCTGGGGACACCCAGCCACCCACCTAGGGACACCCAGCCTCCCACCTAGGGACACCCAGCCACCCACCTAGGGACACCCAGCCACCCACCTAGGGACACCCAGCCACCCACCTGGGGACACCCAGCCACCCACCTGGGGACACCCAGCCTCCCACCTGGGGACACCCAACCACCCACCTGGGGACACCCAGCCACCCACCTGGGGACACCCAGCCTCCCACCTGGGGACACCCAGCCACCCACCTGGGGACACCCAGCCACCCACCTAGGGACACCCAGCCACCCACCTGGGGACACCCCCTGACCTTCACACAACACCACTGTTCACCACAGGTAGTGAGTGTTGTGGTTGAGTGATCACAGCGTGATCCCAGCGCCGGGAAGTGGGGGGTGTAGTGGGGGTGGGGGTGTAGGAAGGGGGAGAGGGGTGTAGGAAGGGGAGGGGGGTGTAGGAGGGGGGGGAGTGGGGGTAGGACAGAACTCGTCCCCCCATGACGGTCACGGCTGTCTCAGACATCATTATCTCTCGTGATTCCTGAGCGATTTTTCGAGGTAATTTATTACACGAGTACAGTATTGCTAGCAACATGGATGACGAGCGTGCGTGCGTGTGTGTGCGTGCGTGCGTGTGCGTGTGTGTGTGTGTGTGTGTGTGTGTGTGTGTGTGTGTGTGTGTGTGTGTGTGCGTGTGTGTGTGTGTGTGTGTGTGTGTGTGTGTGTGTGTGTGCGTGTGTGTGATGGGGGAAATAAATTGTGTGGGCACGCTAAGGAATGTGTGTGTGTGTGTGTGTCGGGGGGGGGGGGGAGGGATGCAAGGAGAGTGTACTCACCTAGTTCTACTCACCTAGTTGTCCTGAGCCTACTGAGCTTTATCATATCTACACTTGAAACTGTGTACGGAGTCAGCCTCCACCACATCACTGCCTAATGCATTCCACCTGTTAACTACTCTGACACTGGCAAAATTCCTTTTAATATCTCTGTGGCTCATTTGAGTACTAAGCTTCCACCTGTGTCCCCTTGTTTGTGTTCCACCCCTGCTAAATAGTAGGGGGGCAGGGGAGTGAGGAAGGAGGGAGAGGAGGTAGGGGGGCAGGGGAGTGAGGAAGGAGGGAGAGGAGGTAGGGGGGGACAGGGGAGTGAGGAAGGAGGGAGAGGAGGTAGGGGGGACAGGGGAGTGAGGAAGGAGGGGGAGGAGGTAGGGGACATGGAATAAATTGTAAGGTTGTGCAGAAACAAAGGACTTGCATTGAGGAAGGATTAAAATTGTATGTGAATTTTGCTGGTGAAGAATGGAGTGCAGAGGATAGGGGCTGGGTGGTTGGGTCCATGTGGGATAGAGGGGGATGGACAAAGAGTGGAAATGATTGATATTGCTGTTGTGGCTGGGCCTTGGTATGCTCGAACAGGGGGCGATGGCTCCCCATTCCCCCCCCCCCCTTCCTTTCTTTGAATCTTTTCCTTGTGTCTGCAGGGGCAGCTCTGAGGTGTGTGTGGGAGAAATTCGTCTATGTATGTATTAATTTATTTGTACTTACATTATTGGGCGTCAGGTCTAGGAGATTACTTTCCAGCATTGGTGCGCTGACCTCAACTTATACATCTATCATATCTACTTATACAAGGAGTAGATATAGATGATTATCCTTATCTACTCCTTGTATAAGATACTATCAATATCTACTTATTGTAGATATTGATAGGTCAATACTATCATATCTACTTATACTACTACTATACTATACTACTATACTATACTAGTATACTATACTACTATACTATACTACTATACTATACTAGTATACTATACTACTATACTATACTACTATACTATACTACTATATATACTTATACTATACTACTTATGATAGTTTCCACTATCATCTTTTATAATTTATTCTGCTTTCCTATTATTCTCATGCTAATGAAGTTTGGTCTCGCATCTCTATGACTCGTCTGTACAGCGAGCTTCCAGCCACGACCGTTTTCGTTGCACTGAGAACGGTCTCATTCTCACTGTTCATTGCAAACATTTCCTCCTTTTCCCGCTCTTTCAGTTAATGCCCATAATGCAGGCGATGAGTCACAATAACGTGGCTGAAGTATGTTGACCAGACCACACACTAGAAGGTGAAGGGACGACGACGTTTCGGTCCGTCCTGGACCATTCTCAAGTCAATTGTCTTGAGAATGGTCCAGGACGGACCAAAACGTCGTCGTCCCTTCATTTTCTAGTGTGTGGTCTGGTCAACAATTGTTTATAATGTTTCTTCTTACTAATGTTAACGTCATTGGGTTCGTATTCCATCCCACGGTCTTGGGCGAGCCTCCTTCGTTTACAAACATCTGTTCTCCTTTTAAGTGTATAGACTTCTTGAGGTGGTAATGCTTGCATGGGCTGCATGTTGTAGGACTGGTCTCCTGTAGGTGCGTACTGCTCTGATTGTCTCCTCATTGCACCTCTTGATGTTGGCCAGTTTTACATAGGGCACTAACATACATATATATGTGTGTGTTTGGCGAAAGAATTAGTTTTATATCAACTTCTCAGACAATTTTCTTCAGTTTTTAAGGCGTGGATCCCCTTAATTGTGCATCGCCCAGCTGGTCTTTTGTTTCGTGCGTGCGTGAGTGCGTGCGTGCGTGCTTGCGTGCCTATATGATTTCTACATTCCGGTTCACCACGACTTTATCTTCTAGATCACAACAACAAAATTACGGAGGCATTAAAAGCAATCCATAATACTGACCTAGACTCAGATTTTGCAGTAGGATTTGATGTGATGATGGGAGCCGGTCGGTCGAGCGGACAGCACGTGGGACTTGTGATCCTGTGGTCCTGGGTTCGATCCCAGGCGCCGGCGAGAAACAATGGGCAGAGTTTCTTTCACCCTATGCCCCTGTTACCTAGCAGTAAAAATAGGTACCTGGGTGTTAGTCAGCTGTCACGGGCTGCTTCCTGAGGGTGGAGGCCTGGTCGAGGACCGGGCCGCGGGGACACTAAAAGCCTCGAAATCATCTCAAGATAACCTCAAAATGGGTGATAGCCTGTACAATGAAGGCTAAGGAAATAGGTAGAGCGGATACAAAGCCAAGATAGCACAAGTGGAGTAAGTCGAGCAGAATCCAGCCTGGTGAGGCACGGAACTCTGTCCCTCAAGGTTGGTTCCTTGCATCATTCAACCCGTTCTCGCACTTTCTTACAGTCAATATTGACTTGTTGAATAAGTGCATGTGTGACATACTAATTTATTGTGTGTCTTCTTAACATACTAAGAAGGTTAGGTAAGGTCGGTGTTTTCTATGAAGCTTTTCAAGGTAAACTCAAATATTCACACTAAATTAGTATGTGACATATGCACTTATTTAATAAGTCAATTTTGACTATACGAAAGTGCGAGAACGGGTTCCATCATTACTCTTCCTCGTCCTCATTCCATAGACAGACAGAGACTCGACCCGCATTTTTTGTCCTATCCTTGCCTCCAACTATCAAAAAATCAGAATGATTTTGACTCCAAAATCAGAATATAACGTTACAATTTAGATATGAACAAATCAGCAGGCGAGGAGTCACAATAACGTGGCTGAAATATGTTGATTAAACCACATAACTAGATAGTGAAGGGACGACGACGTTTCGGTCCGTCCTGGATCATTGAGACCGAAACGTCGTCGTCCCTTCACTTTCTAGTGTGTGTGGTTTGGTCAACATGAACAAATCAATACAGTTTTCCAATTCACAACAGAATAAACACATAATTCTTAACGCTAAAAAAAATTGAACTATTTACTATAAAAAAAACAAAGACCATAACATGAGTACAAGGTAGAAGAACAGCTTAATCTGTTAACAGAACCAAGTGACTGTTAGAGTGACTGGCAGAGTGACTGTTAGAGTGACTGGCAGAGTGACTGGCAGAGTGACTGGCAGAGTGACTGGCAGAGTGACTGGCAGAGTGACTGTCAAAGTGACTGTCAGAGTGACTGTCAAATTGACTGTCAGAGTGACTATCAGAGTGACTGTCAAAGTGACTGTCAAAGTGACTGTCAAAGTGACTGTCAAAGTGACTGTCAGAGTGACTGTCAAATTGACTGTCAGAGTGACTATCAGAGTGACTGTCAAAGTGACTGTCAAAGTGACTGTCAGAGTGACTGTCAGAGTGACTGTCAGAGTGATTGTCAGAGTGACTGTCAAATTGACTGTCAGAGTGACTATCAGAGTGACTGTCAAAGTGACTGTCAAAGTGACTGTCAAAGTGACTGTCAAAGTGACTGTCAAAGTGACTATCAGAGTGACTGTCAAAGATATATGAATGATAATGCAGCAGTCAAGATAACAGGGGCGGATAGTGATAACCGTCAACATGGGATGCCAGGCTTGTAGTGATGGTCATAAAGGCGGCCGAGCTTTGGCTTAGGGGAATATTGATCTATGCTCACATTCCCTTTCAAGGTAGACGACATGCCCGAACTAGTCAATATTCTCAGACCTTTTTCCGCCGGCAAAGAATTAATTGAGCATTTAAATTACTGGAACTGGCTGAAAGAACTCAAATTGTTCTCTCCGTAACGGATAGAAGAGATATTTCACGTATGAGAATACAATAATTTTACACATTACTGGAGTGAGAGATATGGCAAGAAGCGTAGAGTGAACCTTGGTTAACATACAAGTGGTTATGAACACATTTCCCGATTGTTATCGGGGCCTAGTGTTGTTGTTTAAGATCCGCTACCTGGAACAAAAAGTTTCAAGCAGCACGGGCTATGGTGAGCCCGTGATATCGGGGCCTAATGACTCCAACGACCTGCCAGTAAACACAAGAAATATTGCTGGAATGAAGTCGAAGCGTCTATAGTGTGTTTGACACGTTGGTGCGGGAGTTATGGGAAGTAGAGTTGTGACGGCTGTTTGGCGCCACGGAGTGTGTGTCAGCGTCCAGGCCGGGTACCAGTCCGGGCACCAGTCCGGGCACTAGGCCGGGCACTAGGCCGGGCACTAAACCGGGCACCAGGCCTGGCACTAGGCCGGGCACTAGGCCGGGCACTAAACCGGGCACCAGGCAGGGCACCAGGCCGGGCACTAGGCCGGGCACTAGGCCGGGCACCAGGCCGGGCACCAGGCCGGGCACCAGGCCGGGCACCAGGCCGCGCCGGGGGCATCAAAAAATTTTCAAAATCGACCCCTTCCCCCTCTCGCCTCCATTTCCCGGACAGTAAACACAGCGCGGAAACCATAAATTATACCCGGCCTCTTTGTTTAATTTCCGCTGCACGCAATTACCAGAAGGTAAAGGGGGGGGGGGCACGCGCGCACTCGCATGCACGCACACTGGAGCCTAGTCATGGCCCACGGACCTTGTGCAGGCAGCCATGGTGGCCGAGCAGCAGGAGGCCCTGAGGCGTAGGTGTGGTACCTCACCAAGCCGTGTTGTCAGGAAGAGGAATATCTAGCAACCAGTTGCTGGGATGACTTTGGTGGCAGCACCGTTGCTGGCAGCACCGTTGCTGGCAGCACCGGTGCTGGCAGCACCGGTGCTGGCAGAGGGAAGGATGTGTGTACACGGGTCCATACTCTGGCACAGCCTGGCCGCCACCGCCGCCGCCTCCAGGATGGCGTCTCAGGAATTAGCCACAAGAAACTCTCCATTCGGTGACGTATTGGGTACCTAACCTACCTGCTGACGTCAGAGGTGGCCTTTGGAGCATTTCCTGCTGCTCACAGCACCGGTCTGTGTCTCCTGGGCATCACACAGGTGAGCTCTTACCTGTGGTTCGCTCACCCCCCTCACCCACAAGTACTCGTAAACTGATTAACCTTTCTTGAGGCTTTCTTGACCCTATATCTTTTCTGGCGTTCTCTCATGGTTACCTAATCTATACCTCTCTTTCAATCTTCCTATCCCTTCATCCCTCCCCATGTTCTTCCTCTCCCTACCTTCCACCAGTCCCCCTATCCCCTCCGTGCCCAACTCCCCCCCCCCTCCGTGCCCAACTCCCTCCCCCTCCGTGCCCAACTCCCTCCCCCCACACACGAACTTTCACTACCACCGTCCGCCTGCCCAATACGCTGACAAGTCAGCAAGTAATACCCGTGCAAGAAGCTTCCACCTGGATGTTACCTGTATCAGGTGCCTCGTCCCTTCCTCCACACCATTAGGCTCTGACTTCTCTCTGTAATATAATTGAGATAGTAACAGTAACAACTAAACAGTTACTGAACACTGTTTGGTTCACTTTAAATTGTGTGTGATTGTAGAATATTTAGAGAAACTTTTAACATGGTTAATATGAATCAGAAGTTAATTAATTGGAGGACCGGATATTTAACCTTATAATAATCTAAACATTGTTTTACTTCCATCTTGATATTAGCATTAAACTGTGGCTCCAACCGCATGGTAGGATAACAAGTTATCTATAACAAATGCTGAGCTGAACAACTTCCGGTATATTTAGACACAAAAATAAACCCGAATAAAATCATGAAGGCGTGGAATCTGTGGGCTGATGGTTGTCGTCTTGATCCAGACGGATGACAGCCGCTGAAGGACGGATGACAGTGTAACAAACTAGGCCGCTGAAGGACGGATGATGGCGATGGTGGCAGCTTCTCACGTGATGTCAGTCAGTCTTGAGCAGTCGTCCCATATATCCTCCAGCCGTCCCATATATCCCCCCAGACGCTCCATATATCCCCCCAGATGTCCCATATATCCTCTAGACGTCAGTCAGTCTTGAGCAGCCGTCCTATATATATCCTCCAGACGTCCCATATATCCCACCAGACGTCCCATATATTTCCCAGACGTCCCATATATCCCCCAGACGTCCCATATATCCATCCTGACGTCCCATATATCCCCCAAACGTCCCATATATCCACCAGACGTTCCATATATCCCCCCAGACGTCCCATATATCCCCCCAGACGTCCCATATATCCCCCCAGACGTCCCATATATCCCCCAGACGTCTTCCGTAGTCTTCCTGTCGGGTGTCTGTGGCTCTTCTTCTCCAAGCTGAGTTATCTCTGTAAGACCTACTCTGCTATCTGTTCCTGCTATCACATCTGTTGCCCCTTTAATGCGGAATAGTTTTTTTTTTCAATAAATTTAAAATATTTGGTTTGATTCATTTGAATCAAAGAATTCCGAATATGAATTCAGAATAGGAATTCAGAATATGAATTCAGAATATGAATTCAGTATATGAATTCATATTCTGAAGTGGTGTCCTGATGAACGGTAATTTTTGCGGGCTTATCTTGCTGCACCTTACGAGAACGCTGCCACCGCCTTGCGCTGTTTTGCCGCTTGCAAGCATGCAGTCTGAAGCGCGTTCGCAATTCGTCTGCGCACCCAAATGCGTGTAATTTATGGAAACTGCTCTAAACGAGAGTGGCCTGTGAACGGCCAAAGATCTCCACGCCTAGTTGAATACAACTAGGTGAATACATCAGCTCAACCCCTCGCAAGCACCTAGTTGTGCTTGCGCGGGGTTGAGCTCTGCTCTTTCGGCCCGCCTCTCAACTGTCAATCAACGTTCACAACGCTTATGTGTGTGTGTGTAGTGTCATTAGCCGAGACCAGTTGAGCGCTTCTCTGGCTCATGTATTCATTATATTCGTGTTCATATAGCAAACTAATCTAACCTAAGCTGCGCCTAAGTGTGCACTAACCCATAATATATGTTATTTTAAATTGTATTGGAGAAATATTTTAATACACCGTATTCAAGATATTAATATATTCGTGTGGCTCATTTTGTACTGTGAGGCGGTAGAGAAGGACCACAAACCCCGTATTTACAGTAACTGCAGTGTAGCTGCAGTGTCCGGAGTTGAGGCACTGTAGTCGCAGTGTCCGGAAGCCTTCAGTGTGGATTCAAACGCACTATGCTTGCAATTGTTTTATTTTTTTTATTTTAATGGCGTGAAGCTGAATGAGAGAGCAGTCTGGTGTTGTGTAGATTGTACCTTCGACTTGGGAAGTAATGCAGTGATCCAGAAGATGGTCAGTTCCTCAGCAGTTTGTCTTTCTGAGTGCATTGGATCATCACTCCAGTTGGTGTTGACAGTAGCTTGTTATTAAAGTCAGATTCAGAAGCACGTGAGAGCAAGATGACAATATTTAGAAGTACTAGAGTGTGGTTATTATTTTCAATGGGGAAAGCACCATTGAAAATAATGAAGAAAGTCAGTAGGTATGCCACAAGACTGGTGAACGTGCTCAGGTATGAATTAAGAGGAAACACTAAAATAATTACACTACTCTTGGCATGATGTACTAAACCGTCCTGTTAAAAATAACGTCACAAATCGGCTCAGGAAAGTGACGTACTGTCCCGTTTTCTGTTTGAGTCGTCCGGCCTACTCGAAAAGGTTAGAAGAGGAAACTTTCAGTGAATGTTTTTCATAACGTTTTGAAACTTTATGAGAATTTCCTGCCCATCTAACCTATCAGAGGACCCTTAACTAACTGTTGTTGAAAAAAAACACTTACTTTTTTTTCATTTTCAAATTACGTCCACTTTCGGCCATACGGGCAAACGGCCAAAAGCGACGTTATTTTAAGAGGACAGGTTGACCAATATATTGACACGGGTGGAAATTGAGTTTTAGATTGAGCCACAGGGATATTAGAAAGTGTTTTCTGTGGCCAAGTAGTAAATAAATGTAATGCTCTGGGTAGCGAAGAGCTGAAGGCAAGCGTCATACACAGCTTGATGCAAATAGTCCAAAAAGGTCAAGAATATGTACATCCAGCAACCAGGAGGCCTGGTCGACGACCGGGCCGCGGGGACACTAAGCCCCGGAAGCACCTCAAGGTAGCCTCAAGGTAGGTACCAGTCGTTTGGCGGTGAAAGGTACGAGACGGGACGCATGAGTTGAAGCTCAACACACATTGCTAGGTTATCTTCTTGAGGTTATCTTGAGATGATTTCGGGGCTTTAGTGTCCCCGCGGCCCGGTCCTCGACCAGGCCTCCACCCCGCAGGAAGCAGCCCGTGACAGCTGACTAACACCCAGGTACCTATTTTGCTGCTAGGTAACAGGGGCATTCAGGATGAAGAAACTTTGCCCATTTGTTTCTGCCTCGTGCGGGAATCGAACCCGCGCCACAGAATTACGAGTCCTGCGCGCTATCCACCAGGCTACGAGGCCCCTCGGCCTGCCTTGTAGGTGAGTACAAGAGACATACACACACTCGTGGGATACAAATACATCAGCATAAGCCGAAGCATTAAAAGTTAACTTCATACACAATTTTCAAGGTAGATGTGAGAGGAGAAATGTGCGCCGGGAATCATTGCATTAAATGACTGAAAGTTAGAAAGGTTGGGTCCAAGAAATAAAGCTCGATACTGAGGGCACTAATATAAGAGGTAAGGCTTATATAAGGCTTATATAAGGCTAATATAAGGCTAATATAAGAGGTAAGGCTTATATAAGGCTTATATAAGGCTAATATAAGGCTAATATAAGAGGTATAATAGGTAAGCACAAACACGCACCTCATCGGCAGATATATATATATATATAGTTAACAACATCATGGGTTGTGTGATAAGGCGTTTTTTCAACCACTGCTAATCACCGGTAATGAGCATGCAAATTGCACGATTGAGGACAAGTTCCTCAAACATTGAGGATGGTATGTTAGCAGTCATATTTATGCCCTCAGTGCCGGCATTAACAACAACATGCCTCATCCTAATTGACCAGTCACCTTAGCTAATTATCAGAGAATACACGAGACTTTCTTGGGTTATCCAGGTGAGAGAGAGAGAGAGAGAGAGAGAGAGAGAGAGAGAGAGAGAGAGAGAGAGAGAGAGAGAGAGAGAGAGAGAGAGGGAGGGAGGGAGGGGGAGGGGGAGAGAGAGGTATTCTTTCAGAAAGCAAACAAATTCAATTTCTTTCTTCATTATGCACCCCATACCCATCCCGTGGGTGAGGTTACTTAAGAACAGAAACTGTGTACGGGACAAGGTAGTTACAGAATGATTCAGGGAGATCACTCCGTCACCCGCAGGAATCCACAACAATTTTTTTTTACGAGTGATGCGATTATATGGTGACAGGTTACCTACATGTTTATGGGGTCATTAGAGTGCCAACCCAATGCCTTGATCTGTTCTACACAAAATGAAGAAGATATTGTTCATGATATTCTACAAAATCTTATAATTTTCAGAAACTTTTATTAAATATCCCAGTTACTTATAGCACAGTTGAGGATTTGTTAGGTACCTGTGGACTAGGTACCTGTGGACTAGGTACCTGTGGACTAGGTACCTGTGGTCTAGGTACCTGTGGCCAAGGTACCCGTGGCCTAGGTACCCGTGGCCAGGTACCCGTGGCCCAGGTACCCGTGGCCCAGGTACCCGTGGCCCAGGTACCCGTGGCCCAGGTACCTGTGGCCAGCATCCAGTATCAGCACAACCCGTCCTCTTAAAAAGAACGTCACTTTTGGCTCGTATGCGCACTATGGCCAAATTTGGACGTAATTTGAAATGAAATCGACTCACAAAAGTGACGTTCTGTTCCGTTTTCTATTTGAGTCGTCTGGCCTACGCGCAGAGGTTATAAGAGGACACTTTAAATTAACGTTTTTCATAACGTTTAGAAACTTTATGAGAATTTCCTGCCCACCTAACCTATCAGAGGACCCTTAACTTACTGTTGTTGAAAAAAAAAGTCCCAAATTTATTTTCATTTTTTTTCAATTTCAAATTACGTCCAAATTCGGCCATACGGGCAAACGGCCAAAAGCGACGTTCTTTTTAAGAGAACAGGTTGATCAGCAAGCGTTGATACCAGAGAACTGAAGTAGTGAGCCAGCAGGAAGCAGTAGACCAACAGCAGGTGGCAAAAAAAAAAAAGAGCAGATTGCGTGAGGCGACAAGGGGGGGAGGCGGGCCCCACTACCCCCCTTACATCACGCTACCCCTATCACGCACCACACACACACAAACCCTCCCCCCACCTGTCCACACGAACACACACACCCCCACTCCTCTCCCATGACCGACACACTAACATACAGTAGGGGGGGGGGACGCACGGAATCCTCGAGTTTTTCTACAGTGTTGTGTGTGGTGTTGCGTGCGGCGGCCTGACAAAGTGAGTGGTGCAGAACCCGGGACCATTAATTACCCGCCTCCACCCATAGTTCACTGGGGATTAGTTATTGCTTAGTATCTCTAGCGCATTTCACTCTTTATTGACGTTTTGGTTCAGTCTTTATTTTTGTTTTTTGTTATTGTATTATATATATATATATATATATATATATATATATATATATATATATATATATATATATATATATATATATATATATATATATATGTCATACCTAGTAGCCAGAATGCACTTCTCAGCCTGCTATGCAAGGCCCGATTTGCCTAATAAGCCAAGTTTTCATGAAATAATTGTTTTTCGACTACCTAACCTACCTAACGTAACCTAACCTAACCTAACTTTTTCGGCTACCTAACCTAACCTATAAAGATAGGTTAGGTTAGGTAGGGTTGGTTAGGTTCGGTCATATATCTACGTTAATTTTAACTCCAATAAAAAAAATAGACTTCATACATAATGAAATGGGTAGCTTTATCATTTCATAAGAAAAAAATTAGAGAATATATTAATTCAGGAAAACTTGGCTTATTAGGCAAATCAGGCCTTGCATAGTATGCCGAGTACGACGTTCTGGCTACTAGGTACAATATATATATATATATATATATATATATATATATATATATATATATATATATATATATATATAATATATATAATTTGCATATGTCACAAGGCATAAGTCATGTTAAATGAAGAGCAATTTGGTATGCAATAACGTCAGGTCAGTTGAAGTAGTATCAGCTCACAGGTGTGAGGTTCGTCCGTTCACTACCTCAGCGCCAGGGAACACCCGTATTTATAAGTGGCGGCAGCGAAGGTTTCCCAGAAAGCCTTGGTGTGTGTGTGTGTGTGTGTTGACGATGTTTAGCATGCGAGGTGGGCATGTGTGTGTTCACTTAGGAAGCAAAGAGTCAGAGAAGAGCCCTGCCCCTGTGCCAGGTAAGTCCACTACGGGCTCACCATAGCCCGTGCTACTTGCCCCGCTCCTGTGCCAAGTAAGCTACGGTCTCACCATAATCCGTGCTACTTGGAACTTGTTCCGTGTAGCTGAATCTATAACAACAACAGAGTCAGAGAGAGAGAGACTTGGGAGTTGATATCACGCCAGACCTGCTCCCTGAAGCCCATATCAAGAGGATATATCCCGCCAAACACACACCGAAACTACGACGTTGGTACAACGTTCGAACAAGTTTTATCACCTCCTAACCAGTTATAACAATCAATATAGCAAGTTGTAACAACGTTCTAATACGTCATAAACACGTTAAGCCAAGATGTAACAACTTTATTACAAGTTGTAACAAGCGGAAAATAGAGACAGTTTCGGTTTGTGTTTCCAGGGTAACACCATTGGCATATGCCAGGCTGGCCAACATAAGAACGGCCTTTAGAAACTTGTGTAAGGAATCATTCAGAACTTTGTATACCACATGTGGTATTTGCTAGATTGGCTATTAGCTCTTGGACCCCGCCTTTCCAATCGCCGGTTGCCTAACGCCTCTCGACTTATTTTTTTTGTGTCATATCTGCTAGGCCAACTATTTGATCAGGCTTAGGATGTTGTCCAACTCTCAGGTACCTATTTACAGCTAGGTGAACAGAAGCACTTCGTGAATGGAAACGATGCCCAAACACCTCTGTGATTGATCTTGCCCCTTCAATCTGATTTCCTCTCTGTCCGTCTCCCTGTCAATCGCTAGTGCCAACATTTTGATAGGTGTTAGGTGTGTGTGTCGCATCATCACCCATCCCACACCTGACACCCTCTTTCCTCAGGTGTGGGACCACACCTTACACCCCCTTCCCTCAGGTGTGGGACCACACCTGACACCCCCTTCCCTCAACCCCCTCCCCGACACACACACACACACACACACACACACACACACACACACACACACACACACATGGAATGGAATGCATTAGGCAATGATGTGGTGGAGGCTGACTCCATACACAGTTTCAAATGTAGATATGATAGAGCCCAGTAGGCTCAGGAACCTGTACACCAGTTGATTGACAGTTGAGAGGCGGGACCAAAGAGCCAAAGCTCAACCCCCGCAAGCACAAATAGGTGAGTACACACATTCACACACACACACACACAAAGAAACTGGAGAAGGTTCAGAGGTTTGCGACGAGGCTTGTCCCAGAGTTACGAGGGATGGGATATGAAGAGCGGCTGAAGGAACTGAACCTTACGACACTAGAGAAAAGAAGGGAGAGAGGAGATATGATAGGGACATATAAAATACTCAGGGGAATTGACAAAGTGGAAATAGATGAAATGTTCACACGTAATAATAACAGAACGAGGGGACATGGGTGGAAACTGGAAACTCAGATGAGTCACAGAGATGTTAGGAAGTTTTCTTTTAGCGTGAGAGTAGTGGAAAAATGGAATGCACTTGGGGAACAGGTTGTGGAAGCAAATACTATTCATACTTTTAAAACTAGGTATGATAGGGAAATGGGACAGGAGTCATTGCTGTAAACAACCGATAGCTGGAAAGGCGGGATCCAAGAGTCAATGCTCGATCCTGCAAGCACAAATAGGTGAGTACAAATAGGTGAGTACAAATAGGTGAGTACACACACACACACACACACACACACACACACACACACACACACACACACACACACACACACACACACACACACACACACACACACACACACACACAGAACATCATTCAGAAACCTAAGTAGGCATTTTAGGGCGCTTTACACTGCCTACGTGAGGCCAGTCTTAGAGTATGCCGCCTCATCATGGAGTCCCCATCTGAAGAAGCATATAATGAAACTGGAAAAGGTTCAGAGGTTTGCAACGAGACTCGTCCCAGAGCTACGAGGGATGGGGTATGAGGAGCGCCTGAGGGAACTGTGCCTTACGACACTAGAAAGAAGAAGGGAGAGGGGGGGACATGATAGGAACGTATAAAATACTCAGAGGGATTGACAGAGTGGACATAGACGAAATGTTCACACGGAATAGAAACAGAACGAGAGGACATGGATGGAAGCTTGAAACTCAGATGAGTCACAGAGATGTTAGGAAGTTTTCTTTTAGCGTGAGAGTAGTGGGAAAATGGAATGCACTTCAGGAACAGGTTGTGGAAGCAAATACTATTCATAATTTTAAAACTAGGTATGATAGGGAAATGGGACAGGAGTCATTGCTGTAAACAACCGATGCTCGAAAGGCGGGATCCAAGAGTCAATGCTCGATCCTGCAGACACAACTAGGTGAGTACACACACACACACACACACACACACACACACACACACACACACACACACACACACACACACACACACACACACACACACACACACGCACACTCTCATTGCCCCATTAACAGCATTAACACCTGCTCTGCTTCTTTCATAAATCTGTCACTAAAACACCTTTCTGTCTTATTTATATCATCTGACTCATCTCCAGCTCCAAAAGGCTCAGTGCACAAATCTTTCTCTCTTGTCCCATCCACTAGCTGCAGAATTATGTGTACCACGCTCTCCCCCACAGCGGAACCCACCGTGTTCGTCGCCCATTAAATTCCACCACATTGAATGCTTCATATCCAAGACCTCTACAAATTAGAGGTATCATCAGGCACCATCACCGTGACAAGGGTACTGAGGAAAGGAGGATAGAAGAACAAATCAGTGAATCTGTACGGTGGTACAACATGGTTGCAGCTGGCAATTCCAATCATTATGGATGAAGAAGAGGTGGCCGCGGGAGAGAATCAGTAATAGCGAGAATCCGTCTTGGATACAAATATCCATGGAGATTCGGAATGGAAACAACAGTTGAGCAGCGAAGTTGCAGAATCTGTGATGAGAGTGATGGACACCGCCTTGACCACTACCTGAGAGAATGTGAACACCTGAGAGACATTAGAAATATGTGTAGCATAGTACACCTCACATTGTTTGAGTTAGGAAAATACTATTTGTCAAATATTGATACTGTTCTTAAAAGATTCCCCCATTTTGCACCCGCAAGATAACGTAAGATTTTAAGAGTTGACGAATGTTAATCTTCTTGTTTGATAAGCTTGAGACAATTTAGCAAATCCCAGCTGTGACTGGGTACAAGTGACAGGATGAACAACCCAGCGGGTTTTCTTCCTATTGGGGAGTGTTGTACATGCTGCTATGGCGGTGTGTCCGCTCACAGGATGAGTGGCGCTGCCCAATACTGTCACTATGGCGGTGTGTCCACTCACAGGATGAGTGGCGTTGCCCAATACTGTCACTATGGCGGTGTGTTCACTCACAGGATGAATGGCGCTGCCCAATACTGTCACTATGGCGGTGTGTCCACTCACAGGATGAGTGGCGCTGCCCAATATTGTCACTATGGCGGTGTGTTCACTCACAGGATGAGTGACGCTGCTCAATACTGTCACTATGGCGGCGTGTCCACTCACAGGATGAGTGGCGCTGCCCAATACTGTCACTATGGCGGTGTGTCCACTCACAAGATGAGTGGCGCTGCCCAATTCTCTCACTATGGCGGTGTGTCCACTCACAGGATGAGTGGCGCTGCCCAATACTGTCACTATGGCGGTGTGTCCACTCACAGGATGAGTGGCGCTGCCCAATACTGTCACTATGGCGGTGTGTCCACTCACAGGATGAGTGGCGCTGCCCAATACTGTCACTATGGCGGTGTGTCCACTCATAGGATGAATGGCGCTGCCCAATACTGTCACTATGGCGGTGTGTCCACTCACAGGATGAGTGGCGCTGCCCAATACTGTCACTATGGCGGTGTGTCCACTCACAGGATGAGTGGCGCTGCCCAATACTGTCACTATGGCGGTGTGTCCACTCATAGGATGAATGGCGCTGCCCAATACTGTCACTATGGCGGTGTGTCCACTCACAGGATGAGTGGCGCTGCCCAATAAACTCGTCCCTCGGGGCAAAATTAAAAATATATATATTCAAATTATCAGTTTTTATCAACGAATTCTCTGGTTCGTGTCACACCCACGAGGTTAACACCGCTGGTAATATCGCCACGCTCTTGGCCGTGGAGCAGTCACTCTTAATTGTTACAGTACACTTAACACTGGTGTTACTTTCGTACATTCTTCTCCTCACACTTCCTGTCCCTTCCCATCGTTATTGTTGTTGTAGCTTCAGCTATTGGGAACAAAAAAGTTCCAAGCAGCACGGGCTATAGTGAGCCCGTAGTGGACTTACTTGGCACAGGAGATGCGCCTCCATTCCATCTTGCGCGATTTATTTGATCTTCCCCCCCACTCTTTATCTCATCTACCCCCTTATCTTATCTACCTCCCCCCCTTATTTCATCTACCCTGTTACCTAGCAGTAAATAGGTACCTGGGAGTTAGTCAGCTGTCACGGGCTGCTTCCTGGGGGTGGAGGCCTGGTCGAGGACCGGGCCGCGGGGACACTAAAAGTCCCGAAATCATCTCAAGATAACCTCAAGATAACCCCCTTATCTCATCTACCCTCCCTCATCTTCGTTGTTTCCGGTTAACAGCCTCCTTCTTGAGGTTATCTGGAGATGATTTCGGGGCTTTAGTGTCCCCGCGGCCCGGTCCTCGACCAGGCCTCCACCCCCAGGAAGTAGCCCGTGACAGCTGACTAACACCCAGGTACCTATTTTACTGCTAGGTAACAGGGGCATAGGGTGAAAGAAACTCTGCCCATGGTTTCTCGCCGGCGCCCGGGATCGAACCCAGGACCACAGGATCACAAGTCCAGTGTGCTGTCCGCTCGGCCGACCGGCTCCTTGCTGCACTGTTTTATCTACTTCTCTCTCTCTCTCTCTCTCTCTCTCTCTCTCTCTCTCTCTCTCTCTCTCTCTCTCTCTCTCTCTCTCTCTCCCTCCCTCCCTCCCAACCTCCCTCTCATCCAACCCAATAGAATCCTGCCTCAAGGAACCGGATCTTGGTCGTGACCTCCACCCCTTCATCACCCCAACACCCCCAGCCACCCCCTCCATCACCCCCCCCAACCCCACCGTCACCCACCTGAGTGCTGCCTCGACAAGACTCGCGGGTCGCTTCTCGAATATCTAATGATCATTATAAGCTTTGATTGGCTTATTCTGCTGGGAGTGGGAGATGGGGTGGGAGGGAAGGGGAGGTGGGGTGGGTGGGGGTGTGGGAGGTGGGGTGGGAGGGGTGTGGGAGGTGGGGTGGGTGGGGGTGTGGGAGGTGGGGTGGGTGGGGTGTGGGAGGTGGGAGGAATGAAGCAGGGGGGACAGGTTTAGGGGTGAAGTAAGGAGGAATGAGGTGTGAGGGGGAAATAGCTTTTGGTTGGTACTGATGTTCCTTGAAGACTTATTATGTCTGTTTTCAGATTGAGATTTAATGTTGTGGCGTCTTGGTTATGTTAAGATGTGATGCAATGTTAGTGTGTCATGCTGAGGTGAAGCACTCGTCAGTGTCACACACTGAGGTGAAGCAGCCTTCAGGGTCACACACTGAGGTGAAGCAGCCGTCAGTGTCACACGCTGAGGTGAAGCAGCCGTCAGTGTCACATGCTGAGGTGATGCGGCCGTCAGTGTGACATGCTGAGGTGATGCGGCCGTCAGTGTGACATGCTGAGGTGATGCGGCCGTCAGTGTCACATGCTGAGGTGAAGCAGCCGTCAGTGTGACATGCTGAGGTGATGCGGCCGTCAGTGTGACATGCTGAGGTGATGCGGCCGTCAGTGTGACATGCTGAGGTGAAGCAGCCGTCAGTGTCACATGCTGAGGTGAAGCAGTCGTCAGTGTCACTAAGGTGAAGCAGGGTGATAGACCAAGCTCTCACACGTCAAGCTCAGGCTCGGGGGAGAAGGACTCTCAGAACCCTCAACAGGTACCGCCCAGGTAGAGTACTAGGGCAGTAAGTGCCCCAGTACCAGACATCCCTCTGTGATAATTACAATCATTAAGAGGAACCCCTAATGAGGCGTTACATGTATGATTATTACATATATACTTAGTATGCTAACCATCCGCTGTATACACAGCATATTACCGCCTAATGTATACTGGTTATTTGGCTAGTTCGCTTGAATTCCCCACTCCGTAAAAAATTCAACTGTTTCGCATTATCTGAAACATAGGAACCCAAGCAACCCACCTAACCCATTGAGGCTGATGAGTAGATAACGTCTATATTATGGCGCTTTAATTTGTCTTGGCCCGTGGTGGTCTTGGTCCGTGGTGGTCTTGGCCCGTGGTGGTCTTGGTCCGTGGTGGTCTTGGCCCGTGGTCATATCTTCAGCCACGTTATTACGAGGTTTAGACTAGCTTCATCAGCTAAGACAATGGGATAAGTCAAGGTCAGCTGGTGAACTAGGACCACATGACCAGTCATGACGGTATAAAAGATCAAATTATACACAACTAAAACATGTCCTAAACCTGTCCTCCTGACAGGTGTTTGGAGAGTGTGGCACCACACCTGTGTGACGTTGTGTTGACGTCACTGACGGCTATCATCCCCTGTGTCGAGGATGATAACAGCACTATTATTACCGGTGTTATCAACATGGTGTTATCTGGCCGGCCTGAGGCGTCCACCGACGGTTATCTCTCATGCTTCTCATATCTCCAAGATTTTATCTCTTATCTTTACGACTTTATCATATTTATTGCGGCCGAAGCCTGAAAGGTAGATAATGGCTGTATCTGGAAGTGCTTGAGCATATTTGGAGACATATTAATGTTTCCTAGTCTAAGGTCGGCAAAGATTTGATTAAGTAAGTTGTGGGTGCCTTGCTGAAGTGCTCACCTAGTTGTGCTTGCGGGGGTTGAGCTCTGGCTCTTTGGTCCCGCCTCTCAACTGTCAATCAACTGGTGTACAGGTTCCTGAGCCTACTGGGCTCTATCATATCTACATTTGAAACTGTGTATGGAGTCAGCCTCCACCACATCACTGCCTAATGCATTCCACCTGTTAACTACTCTGACATTGAAAAAGTTCTTACTAACGTCTCTGTGGCTCATGTGGGTACTCAGTTTCCACCTGTGTCCCCTTGTTCGAGTACCCCCCCCCCCCCGTGTTAAACAATTTATCTTCATCTACCCTGTCGATTCCTCTTAGAATTTTGTAGCTAGTGATCATGTGTCTACGAGCTCTCCTATATTCCAGCGACGTTAGGTTCATTTTATACAGCCTTTCCTCGTAACTCATGCCTCTTAGTTCTGGGACAAGTCTAGTGGCATACCTTTGAACTTTTCCAGCTTAGTCCTGTAACTGAACTGTAACCAAACCACCCAGCTCCGGACTTCCCAGCTTAGTCCTGTGCTTGACAAGGTACGGGCTCCATGCTGGGGCCGCATACTCCAGGATTGGTCATACATATGTGGTATATAAGGTTCTAAATGATTCCTTACACAGGTTCCTGAAGGCTGTTCTGATGTTAGCCAGCCTCGCATATGCCGCAGACGTTATTCTTTTTTCTATGTGGGCTTCAGGAGACAGGTTTGGTGTGATATCAACTCCTAGATCTTTCTCTCTGTCCGTTTCATGAAGGACTTCTGTATCCTGTGTCTGGCCTCCTGTTTCTACTGCCTAGTTTCATTACCTTACATTTGCTCGGGTTGAACTGTAGTAGCCATTTGCTGGACCATTCATTCAGTTTGTCTAGGTCATCTTGTAGCCTCATACTATCTTCCTCTGACTTAATCCTCCTCATAATTTTTTGCATCATCAGCAAACATTGAGAGGAACTAATCTATTCCCTCTGGGAGATCATTCGCATATATCAGAAACAGTATAGGTCCAAGGACTGACCCCTGCGGTACTCCACTGGTGACACCTCGCCAATCTGAGACCTCACCCATCACAGTGACTCGCTGTCTTCTGTTACTTAGGTACTCCTTTATCCTAAGTACTTTACTACGAGTTCACGTAGTTGGGAATTAGTTATTATTGGAGCGTACAGGTGTGAGTTATGAGTGTTCCCGATTATAGCTGTGAGTTATGAGGGTATCCGGGTAGTACTTCATGTGTGTCTTACAAGAGTATCCGGCAAGTCTTACATGTGTGTGTGTGTGTTACGAAGGTATTCGAGTAGGCCTTACTGATTTGTAACGGCATCCGTGTAGGCCTACCAATGTGAGATATGAGTTACGTTATCTAGATAACCTCCTTATTCTGTATATCAAGATAAGAGTAGAGGCGAATGACTAAGAAAGTAATTATCACGTGAACTGAGGACCCGTCAGAGATGCACTCCTAGCTAGCAGAGGTGGTCCCACCTCTCTCCAACCTCCCTTAATTTACTATATAATTTTGGTACATGCCAACCCCCTGGCATGTATTACGGGCTCACCATAGCCCGTGCTACATGGACACTTTGTTCTGAGTAGCTAAATCTGAAACAACAACAACAACCAACCCCCTGAATAGCCCTATAATGAATTGCCCATTACGGGCTATTCATGCCCGTGCCACCTCTTGGGTGGCTTAATCTTTATCAATCAATCAATCAACTCCATTTCCGAGCGCCGTTCACAAATGTGTTGGTTTGTAAATTACTGGACTATATATATTAGGTAACTTGATTGTTTCAAGTTACGTACGGGCTATTCATGCCCGTGCCACATCTTGGGTGGCTTTATCTTCAAACTGTTTCAAGCGCAGGTTAGACATATATGCGAGTGAGTTATTGCTGTATATAAATAGGAGCTGTATATATATGCTGTATATGCAGTAATAAATGCTGTGTATATATAAATATAAATAAATAAATAAATACACCTTAATGTATTCCTACAAATTTGTTTAAATATAAGTCATGTCAAGGCTGGCCTCAGGCTGGGCTTAGGGAGTAGAAGAGCTCCCAGAACCCCATCTTGCAGAACAAATCCACAAGGGCCATGACGAGGATTTGAACCTACGTCTGAGAGAATCCCAGACGTTGCCTTAATCGACTGAGCTACGACATGGTAAAAAGGATTAAAACCAGAAGTTCTACTGAACTTACTTCGATCCTGCAGCCTCTCCGAGACACAAACCAGGGTTAACCCCCATCTTGCAGGTATCTTGCAGGTTGCTTGCAGGAGCTGGCTTGTATGGGTCAATAAGCCTTCTGCAGTTAACTTAATTCTTATGCTCTATCATGTGCCCATCGCCCAGGATCATAATCTGTGCCAACATTCTGATTTCTATGATCTAAACTGTACCACTTCGTAAAGTGACTTTGCTTGGAATGTGAGTCGTGGTCTTCCACATTGCATGCTGATTTTCTGAAGCACCGCGACGCTTTCTGCTTTGATTCGCCAAGCTTCCCGGGGCTCTTTTGATTGCAAGTGATGCTGATTTCATCTTGAATGTCGGAGACGATGCCAAAGTCTAGAAATGCAAAGATCAAGTTTGATCTGTCTGCGATTCTTGGCTCTACAAGTTTGGTACAGTGAACCGCTCAAGCGTTTAGTATCATCTTAAAATGAACATACTGGATGAAAATGGGTTGTTGTTGTTTAAGATTCGCTACCTGGAACAAAGAGCTCTAAGTAGCACAGGCTATGGTGAGCCCGCAGTGGACTTACTTGAGAAAATGGGTAGCTTAAATATGTCCCTCATAACAGCACTGGAGTGGCCATTTGTCACCAGTAAGCAGCTGTGGGCCTCAGGCACCGGGTATTCTTATCTCAATACAGTGTATGTGAAACGTTCTCTCCTGGCGCAAGGGCTGGCGTCCACCCGCCGGCCCTTGCGTCCACCCGCCGGCCCTTGCGTCCGCCCGCCAGCCCTTGCGTCTACCCGCCAGCCCTTGCGTCCGCCCGCCAGCCCTTGCGTCTACCCGCCAGCCCTTGCGTCCGCCCGCCAGCCCTTGCGTCTACCCGCCAGGCCTTGCGTCCACCCGCCAGGCCTTGCGTCCAACCGCCAGCCCTTGCGTCTACCCGCCAGCCCTTGCGTCCGCCCGCCAGCCCTTGCGTCTACCCGCCAGCCCTTGCGTCCGCCCGCCAGCCCTTGCGTCTACCCGCCAGCCCTTGCGTCCGCCCGCCAGCCCTTGCGTCTACCCGCCAGGCCTTGCGTCCACCCGCCAGGCCTTGCGTCCAACCGCCAGCCCTTGCGTCCACTCGCCAGCCCTTGCGTCCGCCCGCCAGCCCTTGCGTCTACCCGCCAGGCCTTGCGTCTACCCGCCAGGCCTTGCGTCTACCCGCCAGCCCTTGCGTCCGCCCGCCAGCCCTTGCGTCTACCCGCCAGGCCTTGCGTCTACCCGCCAGGCCTTGCGTCTACCCGCCAGGCCTTGCGTCTACCCGCCAGGCCTTGCGTCTACCCGCCAGCCCTTGCGTCCGCCCGCCAGCCCTTGCGTCTACCCGCCAGCCCTTGCGTCTACCCGCCAGCCCTTGCGTCTACCCGCCAGGCCTTGAGTCCACTCACCAGCCACCAATTGATTGATGAAGATTAAGCCAGGCAAGAGTTGGCCGTACACCAGCCACCCGTCTCCTTGTATATATATATATATATATATATATATATATATATATATATATATATATATATATATATATATATATATATATATCCAGTCATCATCAGTAGTGTAAGTTGCATGTTTAAGTTGCATGCAACTCCTGTTAAGTTGCTATGTATAGCGCGCTGCCGGATGTTACTTAAGCACAATTATGAATGAGCTCCCCCTTTTTATTATGTCATTCCAGTCCTTGCAACCTGAGTTGCCTTTGTTGCAAGTTATCATCCCCTGCAACCGTCGACAAGAAAGCTATCAATGCTATTATTATTGATTGGCTGAATTTAAACCATTGAAATTAATAGTGAAGTTTTGTGCTTCGCTATTTGGGAGGTGTGCGGTATTGAGCGGTATATATGAGCTCTCTGACGCTCTCTTGATCTCATTCTTTGTGAGTGCTCAATGGGGGCTCTCCGGCACTCCCTGGATTAATATGGCAGCAGGTGCTCCTCAGAGGAGGTGCCACAGAATAATAGTGGTCTTTTCAGTAGTATTCTGGAAGGTCTGGGCTCCCTGGGGCGTCCTGGCAGCCCTGGAGCCATCTTGGGACACCGTGAATAATGAATGGTCTGTCTCTCGCACAAGTTGAGACATAGTTGGTAAATAGTAAATGACCTTAACCAGGCACGATGGGACTCGGGAAATTCAACATGATGACATGTAGAAGTTCCTCGTGTGAGCATGTGACCAACATGTTTTACAGGTAGTCTCCTTGAGGTTATCTTGAGACGATTTCGGGGCTTTAGTGTCCCCGCGGCCCGGTCCTCGACCAGGCCTCCACCCCCAGGAAGCAGCCCGTGACAGTTGACTAACACCCAGGTACCTATTTTAATGCTAGGTAACAGGAGCTTAGGGTAAAAGAAACTCTGCCCATTGTTTCTTACCGGCGCCTGGGATCGAACCCAGGACCACAGGATCACAAGTCCAGCGTGCTGTCCACTCGGCCGACCGGCTAATAAGTTAACTCCTAAGATTGTCTCCTAAGATAATGGATGCCTTTCCATTTGAGACTTTCAGCGCCGTGGAGAGGGGTGACCTGCTGCCTGGGTAACAGCTTCTTCCCCGAATCAACCTACCCTGGCTTTGCGCCCTGGTGAGGCCACGCCAGACCAGGGGCCAGATTCACGAAGCATTTACGTAAGCACTTACGAACCTGTACATCTTTTCTCAGTCTTTGGCGGCTTTGTTTACATTTATTAAACAATTAATGAGCTCCGAAGCACCAGGAGCCTGTTTATAACAATAACAACAGTTGAATGGGACGTTTTCATGCATGTAAACTGCTTAATAAATATAACCAAAGCCGTCAAAGATTGAGGAAAGATGTACACGTTCGTAAGTACTTGCGTAAGTGCTTTCGTGAATCTGGCTTCAGGCCGACACCAGAGCGCAACTCCATTGTCTCCTGAGACTGCTGGATGCCTACTAGTATGACCCAATACAGACGTTCAGATCCACTTCAGCAAGTGCTAAACATGGATAATGTTGGTGTCAAGCGGATGGACCTCTTTTCTTTTCTGTCTCCTGTTAGCAGGCTGAGAGCTTTCCCTTCCCAGAGCTCCTGATAAGCCTTAGTCTACTAGTGTTTCCTGGAATACGACCCGCAAATGGGTTAACATCCAGGTACCGAATTACTGTTAGGCGAACAGAAAAGGATTGGCGCCCAGTCAATCCTCTCGTAAGTCCAGCTAAGGCTACAGTTGAAGATGGCAGTAAACACGAAGGTGGTGTAATGGGCTTAGAGGACGCAAGATTATCGTGTTCTCTCTCTCTCTCTCTCTCTCTCTCTCTCTCTCTCTCTCTCTCTCTCTCTCTCTCTCTCTCTCTCTCTCTCTCTCTCTCTCTCTCTCTTTAAGGTTACACTGACATCTCTCCTGTTATGCCGTATTACACGTGACCAGTGGAATCAATGTGTAAGATCACTTGAGTGCCAGAACCATCAGTTGTTATCTTATCTCTCTACATGGCTCGTAGTGCCTTTTTTATATATTATTTTCTACCACAGACGTGGCCACACATTTACAATGCTAACCAGCAATATATACATTTTCTTCTGTCCTCCATGGACAGGATTAGAGATGTGTTAAACATATAGTTCAAGGGTTGAACAATCAACCACAGAAGGTGATTCGGTGCTTTTAAAATGCTAAGGTAACGTAAGTGCCTTATCAGCCACCTTAGATGATTTAGAGTAAAAACAATAAAAAAATAATTAGTTTTCACTTGAATGATGGTATTTCAATTTTGTTTTTTTCTATCTTTGCAGGTAGGAGATCCAGCAACACGCCGGCCACAACTAGCGTCTCTCCTGACTCAGGTGAGTGTTAAACCGCTTGTGCTCTTTCCGGATTCAGTGCATGGCCAGCCAAGACCTGGGGGGGGGGGAGTGGGGGGGGGGGGGGAGTGGACATTGACACGATTCCACCCTCGGCCCAGCACACGACCTGGCCATTCTGACAGTCGTACTCGAGCCATTCTGAGAGTCGTATTCGAGCCATTCTGAGAGTCGTACTCGAGCCATTCTGAGAGTCGTATTCGAGCCATTCTGAGAGTCGTACTCGAGCCATTCTGAGAGTCGTACTCGATCTTGTACTTTCGTCCTATTCGCGTATTGTTCCTGTAGTGTAGAGCGGCCAAGTGGACGTGGAACCAAGGCCAACATTCCTGCAGGACACTTCGAGGAGTGTGTGTGTGTTCGTCTTGTGAGTAGGGCCAGGAGGCTAATGATATTTTCTGGAGGCTCGCCAAGAACTTTGTCAGGGAGTTACCGGATCGTGAGTAACGTCTGTATAATATATAATATATAATATATATATATATATATATATATATATATATATGAATGAAAACTCACACCCCAGAAGTGACTCGAACCCATACTCCCAGAAGCAACGCAACTGGTAACTACAGGGCGCCTTAATCAAGCGGATTAAGGCGCCCTGTAGTTACCAGTTGCGTTGCTTCTGGGAGTATGGGTTCGAGTCACTTCTGGGGTGTGAGTTTTCATTCGCATATAGTCCTGGGGACCATTCAGGCTTGTTCGCATATATATATATATATATATATATATATATATATATATATATATATATATATATATATATATATATATTTATATATATATATATAAATATATATATATATATATATATATATATATATATATATATATATATATATATATATATATATGTATATATATATATATAAAATATATATTTTTTAAAGTTTGTGAGGGTACCACCTCTGGTGCCAATGTGGGGACCCATAGCCTCGGAGAAGAAAAAAAAAGTATTCAGAGAAGACCTATAAGAATGTATACACTTGCACCAGAGGTGGTACCCCTTCTAGGTACGAATGTATATATACATTTCACATATACTATATATATATTTCATATGACTATATGAATAGTCATAACAGTAGACAAACTCGACAGTACACAGATAAACCATATTATCGTAATATATCGGTGAACAAACCCACAGGAGCCGTGATGAGGGCTCGAACTTATGCGCTGGATGTTCCACTTATCTTGTGGGTGGACATACCGCCATAGAAGCATGTACTACACTCCCCAATAGGAAGAAAACCCGCTGGGTTGTTCATCCTGTCACTTGTACCCGGATACAGTTGGGATCTGGAAAGTGTCTGAGGCCGAGCCCAAACTATTCTACCTCTAGAGCCTATGAGGAACTGCTAAAATATTTGCTTTAACTCTGTTATTAAATGTGAAACTAAACTATTTTAGGTCTCCTGGATTACTGTACCATCATGTAACTGTTTCATTGAATCTGTGGTAATACACCGGATTCAATTAAATAGTTACATATATTTTCAAAATGTTTGCCAAATCATCTTACGTATAATTGTATTTTTTAATTGTATCACTTATTAATCAAGCTCTGTCGTGTGTGGCAGTGAACAATAGAAAGCTCTATTTTACAAATGTTTTAATTAAAACATGTCCAACAGCTGATGCAATAGGGTTGTAAACTCATGAAATATGTGTTCAAATATACAATTTAGATTTATTATTTTACTAATGTACGATTTTCTGTCCTGTGGTAGTGAATATAAGCATTCTCCTCCTCACTGTTGTACGACCTAATTGGCTTAACCCAATTAGGGAAAATTGTAAATTAATTTTGTTAATAAATTATGTAATAATATTCTGGCGATGAGCTGTATACAGCTGCCTGGTTTAGTGGGATGTTTTGCTCATTCCACATCAACTGCCTTCTCTTTATTTTGTAATTGTTTGCAATTGATAGTATACCAAGTTGTGTTCCTTATACACTTTTACATATAAAGGCGCTCTCTCTCTCTCTCTCTCTCTCTCTCTCTCTCTCTCTCTCTCTCTCTCTCTCTCTCTCTCTCTCTCTCTCTCTCTCTCTCTCTCTCTCTCTCTCTCTCTCTCTCTCTCTTCCCTCCTCTCTCCTCTCCTCTCCTCTCCTCTCCTCTCCTCTCCTCTCCTCTCTCTCTCTTCTCTCTCTATCTCTCTCTCTATCTCTCTCTCTCTATCTCTCTCTCTCTATCTCTCTCTCTCTCTCTCCTCTCTCTCTCTCTCTCTCTCTCTCTCTCTCTCTCTCTCTCTCTCTCTCTCTCTCTCTCTCTCTCTCTCTCTCTCTCTCTCTCAACTAGCTAACTGCACCAATTTCATGTTAAGGAAACATTTCTACTTTCCACGAGTGCAGAAATCTTATAAAAAAAAAAAGCAAATCGCCCCGGGCAGTGTTTGATTTATTCACCCGTCGAGGAGCACCGAGGCCCCGCTCCTCTCCCCACCACAACAGGTCGCTTGATCACCGCCACGACTCGGTATAATAGTGCAAAAACAGTGAAGACTTGACTGGTGTGGTACTCCACACTGTCACCTGCTGTCACCTGATCACGTGTCCACATTGCTAATGCCAAGTGTGCCGCTTGAACATTACTGTTATTAACGAGTGTTTCTATATTTGTGTGTGTGTGTGTGTGAGAGAGAGAGAGAGAGAGAGAGAGAGAGAGAGAGAGAGAGAGAGAATACGGGGGAACAGATAATAAAATGCTGTATCGTAGGTCGAAAGTGTGCTAGGGATGTGCTCTGGTGTGCTGTGGATGTATACTGGTGTATGGTGGGGGATGTGCTGCAGGGGAAAAAAATGTCTGTATATCTGCTTGGGTGGGATCGTCTCTGCTTCCGGAGGGTAGGAATTGGTAGTGTCTATGAGAATATGTTCCATATGCTCATTCCAGCGTATTGTCGTGTGTCGGCAATCACTCATGCTCATACAAGTGTATCAGAATTGATGATGTGTGGTGCGCACGTGAGTGTGCGAGTGTGCGTGTGTAGAGGCCGTGAGCGAGGGTAGAGTATTCCTCACATGTCACACACACACAGCGTCCGTGCTTTGTGCTTACCTGGTGACCACAGGGGTAGTGAGAGCTAGCTCCTTATGGGGGCATAAGTAATGTCTTGTGGTGCCTAATACCTCCTTATACACGGCGCGCTAATCACCTCTCAATATTAATGTTTTCATCATATTTCTGTTTAAAGTTGTGGCTTGAACTGGCTTGAACAACCTCTTATCTTGTGTGTGTGTGTGTGTGTGTGTGTGTGTGTGTGTGTGTGTGTGTGTGTGTGTGTGTGTGTGTGTGTGTGTGTGTGTGTGTGTGTGTGTACGCACCTAATTGTGCTTGCGGGGGTTGAGCTCTGGCTCTTTGGTCCCGCCTCTCAACCAACTCAACTGTGTGTGTGTGTGTGTGTGTGTATTAACCTTTGCCAAGATGTAATAATTTGTACAGTATATGAAATGATTCATTTACATTTATCATTTATGGGGATTTTATATGAGAGTGCCGATTGTGCATCCATCCAGCCGTACAATACTTACAGACTAATACGCACAGTTATAGGTATATTAGTGCTAGTTATTGTGTACTAGTGCCATTAGAATACTAATTCTCGTGTGTGTTTTACTCCAAGTTTACTACAAGTTCAGTTTACACAGTTACCCTCTAGCACGTAATATTTACGAGTCTCTTGTGTGACTGGTGCAAGTTCACTCACGAATTCAGCTTCAATTGGCGAGGGTTTCCTGGAAGCGAGGCGATGGGCCGCACATTCCAGGGTTGCGTGTGAGGCGGGCCGCCACAAACACCTCATTGAACTCTCATTACCAGAAATGTATATAATCTGTTTCCTGAATAATGAGGTCACATTGCACGCGTTATCACACTCCGTGTATGACGTTATGAAGGGACATATATGTATGTATGTATATATATATATATATATGTGTGTGTGTGTGTGTGTGTGTGTGTGTGTGTGTGTGTGTGTGTGTGTGTGTGTGAATGTTCTCTGCGTCATCTCTCAAATCGTTTCTTGTGCTGGGATCTTAGGCCAGTAAAGCCCGTTGCTGAACCTAGTAGAAAATGCATGGCTGTCTTGTGCACCTCAGACTCTTGAGCAGTTAAGTGTTCCGTTCCAGCATTATTTTCTTGGGGGTTCCCTGTTAGAGCTCTTTATGTGGCGGTCATGCAGAGCCCGCGCTTCTGGGAGCAACGGTGCCCTCGCTGGTTATGGCTCTGTACCTCCAGTATTTCCCTCATCAATTTTACAGCAGCAAAAACGTCGTAGCTCAGTCTGGGATGCTCCCGGACGCAGGTTCGAATCCTCGTCACGGCCCTTGTGGATTTGTTCAACGTCATTTTTAACGTTTTCAAATGAACTATTGCCGGACGTCCCGCGGCCCGTGTTCTTGGCACGAGAGGTGAGACGGACTACGTCTTCTCTGGGAGTTCATTATTAGCCCTAATTACTGAGGTTGCTAATGACTTGTCTCTCTTCGGTTGTGTAACAAGGCATGCATTCCCCACGTAATGTGTGCTGGCCTCTGCTGGTTGCAGGAACATTATTGACCTTTGGCACAAGACTGCGTTAGCTGTCCTCTTAAAAAGAACGTCGCTTTTGGCCGTTTGCCCGTATGGCCGAACATGGATGTAATTTGAAAATGAAAATAAATTTGGGATTTTTTTTTTCAACAACAGTAAGTTAAGGGTCCTCTGATAGGTTAGGTGGGCAGGAAATTCTCATAAAGTTTCAAAACGTTATGAAAAACGTTAATTTAAAGTGTCCTCTTATAACCTCTGCGCGTTCGCCGGACGACTCAAACAAAAAACGGAACAGAACGTCACTTTTGTGAGTCGATTTCATTTCAAATTACGTCCAAATTTAGCCATAGAGCGCATACGGGCGAAAAGTGACGTTATTTTTAAGAGGACGGGTTGGCTAACTTTGGTTGTGGTTGTCCACGCGCAGACTTGAGGATGCGGGGCAGGTTCCAAATTCACGAAGCAGTTACGCAAGTACTTACGAACGTGTACATCTTTCCTCAATCTTTGACGGCTTTGGTGACATTTATTAAACAGTTTACAAGCACGAAAACTTGCCAATCAACTGTTGTTATTGTTATAAACAGGCTCCTGGTGCTTCGGAGCTCATTAACTGTTTAATAATTGTAAACAAAGCCGCCAAAGATTGAGGAAAAGTGTACAGGGGCCAGATTCACGGAAGCAGTTAAGCAAACACTTACGAACCTGTACATCTTTTCTCAATCTTTGGCGGCTTTGTTTCCAATTCTTAAACAGTTAATGAGCTCCGAAGCACCAGGAGGCTGTTTATAACAATAACAACAGTTGATTGGCAAGTTTTCCTGCTTGTAAACTGTTTAATAAATGTAACCAAAGCCGTCAAAGATTGAGGAAAGATGTACACGTTCGTAAGTGCTTGCGTAAGTGCTTTCGTGAATCTGGCCCCAGGTTCGTAAGTGCTTGCGTAACTGCTTCGTGAATCTGGCTCCAAGGTCCTGGTGGACGTTGCTTTGACTGCTTCAAGCAGATTATCTGCTGAAATGAAGTTGAGGGGGGTATTGTCCCTCGCTTCAAGAGGAGGTTGTCTGTTATCACTCTCCTGGGACAGAAGCCACGCTCCTAAGCATTGACCTGAATTTACTCTCTGTTGGCGGAGAGTTCCATCATTGCCGAGGCAAAATTCTGTCACATGCTTGACATTTTCCTTTTGTTAACATCATTATTTCCCTCTCTTGGCTGGAAGGAACTTGTGTATCCGATGCTGCATGGGTCGTTCAAGGGTACCTGGATGGTGAGCTGCTCACTGGATGCAACCACTCCTGCCCTCCCAAATGATGAGTATTGTATTCATCAACGTGTAACTTGTAACCTTTAAAATGTCAAATATATCAAAGCATAAAAAAACGAAGATTGGGATGATAGGACAAAGAAACATGCAAACTGCATTTGGGGACCTAAAATTCACCTTTAACACTTTGTGCTTTTTTCTGAAGGCTATGGATACCCTGTTCTTCCAGCCAGAGGTGGTACTCCATATATATATATATATATATATATATATATATATATATATATATATATATATATATATATATATATATATATATATATATATATATATATATATACAAAGAATAGGGGTGGTAGGAGAAGAAAATATCAAAGTGTTCAGTGAGGATCCACAAGGTCTTCTCTGAGTACTCTTTATTTTCTTCTCCGAGGCTATGGGTCCCTACACTTGCACCAGAGGTGGTACCCCTTATATATATAAATATATATATATATATATATATATATATATATATATATATATATATATATATATATATATATATATATATATATATATATATATATATATATATATGCGAACAAGCCTGAATGGTCCCCAGGACAATATGCAACTGAAAGTGCACCAAGCACACCAAGTGTGTGGTTTGGTCAACATTAATAATTCTAATACGAATTTTCTCAATATTTCATACGTTTTTCTTCACTGACGAGGGTAATTGAAATATCAACTCTCCAAAATTCATTTTTATTTTTGATCTGACGCCTAGAAGCGTTTCGTAAAAGCTTCTTACATTCTCAAAGACTTGTTTTCACTTAACACTACACTTATTATACACTTGATACACTGTGTATTATGTTCTTTTTGGGTGAGGTGGGTACATAAGAATGAAAGTAACTGCAGAGGGCCTATTGCCCCATACGGGGATCTTGAAGTGGGGTAGAATGTAGTTATGCGTTAAATGGCTGTTGATTGCTGGTGTTGACTTTTTGATGTGTAGTGCCTCGCTGATGTCGAGCCTCCTGCTGTCGCTGTATCGATACAGCGATATATATATAATTTATTGGTACAGCCGTTCGTGAGAAAGGACAGTCTTCAAGGAGTGTTGTCGTGGAGGTTTTTGTATAGATAATCTTGGTGTTGAGAGGTTTTCTATGTAAATCCTTCCTGAACTCTCAAGAATACTTCGCGGGTGTTCTCCGGCTGACTTCAAATTCAAGTACGTTTATTGAGTATTTAAATTTATTTTTAGTATTTTAAATTTAGTATTAAAATTTATTTAGTATTAGTATTTTAAAAAATAATTTTTATAAATTTTAATAAAAAATTAATTATTTATTAAAAAAATTAATAAAAAAATTAATATATTAAAATTTATTAGTATTTAGTATTAAAAGTGTAATTGAGTATTTTATTTATTGATGTATTTAAAATACATCTCAAAAAAGCATGTCCTTGCCAGCTGACTTGCAGGGATGTGACTTTGCCAGTAAGCAATCCTCTTTACCATCTTTACCACCTTACACAGCTGACTAAGATTAGTCAGCTGTGAGATTAGCCATGAGGCTTTTTATTATTATTATTATTTTCTACCACAGACGTGGCCACACATTTACAATGCTAACCAGCATATATACATTTTCTTCTGTCCTCCATGGACAGGGTTAGAGATGTGTTAAACATATAGTTCAGGGGTTTATTGAACAGTCAACCACAGAAGGTGACTGTCGTGCTTTTAAAATGCTAGGCTAAGCTACATACGTAAATACATATATACACAGATTTACGTATGCCCTATGGGAGCCGGTCGGCCGAGCGGACAGCACACTGGACTTGTGATCCTGTGGTCCTGGGTTCAATCCCAGGCGCCGGCGAGAAACAATGGGCAGAGTTTCTTTCACCCTATGCCCCTGTTACCTAGCAGTAAAATAGGTACCTGGGTGTTAGTCAGCTGCCACGGGCTGCTTCCTGGGGGTTTAGGCCTGGTCGAGAACCGGGCCGCGGGGACACTAAAAAGCCCCGAAATCATCTCAAGATAACCTCAAGATAGCCTTAACAGCCTCAGGTTCAGTGACCCACCATCTCCCTTCCTCTCCTCAGTTGATATTTGTGGCCTGAAGTGTGCGGTCACACCCTGTAAAGAGAAATCCAAACGGGTTATACACAATTTAGTGATGACTAAAGCGTCAGGACACGACAGTGGCTTGGTGGGCTGAAGATTTGTAGGCTAGTCATTCATTTATCACTACATCTTGACAATTTTCCTGTTCAACGAGATTGTGTCATTTGGCAGAGTGGGAGCTGCATGACGCTAATGGTCTCACAGACCAAGCCGGCTGAGAGGTCTCCCGGTCTAGCCACAGACCGGTCAAGGGAATATTGTTCTCTGGGACCAAGTTGTAAATATTTCCTCCTCTTGAACCTTGTTTCTCGTTTCCCGTTATTGGGAACTGCAAGCTTGTGTTGCGGCTTATCGAGGTTCCCTAGTGTGTGTGTGTGTGTGTGTGTGTGTGTGTGTGTGTGTGTGTGTGTGTGTGTGTGTGTGTGTGTGTGTGTGTCTCTCTGTCTCTCTCTCTCTCTCTCTCTCTCTCTCTCTCTCTCTCTCTCTCTCTCTCTCTCTCTCTCTCTCTCTCTCTCTCTCTCTCTCTCTCTCTATATATATATATATATATATATATATATATATATATATATGACGCTCGCCGCTCTACCCAATGAACACCTGTAAAAGTACTGCATAGGTTCTTTGGTTGTGAATCTCGCAAACTTCTCTGTTTTGCTGAAATAAAAATATTAAATAAAGAGCCTTAAACAGAACAACATGTGTGGAAGCGTCGGAGTGTATATATATGAATGCTACACAGTATTCATCTATAGACATCCATATATAGTGAAACACATGTGAAGAACCTCTCACACACTCACAGCTCCCTGACAAGAGGGAGCAGCAAGCTTTAAGGCTTCAAGAAATAGTATATACGAATAAGAAATATACTAATGAATGAGTGTTAAGAGGAGAGAGCTCTCTGGTGAACACCACGAATGACTGGACGACGCAAGAATGCGTTCCTAGGTAAGCCATGTAACGTGTTTTTTTAATGTGTTGTGGTGTGTCGATGTTCCTAATCCATCACACGTCTAGTTCAACCAATCTGAACGTAAAGCCGCTTTGGCAGGAGGTTTTTCCTCTCTTTAGATTTCCATATTTACTCGCCAGATTTGTCCGTTGGTGGTGGCACTTAAGCGGATTATCGAGGACACAGCGATAGTTTAAAACATGGCTACACTTTGTTTGGAAGTCGTGGTGCAAGGTGATGTCTCTTTCCACTCCTGGGTGATGGTGTTGCTTGCTACAAGGGGTCAGAAGTGCAGCCAGGATGGTATAGTGGACCAGGATGGTGCATGAGGCCGGTTTATGGAGAGGATTGTCCGGTAAATGCCCGGAGTAATGAATGTATACCCGAAATATTGTGTATTATCTTGTATATCCAGGGATGTGTTGTGACCGGTTCCCTCTCTCTGGGCTCGTGTTGTGTACTGGGGGCACGGTGCCCCCAGCAAGTGTTGTGAAGAACGGCTTCGTGAACATTTTTCTGCTCAGAAGAACTAGCCAAAAGCACAGACTATGAGGGAACTAGATCATGGGGGGCTGGCGGCCCGGCTGGAAGTGACGAGCATCAACCTTCGCTGCTCAGTTACCGGTCGCGCGAGGCCAGCCACGTGTTTACAATGAAGTAACTTGCTATTTTTACATTACCTTGTTGAGATGAGGCGTGGGGGTCGAGCCAGCAGTGTCGGACGTGCGGCGGCCAGCAGTGTCGGACGTGCGGCGGCCAGCAGTGTCGGACGTGCGGCGGCCAGCGTGCTGGGGGTAGACGCAAGATGCATGCATGTTGTAGGTTTTAGATTTAGCTACTCAGAACGAAGTGTCTATGTAGCACGGGCTATGGCGAGCCCGTAAGGTGCATGCATTATTCACAGGCGTGTACACCCAGGCATATCATCACGCCTGTCTGGCTCTTTGGGGAATTAGACTTGGGAGTTCAAAACAAGAGAAATGGTCTGAGTAAACTTTCTTGTATATCAGAGCCTTGTTCGACTTAAGCGCCTGGTGAACGTGTGTGTACGCGCGCGCGTGCGTTGGTGCGTGTGTGTACTCACCTAGTTGTGCTTGCGGGTGGTTGAGTTTCGGCTCTTTGGTCCCGCCTCTCAACTCTCAATCAACTGTGTGCACGTGCGTGGGTTTGTGTGTGCTTTACATCTTTCTGTTCCATTTTGTATGTTATGCCTTTTTTTTTTAACTTTCCCTCTCCCTTCCTCTCCCTCTCTCCCAGTCACTTGGGCTGGACGGTAGAGCGACGGTCTCGCTTCATGCAAGTCAGCGTTCACAACCGTCGACCGTCCACAAGGGGTTGGGCACCATTCCCCCCTTTCCCCCCCCCATATCCCCTAATCCTTATCCTGACCCCTTCCAAGTGCTAAAAAAAAGAAAGTGCTTCTGTCCTTTCTTGCGTGCTTCTGTCCTTTCTTGCGTGCTTCTGTACTTTCTTGCGTGCTTCTGTCCTTTCTTGCGTGCTTCTGTACTTTCTTGCGTGCTTCTGTCCTTTCTTGCGTGCTTCTGTACTTTCTTGCGTGCTTCTGTCCTTTCTTGCGTGCTTCTGTCCTTTTTTGCGTGCTTCTGTCCTTTCTTGCGTGCTTCTGTCCTTTCTTGCGTGCTTCTGTCCTTTCTTGCGTGCTTCTGTCCTTTCTTGCATGCTTCTGTCCTTTTTTTGCGTGCTTCTGTCCTTTCTTGCGTGCTTCTGTCCTTTTTTTGCGTGCTTCTGTCCTTTCTTGCGTGCTTCTGTCCTTTCTCGCGTGCTTCTGTCCTTTTTTGCGTGCTTCTGTCCTTTCTTGCGTGCTTCTGTACTTTCTTGCGTGCTTCTGTCCTTTTTTTGCGTGCTT
>NC_091156.1:9086560-9259060 GCF_040958095.1 Procambarus clarkii | reverse complement strand
AGGCATTACAGGCATTAGAGGTGCTAGAGGCATTACAGGCATTACAGGCATTACAGGCATTACAGGCATTAGAGGCATTAGAGGCATTAGAGGCATTACAGGCATTACAGGCATTACAGGCATTAGAGGCATTAGAGGCATTAGAGGCATTACAGGCATTACAGGCATTAGAGGCATTACAGGCATTAGAGGCATTAGAGGCATTACAGGCATTACAGGCATTACAGGCATTAGAGGCATTAGAGGCATTAGAGGCATTACAGGCATTACAGGCATTACAGGCATTAGAGGCATTAGAGGCATTAGAGGCATTACAGGCATTAGAGGCATTAGAGGTGCTAGAGGTGAATTGTTAAGGTCCACGAGTATTGTATTGCCTTTTTCATTCATTCCTTTTGTCCGACATACAACAAAAAGTATAAATGTTAAGCATTGGTTCTCATTTAAACCTTCAATACTTAAATGGGAAACCAAATTTGTTTCAATGCTGGAAAATGATTTTAATTTGGAATTTTAAGATTTTTCACCGTAATAGTTATTTTGTTTCCAACTCATATTTATTGCTGTAAGAGACTTGTAACTTCATGTAATATCGGTACGGAACGCCTACCAAAACCAGCAATTGCTCTAAGAGACTTGTAACTTCATGTAATATCGGTACGGAACGCCTACCAAAACCAGCAATTGCTCTAAGAGACTTGTAACTTCATGTAATATCGGTACGGAACGCCTACCAAAACCAGCAATTCTCCTCTAGTATGTAAGTTCAAAATTAAAGCAAAAATCTTCAAGAACTCAGGATTGGGTGTTACGAAACCAACTAAATCAGTTGCTTGCAGTTTGGAAGGAAGCGAGAATAGAGTTGATTAGGCAGCTTTTTTTTATCGAGTTTGTAAGCTACCATCTGATGTGAACACCACAGGGGAACATCTACCATCTGATGTGAACACCACAGTGGACCATCTACCATCTGATGTGAACACCACAGGGGGAACATCTACCACCTGATGTGAACACCACAGGTGAACATCTACCATCTGACGTAAACACCACAGGTGAACATCTACCACCTGACGTGAACACCACAGGTGAACATCTACCACCTGACGTGAACACCACAGGTGAACATCTACCACCTGACGTGAACATCACAGGTGAACATCTACCACCTGACGTGAACACCACAGGTGAACATCTACCACCTGACGTGAACACCACAGGTGAACATCTACCACCTGACGTGAACACCACAGGTGAACATCTACCACCTGACGTGAACACCACAGGTGAACATCTACCACCTGACGTGAACACCACAGGTGAACATCTACCACCAGACGTGAACACCACAGGTGAACATCTACCACCAGACGTGAACACCACAGGGGAACATCTACCACCAGTCGTGAACACCACAGGTGTACATCTACCACCTGACGTGAACACCACAGGGGAACATCTACCACCTGACGTGAACACCACAGGTGAACATCTACCACCTGACGTGAACACCACAGGGGAACATCTACCACCTGACGTGAACACCACAGGCGAACATCTACCACCTGACGTGAACACCACAGGTGAACATCTACCACCTGACGTGAACACCACAGGTGAACATCTACCACCTGACGTGAACACCACAGGTGAACATCTACCACCTGACGTGAACACCACAGGTGAACATCTACCACCAGACGTGAACACCACAGGTGAACATCTACCACCAGACGTGAACACCACAGGGGAACATCTACCACCAGACGTGAACACCACAGGTGTACATCTACCACCTGACGTGAACACCACAGGGGAACATCTACCACCTGACGTGAACACCACAGGCGAACATCTACCACCTGACGTGAACACCGTAGTGAATCAAAGGGTTCCTGAACTGCTAAGTACAGAATAACGAAAATAGAATCGGTGCAGATTCTTTAGAAAGTGCAGACGATGAGTCACAATAACGTGGCTGAAGTATGTTGACCAGACCACACACTAGAAGGTGAAGGGACGACGACGTTTCGGTCCGTCCTGGACCATTCTCAAGTCGAACCGTCGTCGTTGAACTGTAGAAATATACAGTTAGTATGAATAATGCATCAAAGTACGCAGCCTAGATGAGTGGCTCTGCTCAATAATACATAGTCTGTATGGATGAGTGACAGTGCTCTGTAATACATAGTCTGTATGGATGAGTGACAGTGCTCTGTAATACATAGTCTGTATGGATGAGTGACAGTGCTCTGTAATACATAGTCTGTATGGATGAGTGACAGTGCTCTGTAATACATAGTCTGTATGGATGAGTGACAGTGCTCTGTAATACATAGTCTGTATGGATGAGTGACAGTGCTCTGTAATACATAGTCTGTATGGATGAGTGACAGTGCTCTGTAATACATAGTCTGTATGGATGAGTGACAGTGCTCTGTAATACATAGTCTGTATGGATGAGTGACAGTGCTCTGTAATACATAGTCTGTATGGATGAGTGACAGTGCTCTGTAATACATAGTCTGTATGGATGAGTGACAGTGCTCTGTAATACATAGTCTGTATGGATGAGTGACAGTGCTCTGTAATACATAGTCTGTATGGATGAGTGACAGTGCTCTGTAATACATAGTCTGTATGGATGAGTGACAGTGCTCTGTAATACATAGTCTGTAGAGTCGAGTGGTTTACTCTGTCGCACTCTCCTTATATGATAGTACTTATAGTGACTATGTGGTGGAAAGTACCAATATGTACTGATGGATCGGCAGTAATCTTGAGGTTATCTTGAGATGATTTCGGGGCTTTAGTGTCCCCGCGGTCCGGTCCTCGACCAGGCCTCCACCCCCAGGAAGCAACCCGTGACAGCTGACTAACACCCAGGTACCTATTTTACTGCTAGGTAACAGGGGCATAGAGTGAAAGAAACTCTGCCCATTGTTTCTCGCCGGCGCCTGGGATCGAACCCAGGACCACAGGATCACAAGTCCAGTGTGCTGTCCGCTCGGCCGACCGGCTCCCCGTAATTCAGTAAATCAATTTTTGTACTATTAATTGTATAGTCCGAAAAAATAATGCTAAAAACCAAACTTAAATATTCCTGAGCCTAGTATGTTCCATATTAGGCCTAAGATAACGTGTAGTAGGAATAGGATTATAGGTATGATAGATATGATATCAATTGTAGATATCATAGAGGCCAATATGCTCAGAAATCTATACACTAATTGATTGACAGTTGAGAGGCGGGACCAAAGAGCCGAAGCTCAACCCCCGCAAGCTAAACTAGGTGAGTACAGTCTGTATGCGTGGCTCCGCACCTCTGGGCAATATATAAACCGCCCCTTTCAGTCCCTCAGGGTGCGGGCTCGCCATAGCCCGTGCTACATGGACACTTCGTTCTGAGTAGCTAAATCTAAAACAACAACTAGTCCTTCAGTCCATATGCAGCCCCGCTCCTGTGCCAGGTAAGTCCACTACGGGCTCACCATAGCCCGTGCTACTTGCCCCGCTCCTGTGCCAGGTAAGTCCACTACGGGCTCACCATAGCCCGTGCTACTTGCCCCGCTCCTGTGCCAGGTAAGTCCACTACGGGCTCACCATAGCCCCGTGCTACTTGCCCCGCTCCTGTGCCAGGTAAGTCCACTACGGGCTCACCATAGCCCGTGCTACTTGCCCCGCTCCTGTGTCAGGTAAGTCCACTACGGGCTCACCATAGCCCGTGCTACTTGCCCCGCTCCTGTGCCAGGTAAGTCCACTACGGGCTCACCATAGCCCGTGCTACTTGCCCCGCTCCTGTGCCAGGTAAGTCCACTACGGGCTCACCATAGCCCGTGCTACTTGCCCCGCTCCTGTGCCAGGTAAGTCCACTACGGGCTCGCCATAGCCCGTGCTACTTGCCCCGCTCCTGTGCCGGGTAAGTCCACTACGGGCTCGCCATAGCCCGTGCTACTTGCCCCGCTCCTGTGCCAGGTAAGTCCACTACGGGCTCACCATAGCCCGTGCTACTTGCCCCGCTCCTGTGCCAGGTAAGTCCACTACGGGCTCACCATAGCCCGTGCTACTTGCCCCGCTCCTGTGCCAGGTAAGTCCACTACGGGCTCACCATAGCCCGTGCTACTTGCCCCGCTCCTGTGCCAGGTAAGTCCACTACGGGCTCGCCATAGCCCGTGCTACTTGCCCCGCTCCTGTGCCAGGTAAGACCACTACGGGCTCGCCATAGCCCGTGCTACTTGCCCCACTCCTGTGCCAGGTAAGTCCACTACGGGCTCACCATAGCCCCGTGCTACTTGCCCCGCTCCTGTGCCAGGTAAGTCCACTACGGGCTCACCATAGCCCGTGCTACTTGCCCCGCTCCTGTGCCAGGTAAGACCACTACGGGCTCGCCATAGCCCGTGCTATTTGGACCTCTTTGTTCCCAGTAGCTGAATCTAAAACTACAACAGACAGTCCAACAGTCCCTTAGTCGTTTCTGTTGTCTCTGTTGGGTGGTTTCTCGTCTGTGGCTTGACTTACTGTTAGGAGGTCGACCCGAGGTTGTAAATGGTAAGCCAAAGCTTAACTCAATATTTACGGTTAATGCGGCGCCAGTGATCTCGATGTTATGGCGGATGTGAAATTATTTATCAATAAATCACTCACTTTTCTTCTCACTTTATCTTGTGTCGTTGTTGTTGTTGTTTTAGATTCAGTAACTGGCAACAAAAAGTTCCCAAGTAGCACGGGCTATGGTGAGCCCGAAGTGGACTTACCTGGCACAGGAGCGGGGCAAGTAGCACGGGTTATGGTGAGCCCGTAGTGGACTTACCTGGCACAGGAGCGGGGCAAGTAGCACGGGCTATGGTGAGCCCGTAGTGGACTTACCTGGCACAGGAGCGGTGCTGTAACTGTGTCTTATCTTGTGATTCTTACAAGTTTTTACTCGTCTTCTTGCTCTCATGTGTGACCGGCCGTGTCAAACCAAGTTAGGTGATGTTTGGGGGGGTAGGAACCCTCCCATTTCTTATGGAAAGCGACGTTTTGTTTCAAGGGAATGAAGTAGTGGTGGAAGGGGCCACATTTACGATCTTCTTCCTGGGAAGTGAAGGAGGTGTTTCCAGGCAGTGGGTAAGTGAAGGGGGTGTTTCCAGGCAGTGGGTAAGTGAAGGGGGGTGTTTCCAGGCAGTGGGTAAGTGAAGGGGGTGTTTCCAGGCAGTGGGTAAGTGAAGGGGGTGTTTCCAGGCAGTGGGTAAGTGAAGGGGGTGTTTCCAGGCAGTGGGTAAGTGAAGGGGGTGTTTCCAGGCAGTGGGTAAGTGAAGGGGGTGTTTCCAGGCTGTGGGTAAGTGAAGGGGGTGTTTCCAGGCTGTGGATAAGTGAAGGGGGTGTTTCCAGGCTTTGGGTAAGTGAAGGGGTGTTTCCAGGCAGTGGGTAAGGGGTCAACCATCTTACCCCCCCCCCCCCCTTCCTCTCACCCTTATCCCTTTCACGTGTACTTATTTTACACCTTTTGAGTGCAATTCTTTTCCATACTCTTACCATTCTCGCCAGAAGCTGTTTGTGTTCAGATTGGGAAACTCTCCGATATAGATAATGATTAGAATATATCTCGCCTATATTCCAGTGAATACACATGCAGGCGATGAGTCACAATAACGTGGCAAAAGTACTCGGTCCGTCCTGGACTTGAGAATGGTCCAGGACGGACCGAAACGTCGTCGTCCCTTCACCTTCTAGTGTGTGGTCTGGTCTCCAGTGAATACAATTTCAAAATATCAAGTCTGTTTACATTTATATTGAAGAATTTTCTACCTTTGTTTAGTTCATCTGTCTTAACATTTGTCAGCAGATACGTTTGTGCTATAGAACATTTCCCGGGTTATCTTTAGAACGCAGCTGTATGGATGTCCAGTTACCTGGTTGATACCTGGTTGATACCTGGTTGATACCTGGTTGATACCTGGTTGATACCTGGTTGATACCTGGTTGATACCTGGTTGATACCTGGTTGATGGGGTTCTGGGAGTTCTTCTACTCCTCAAGCCCGGCCCGGGGCCAGACTTGACTTGTGAGAGTTTGGTCCACCAGGCTGTTGCTTGGAGCGGCCCCGCAGGCCCACCATACCACATCACATACCAGTTAGTGAAGCCGTCTCCGCCTCCAGTATATATAAAGTCAATACAAGTGTTGATTCGACCAGTTCTTTTTTATTTTCCTTTTTAGTGTTTTCGATCTGCTGCAGTTGTGCCTTTGAAGACATCGTCTGCCAGCAACCCGTCCTCTTAAAAATAACGTCACTTTTGGCTCGTATGCGCACTATGGCCAAATTTGGACGTAATTTGAAATGAAATCGACTCACAAAAGTGACGTACTGTTCCGTTTTCTGTTTGAGTCGTCCGGCCGACTCTGTAAAGTTAGAATAGGTGACTTTCAATTAACGTTTTTCATACCGTTTTGAAACTTTATGAGAATTTCCTGCCCACCTAACCTATCAGAGGACCCTTAACATACTGCTGTTGAAAAAAAAAATCCCAATTTTATTTTCATTTTCAAATTACGTCCAAACTCGGCCATACGGGCAAACGGCCAAAAGCGACGTTCTTTTTAAGAGGACGGGTTGCTGCCAGACAGATACGTGTGACATGTAACACAGACGCCCGAGAATGACGCGGGCAGCGACGGCAGTGATGTGTTGACATTACTTAAAGAGAGAGACACTGCTCTGGAATACCTCCTTCCGTGTGGTGGGTCCGCTTCTGGTGGCTCGCTTAGCTCTGCTTGGAATAATGGGTCGACTGGCTTAAAGGGGCGCAGCGCTCCCGTTGACGGTGTGGAGTTGAGAGAGAGAGAGAGAGGGAAAGAGAGGGAGAAGGGTGGGAGGGAGGGAAAGAGAGGGAGAAGGGTGGGAGGGAGGGAGGGAGGTGATGAATTGTGAAGAGTTAAGCGGGAAATACTGGTGATGGGGCGCTCTGTTGAGGTGAGTTGTTGTGTTATACTGTGTGGGAGTCATGTGGTGCTGGGTTGTGATGGTGGTGGAGTTGTTGTTGTTATAGATTCAGCTACTCGGAACAAGTTCCAAGTAGCACGGACTATGGTGAGCCTGTAACTTACCTGGCACAGGAGCGGGGCAAGTAGCACGGGCTATGGTGAGCCTGTAACTTACCTGGCACAGGAGCGGGGCAAGTAGCACGGGCTATGGTGAGCCTGTAACTTACCTGACACAGGAGCGGGGCAAGTAGCACGGACTATGGTGAGCCTGTAACTTACCTGACACAGGAGCGGGGCAAGTAGCACGGACTATAGTGAGCCTGTAACTTACCTGGCTCAGGAGCGGGGCAAGTAGCTCGGGCTACGGTGAGCCCGTAGTGGACTTACCTGACACAGGAGCGGTGCGGGGGTGGTGGAGTGCCATGTTATAGTTATGTACTGGTCAGTGTGGTGTAATATGTCGCTGTGGTGAAGTGTAGCGGAGGAAAACGCTCACATATAGTAACGTCTGTTCGGCACAGAGTGAAAATACAGATAATAAACTAGAAAAACGTGTGTACAGGATGGATATATATTATTGTATCACACTGGATCAAAATAAATACACAGACCATTTGGATAAATATAAACTAAGCAAAGGGAACTTTAATATTGTGAGCGGTCTGTACACCGTCAAGTTTTAACAGAATTATTGGGAAACGTATTTACCTCCCTCATCCTTTCCAAAACCCTTTGGACATCAAAACGAAAGCGAATTTAGGAAGAAATAACAAAGTTTTTAAAGTTGTTTAAATTTTAGTATAATTTACTGGACAAATCAGTAAGAGAATGATGAAGCAAAAGGTTTATATGGCACTCCAGCCTGTGGGAATTGTATTGTGCAAGTTCGGAATCTGACTTGCCGGGTTTTACATATATACACATTTTCCCTTACACATCCCCAAAAACCTTGCCCTTGCTGGGATTGAATTCCAACAGCCACTTGGCTGCCTACTCCTAATTACCTAACGGTAATTTACAGCTTCTATGTCAGGGACACTGAAGTGTAATTCTTGTCCATATTCCTTCGTCAATATATATATATATATATATATATATATATATATATATATATATATATATATATATATATATATATATATATGTCGTACCTAGTAGCCAGAACTCACTTTTTGGCCTACTATGCAAGGCCCGATTTGCCTAATAAGCCAAGTTTTCCTGAATTAATATATTTTTTCTATTTTTTTTTTATGAAATGATAAAGCTACCCATTTCATTATGTATGAGGTCAATTGTTTTTATTGGAGTTAAAATTAACGTAGATATATGACCGAACCTAACCAACCCAGCTAACCTAACCTAACCTATCTTTATAGGTTAGGTTTGGTTAGGTAGCCGAAAAAGTTAGGTTAGGTTAGGTTAGGTAGGTTAGGTAGTCGAAAAACAATTAATTCATGAAAACTTGGCTTATTAGGCAAATCGGGCCTTGCATAGTAGGCTGAGAAGTGCGTTCTGGCTATTAGGTACGACATATATATATATATATATATATATATATATATATATATATATATATATATATATATATATATATATATATATATATATATATATTGACGAGCCGCGGACTCGCTGCCTTCTGTACAGCCAGATGCATATTCTCTTCCTCTGCCCACCAACATTCATGTAACATTTTTACAAAGCATACAGAGAAGGATACCAAAGTTGATCCCCAGCATCAGGAATCTTCTTATGAAGATAAACTAAGGGCATCTTGAGACGAGTAGACCGGGGGGGGGGGGAGGATTCAAGTGTGTAAGTGGATGAAAGGCATTATCAAAGCGGATATAGATAAGGTGTTGAAAATATAGAATATAGCACAACACATCACCGTGAATTCACATTAGAACTATTTAGATTTAGAAAAGATGAGGGTTTAAGGTTAGCAATTAAGGTGTGAATATGTGAAGCATTTTGCAGCGTCATTGTACGAATGCTTTATAAGGTTTCTAAGAATGTGTTATACATATCAGTGAGTGAAAATGAATGACCACATCTGTGGTAATCAACTTATCAGGGAAAAGCGCCAAGTCATTATGACTATAGAGCCACATCTGTGGTAGAAAACAAATTAATACCTCTGTTGAATTGACTAATCTGTTGATTATCTTCCACAGACACTGTCGTTAAGTTATAATGGTAACCGGTATATATAAATTTTCGTGTGTGGTCCATGGACACTACATACTGTAGGCCTGCTACAGTATGTAGTATCGTGGATTATTGAGCACTATAACCTAACGACATATGAGATTCAGAAACAGGTAGTGTATTGTGAGGACTAATAATAAACAGAAGCTCCCCTTATGACTCTGTAATATCCCCATTGGCCAAACTATTATGTATTAGCGATAAGACCTACCATTAATGTATGATGACTTACTGTAAATATGTAGCTCTTGTAATAGCACTTTCTCTGTAACTAGCTGACATTGTAACTATAAGGTGTGAAGGATAGATGAAATTGTTTATGTAATAATCTAAGATGAGGTCGGATAAAGACCTTTTGTGCCCTCTGTAATGCTTTTGCGCTACCGCTCACAGGATGAGTATGGGGTGCACAATAAACTAGCTGCCTTCGGCGGCAACAATCAATATAACCTAATTGAACGTACTCGAAGTACTCTTACAATGCTAATTAAGTTACAATGCTAATCAAGATAAATGCATTTCGGCTCTCCTACATGGACAGAGTTAGAGGGGTCTAGCACTCAACCACATAATATGATTAAAGTACATGTACACCCTCTCTGGTTATGAGTACATCACATACATTACACGATTGTTGCATTACATAGCTAATCTTGAGTCTGGGTGAAGTATAACATCATGTTTGACCAGACCACACACTAGAAGGTGAAGGGACGACGACGTTTCGGTCCGTCCTGGACCATTCTCAAGTCGATTCTGTGTGGGGTCTGTTTCATGTGTTTCAGTATTCAGATATTTCCAGAGCTCAGTATATAGCAAGCTTGTGATGGTGGAGGCTGTGATGAGGTGGATCTACTTATCTTGAGATGATTTCGGGGCTTTTTTTTTTAGTGTCCCTGCGGCCCGGTCCTCGACCAGGCCTCCACCCCCAGTAAGCAGCCCGTGACAGCTGACTAACACGCAGGTACCTATTTTACTGCTAGGTAACAGGGGCATAGGGTGAAAGAAACTGCCCATTGTTTCTCGCCGGCGCCTGGGATCGACCCCCGGACCACATGATCACAAGTCCAGCGTGCTGTCCGCTCGGCCGACCGGCTCTACTTACTGTTGAAGTCACACGCTAATGTTTTTGTTCTAATACCTCTTTAAATTAAATATCTACTTGCATGAAGATAATATAAATTGGAGAGAGAGCTATAAACAATTTGTTTACTCCAAATGTCTCGCTGCTCTGTAGTCAATGACTAAGGCATGTAACTTCGCACTGCTTTTTGTGCTCATACTCCCCCACCCCCCCCCTCCCCCCCTGTTGTTGGTGGTGGTGGTTGTCCTCCTACCCCCCCCCCTCTCCTGCTCGTGGTGGTGGTTGTCCTCCTACCCCCCCCCCCTCTCCTGCTCGTGGTGGTGGTGGTGGTTGTCCTCCTACCCCCCCCCCCTCTCCTGCTCGTGGTGGTGGTGGTGGTTGTCCTCCTACCCCCCCCCCCCCCCCCCTTCTCCTGCTCGTGGTGGTGGTGGTGGTGGAGGTCTTGTTGCCGAGTCCCGCAAACAGTCGAGGCGTCGAGCGGAAATATAAATAGCGAAAACACTCTAGATTCCCATCTTCGGGTCTGGGTGTCGTCGCCCGTACGCACACGAACACACATCACCGAGAAGGAGCTGGCTCTCCGAAATAGCCAAACAGCATAAAAGGCTTTTTTTTTTACGCTAAAGCTGGTTTAGAGTATACTTATGCCTCCTGCTCTATCAGTATGCTGGGCTTGTTGACAGGTACCTGTTAATTAAGTCAGCAACGCAACTGGTATGTACAATGCTATGCCCAAGATTACTATCCGAGTGCCGGCGGTGGGGTGGTTCAAATAGCCTCGGCTATCACCTCATTATGTCCGGTCGTGATGGTCAAGTGGATTAAGGCGTCTTGTACAGTTGCGTTGCTTCTGGGAGTATGGGTTCGAGTCACTTTGGGGTGTGAGTTTTCAGTTGCATATTGTCCTGGGGACCATTCAGGCTTGTTCGCATTTGTGTTCCTCACGTGTGCCCCCAAAAATGAGGTGATTAGGTAAAATGCTATGCCCAAGATTACTATCCGAGTGCCGGCGGTGGGGTGGTTCAAATAGCCTCGGCTATCACCTCATTATGTCCGGTCGTGATGGTCAAGTGGATTAAGGCGTCTTGTACATTCCAGTTGCGTTGCTTCTGGGAGTATGGGTTCGAGTCACTTCTGGGGTGTGAGTTTTCAGTTGCATATTGTCCTGGGGACCATTCAGGCTTGTTCGCATATATATATATATATATATATATATATATATATATATATATATATATATATATATATATATATATATATATATATATTGGTGTATACTGGCAGCAGGTTTTCTTTCAAACATGTTTCATTGAATATGACCGCATATTCTGTGTTTATTATTTTCTGGTTTAGGGCTTCTATCCCTCTAACTATTTTCTTAGCATCAGGGCTTAATTGAAATAGGAGTTCTCCAAAACTCATTTTCGTACTTTTGAGGTGAAGAAAAGAAGTGATTTACTATAGAGTGTATTACACTTATTTATATAATTTGCACAACGTTTCGAACCTCCATGGTTCATTCTCAAGTGAACAGATCTTACAATACTAGTTGATTTTATACCCGCACTGGGTCAGGTGATAATACAATAAAGGTGAAAACATGGGGGGATACATAAGGGATAAATGTGAGGTGAAACATAGAGGCTGCAGAAGGCTTATTGGCCCATACGAGGCAGCTCCTATCTAAACACAAAGATTAATCCAGTGTAATTGGCCTATTATGTTGGACATTGTCTTCTGTGTTGGCATCGATATGTTCTTGTCTTGTCCTTACTCTCATGGTGGGTAGAGTAAATAGTTCCGTGATTTGGGTGTTCATGGTAGGTCGCTCTATTCTTATGTGAATTGCCTCAAGAATTTGTAATCTTCTTGCATCTTGGGTTTTGTCTATTATGCAGGTATTCTTGTTCAACATTTCTCTGGTTAGAGTAATGTCATGGGCTTGTCTCATGTGATTCCTAGGGGCACCAGATTGAAGATGGCATGTCAAACGCCTCGTCAGCTTGGTCGACGTCATACCTATGTACTTACATTGAAGGTTACATCCTTCGTGGGGGCAAGTGTACATGTATACAACGCTTGACCGCTGTAGAGGGTTCTCCGTCGGCTTCGGGCTGTTTTTGATAAGGAGTTCGGAAGTCTTCTTGGTTTTGTAGAATATTATCAGATTTATGTTTTGGTTAGGAGTAGTGCTTTTTACTCCTTTACGGATTATTTCTTTCATTATTCTTTCCTCTTTTATATGTTCACTGTGCATGGTTGATTTGTAATATATATATATATATATATATATATATATATATATATATATATATATATATATATATATATATATATATAATATATATATATATATATATATATACATATATATATATTCACACCAAAAGTAGAGAGAGAGAGAGAGAGAGAGAGAGAGGAGGGGGTAAGTGGAGTAAAGAATGAGAGTAGGATAGGAAGGCAGCTCACATGGTAACAGTGAAGGTGGGGGTGTGTGGTGTGAGGGGGCACGGAGGGATGGGGCTGGGATGGGGGTGGGGGGTGGGTGGAACTCTGTGTTTATCTTGGTGATGTGATGCCAAGGTTTCGCCCGACCTGCTGCACTCCGTGACTCCTTGCTATTTGTGTCTTGGTTTTACACCAGTTCACCTCCGCCACATCACACCCGCCAGAGGAGGTTACGAGACAACAATAGCGCCGTGTTTATAGTGCAAATAACCCGAGTGTTGTGTTGTTAAGGAGGTGTGTGTGGTGCGTTGTGTAAGAGATGGAAGGCGGGTAGTGTGTGGCAGGAGCGACGTGCCTCCCGCCTGCCTGGCTGGCTGTTGGCTGGCCCGCCCACCCGTCCCTCCACCCGGCCGGAGTCTGCGTACTGACTACGTCACCGCTACGTCACCGTCCGTGCGTGCGTGTGTTCGCCTCGCAGTCAACCAGACGCGGCGCTCAGTCTGAGAAAACCCGTCTATCTGGACGCACGGCTATGACGCCTCTCTCTCCCTGACACTCGCGCGCCGCCCGCCCGCTCTTGGGTAATGTGCTACGACTCGCGTCTTAAGGAGTACCTCACACAGCTGCGTCATCAGTGTGTTCTAGGAACGTCCCCGCCACCCACTTGGCGCTCACACCGTACCTCAGGCGCCTAAAGTGGCAACCTTTGTTTGAAATATTGAAGTGATAGTCTAGCGTGTCTAGTGGAGTGCAAGTTTAACAGTGCGGTGAATGTTGTCAGAGAGCCGAGGAGCTATGTCGTCCTACCGGAGCCAGCGGCAGCACTGCTACCTGTGCGACCTGCCCCGCATGCCCTGGGCCATGCTGCACGACTTCTCCGAGCCCGTCTGCCGTGGGTGCGTCAACTATGAGGGCGCTGACAGAATAGACTTGGTGATAGAGACAGCCAGACAGATGAAACGAGCTCACGGTATTAACGAAAGCCGTCAGGGACCTGCCAAACCGCACCAGCGTGTGCCTATGGAGGCTCAGAACGGTGCCCATCACGGCCCCCTCAAACTTGAGGGCGGCATCAAAATGGAGCCTGGGTCCCACTCCCAGTCTGGGTCCCACTCCCACGCCCACTCCCACGGCCATCCTTCGCCCCTGCCTCCCCCTGGTGGCCCGGGAGTCGCCTTTGTCTCAGGGGACGTTCGCCAGCGTGGGCCACACATGCTGGCGGCCTTCCCTGCTGGCTTGGCCCACCGTGAGGACCCTCATGCGCCCTCCCTGGTAAGGCCGCCCGCCCACCTCGCCGCCCACCCGCCCCTGCCGCCCCCACACTCCCGCCCACCAGGAGCCCCGGGATCCTCATCAGGCTCGGCGCCTCAAAAAAGATCCTTCGAAAGAGACGACGCCCAGAGCCCCAGCGAGGGGAGTGTGCCCAAGCGACCCATGCTGGAGGAGGGGCACAGACCCACACTCACGCGAGGAGAGTCCCTGCCAGCCGCCCCCGTCAACCCCAACTACAAGGACTCTGCTAAACATCACCCCGTCCGAGTGTGGTCCTTCGACGGGTCTTCAAAACCTCCCACAGGTAGGTCCCCGCACGCTTACTTGTTCCTTGTATTCCTTTGTCTTGACATGTGACCCAATTTAGCATTCACCGATTTGTTCTAGAATGTCACCCCCCACACAATCCCAGGGTGACATTCATCACCCTCCCTCCCTTATCATCCCCAATCCCTTGTCCTGGCATTTGACTGTTACGGCTAAAGGTTATAGCCAACCACACATGTATAATTTCCTCTCTCTGTTAGTACGAGTTGTGCCCACAGAGCAAATAACAGCCCCAATGTTGGATGCCCCTAGCGGATAAGACATCAATGAAAAAACCCCCCTCCAAAATATTCAAAGTCAAAACCAACAAGTAGTGTTGCACTCCTCATGGGGTAAGAAGGTCAGGTCATGCAATAGAGGTCCCCGAGGTGCCAGGCCGGACCGCCATGTCTAACTTGCTCTCCCTTATGATGGGTAGGTAATGAGATTGCGGCCCACTTCCGCCTCTCCCTGTTAGGGCTGGGTGCGGGGCCGCTGCGGAGTGGAGTAGCAGTAGGCGGCACAAAGTTGAAGGCCTCAGGTTCAGTGGTCAGCGCGGGGCTTCAGCGAGGCATTCAGCCCTGCAGCAGCAGCAGCAGTCCTGGCGGTCCGCGCTCCTCCCCCTTCAGTCAGCAGCAGCAGCAGCAGAAGCAGAAAGAGGATGAGCAGCCAAGTGGTAGGTGGTCAGCCAGCCACCTAGGCACCTACCTCACCTGTAACATTAACACCTGGAGTGGACTGCGTTCTGCTGCTTGACCTCATTTCCGTTTCTATGATTAATGAATTATTAAGGAATAAGTTGTTTTAATTCATAAGTTCATTAACACCTGATAGTCAATAATACACGAGGAATATTACTAGCTTAAGCGTGTAAGTCACTTGATGTATTTTGTGTTAACATTGAACTGGAATACATTTATTACTCGATAAGTTTTAAGTGGGAAATGGATATTATGAACACCACGAATCTTGCCCGGTTAAAATGGTTTATGAAATTGTTGTCATGGTCCATGAAAACTGTTTAGTAAGGTCAGGACACATTAGTAAGGTCAGGACACATTAGTAAGGTCAGGACACATTAGTAAGGTCAGGACACATTAGTAAGGCCACGACACAACCCCACAACAATAGTGTTTGTGATGCTGTAGTGAACTTTTTATTTTAAAGATAACAACTCACATACTTGAACGTGAAGGGTTGACATCGGCCCACTGACGAATAACCGAAACGAACTTAATAACAGTCGACTTGATCGATATTTTTTCCTAATGGCTCGTCACTACTTATCCATCCAAGACCTCAATAGTCCCGTTGAACATAATCCTAAGAGTTGACACATTTTTCGTAATTTCGTCTTCATGTTTTCATATGAAGTTATGACTAGTCTGACTAAGAGTCAGACAAGCGACTTCCCGCCAAACACACACCGAAACTACGACGTTGGTACAACGTTCGAACAAGTTTTAACACCTCCTAACCAGTTATAACAACCAATATAGCAAGTTGTAATGACATTTTAATACGTCATAAACACGTTAAGCCAAGATGTAACAACTTTATTACAAGTTGTAACAAGCGGAAAATAGAGACAGTTTCGGTTTGTGTTTCCAGGGTTATCCCCCCAGCACACAAGGCTATTTGCAGGTGGACGATGCCCAACCAGTTCAGGAGTCTACCTCCAGCACAGTCGTGCACAGTAAACGGGTCACTAGTTCACAGTCGACAGGCAGTAATATGCAGCTGGCTTGTGAACAGTTTACTGACCTTACCACTGTAAAATGCTGATTCCTCCTACATATTGAGCAGAGCTCAACCCCCGCAAGCACAACTAGGTGAATACACACACACACACACACACACACACACACACACACACACACACACACACACACACACACACACACACACACACACACACACACACACACGCTTCCTGTCCCCGACAACGGGAGTTGTATATCTGGCATTCTGAACGATGATTAGTGACGGCGTGAACTGCTGGTGTTCACCTGGTTTTCCACAACCATCTGTGGCTATTTTGATCTTTGAATTACACCTTTGTAATCCGATAATTGTAAATCAAATAAGTTGTCCTTTCGTGACAAACTTCATTACTGTCCGTAACGTGTTAAATAATCACCTTGTGTTCAATTATTTAACAATATTAAATGCAAATTGAGAAACAATGTAAGGTTGGTAAACATGCTGCTTGGTAATGTAAGGTTGGTATGCATGGGCTTGGTAATGTAGGGTTGGTAAACATGTTGCTTGGTAATGTAAGGTTGGTAAACATGTTGCTTGGTAATGTAAGGTTGGTAAGCATGTTGTTTGGTATTGTAAGGTTGGTAAACATGTTGCTTGGTAATGTAAGGTTGGTATGCATGGGCTTGGTAATGTAAGGTTGGTAAACATGTTGCTTGGTAATGTAAGGTTGGTAAACATGTTGCTTGGTAATGTAAGGTTGGTAAGCATGTTGCTTGGTAATGTAAGGTTGGTAAACATGTTGCTTGGTAATGTAAGGTTGGTAAACATGTTGCTTGGTAATGTAGGGTTGGTAAACATGTTGCTTGGTAATGTAAGGTTGGTATGCATGGGCTTGGTAATGTAAGGTTGGTAAACATGTTGCTTGGTAATGTAAGGTTGGTAAACATGTTGCTTGGTAATGTAAGGTTGGTAAGCATGTTGCTTGGTAATGTAAGGTTGGTAAACATGTTGCTTGGTAATGTAAGGTTGGTAAACATGTTGCTTGGTATTGTAAGGTTGGTAAACATGTTGCTTGGTATTGTAAGGTTGGTAAACATGTTGCTTGGTAATGTAAGGTTGGTAAACATGTTGCTTGGTAATGTAAGGTTGGTAAACATGTTGCTTGGTAATGTAAGGTTGGTAAACATGTTGCTTGGTAATGTAAGGTTGGTAAACATGTTGCTTGGTAATGTAAGGTTGGTAAACATGTTGCTTGGTAATGTAAGGTTGGTAAGCATGTTGCTTGGTAATGTAAGGTTGGTAAACATGTTGCTTGGTAATGTAAGGTTGGTAAGCATGTTGCTTGGTAAAACAGTTGTGAATGGGTTGTGAAGAATGTGCCGAGCAGCGTCAGTGAAGATAAATAAATAACCTAGCAAGTTACAAGAATAGACGAGACGGATATAAGAGTGAAAATGGTAGGGGTCGCTACAGGACCGCAGCCTCGCATTATACCTGTAGGCTGCCATTGTCTTACCCCCTACCCTTATGCCCTACCCCCACCCCGAACCCCTACTCCCCACCCCTAACCCCTGCCCCCACCCCTAACCCCTGCCCCCACCCCACCCTCTTCAACGGATACAATGGATTTGAAACCCTACCTAACGGCCTACACGTACGCTTATAGATAAGATCCCATACTTAGTGATATATATATATACAAGTTTAACAGTCAGGAACAGGGGGGGGGGCATTAAACATTTTTTACACAATCACCTACGAAACCTGTACATCTTTTCTCAATCATGGTGGCTTTGTTTACATTTATAATGCAGTTTATCACCTCTGAAGATTATGAGGCTGTTTATATAACAATAATAACTAAGAATTGTGAAGTTTTGAAGGTCTAAAACTATTTAATAAATGTAAACAAAAGCCGCCGTGATTAAGGGCAAGATGGACAGGTTTCGTAAAGTGGTTGTACGAATATATAATGAATTTTGGCCCGGAAAATGAGCTTTGTTGAACCGTATTATGTGCGATTTCGTAACCCCCCAACCCACCTATGTTGTCTCCAGCGACACGCACGAACGCCCTCTCTATGGATGAATGATCATATGTATGAATGAAATTGATAATCTGAATGAATGAAATTAGTGTTAGAAGCTGGAGTATTAACACCAAAACATCAACATCGACAACATAAATATTTGAGACAGGAATGTAAACATTAGGTAGGAGTTGTCAGCTCTCTGCGGACGCTGAGATACGCGCGTATTGCGTGAGCGACATGAAGGTGACATGATTATAATATGTTTATATTACGAAAGGGAGTGTTAATACAAGGTGTGTAGGCCTACTTGCTAGGTCGCGTTATTACGCTCAGTCGACAATAGGCTACTGGGCTAATTAGCATCAGACTTACATCAATGTGTTCACTGTTAAGTCCAACAGCACTATATCGCCTTTATTTAAACATTATAGTTCCACATTATTAGTGGTGGATCCACAGTATTAGTAACACATCCGCATCATTAGGAGCACATCCACATTGCCACACTTAGAGGGACTGACAGTGGAAAATGAAGCAGTGTTCACACTGAACACCACAGTAGAACAAGAAAGAGGCCATGGATGGGAACTTATAGACCCAGACGAGTCACAGAGATGCTAGAAAAGTTTACTGTAGCGTAAGAATAGTGAGAAAACTGTATGAACTGAAGGAGGAGAGTGTGGAAGTAAACCCCCACTCATAACTATGATAGATATGTAGTATCATGTAAAGTAGATATGACACGGAAATAGTTCCGAAGTCATTGGATTCTCTCTCTCTCTCTCTCTCTCTCTCTCTCTCTCTCTCTCTCTCTCTCTCTCTCTCTCTCTCTCTCTCTCTCTCTCTCTCTCTCTCTCTCTCTCTCTCACACGCACACACGCGCACACACACACACACACACACACACACACACACACACACACACACACACACACACACACACACACACACACACACACACACACACACGCACACACACGCACACACACACGCACGGACATTCAGATGGCTTCTCTCCTGAAGAATCTGAGGTGTGAGGAAGTAGGATAAAGATCAAGGCAAGGAGAACGGTGTAGACATTAACAGAATGGTGAGCGATGGGCAGTAACGTCACCGTAACAAGCGTCACTGTTGGGGACGTCGGAAAGAAAAGTTTTAACGGAATCAAATGTTCTAATAATAGCTCTTTGTAAATCAAGCAATAGTAATAGGTTAGTGATAATAATAGTTAGTAGTTGTTGTTATGGTGGTAGCAGTGGTAGTTGTCTTTGTTATCAGTGAAAATTGTCGTTGTCAACCAGGTATCAACCAGTTATAACTTGGCTTCCTCTGGCGGGCCACTGATGACACCCCCCGCACCTTGGCTCCATCTAGCAGCGGGATTCCTCTTTTGGTCTAGGGGATTTGTTTTGGGAAAGCCACCCTTTGTGATACCTTTGTGATACCTTTGTGATACCTTTCCGAGTCTGTTATTACCGTTGACCTGTTGGTGGTGGCGCCCCTGTTTCTTCCCACACGCGCCTTCAGCTGCTGTCGCTCTTCTCACGCAACGGCGCTCGCTAATTGCGGCCTCTCACGCCATTCTGGCTGTTAACCGTCTCTCTCACCTGTGGCTGTTAACTCTGTATCGTGCATCTGTTTTGTGTTGTTTGTTCAGGCTCCTGTGGGATGTTGTCTGCAGTGTAGCCGTGCATCTGTGGCTGTTAAATTACACGGGTTCCTGCACCTGTGGCTGTTAAATTACACGGGTTCCTGCACCTGTGGTTGTTAAATTACACGGGTTCGTGCACCTGTGGCGGTTAATTTACACGGGTTCGTGCACCTGTGGTTGTTAAATTACACGGGTTCGTGCACCTGTGGTTGTTAAATTACACGGGTTCGTTCACCTTTGGCTGTTAGTTGGGCTGCCTTAGGCACCTGCTATTGTTAATTGTCCTGACTCACGCTCCCCTGGCATTAAGTTTTAATTATGGCATATCACGCTCGGGGGATCTATAATTTACCATACTTTATAGTTCAGCGTCCACCTGTAAGTGGAGCGTAAGGCACCAGCACAATTGTTATTAAAGTACATCACTTAGCAAAAATATGGTGAAGATTCTCTCTCTCTCTCTCTCTCTCTCTCTCTCTCTCTCTCTCTCTCTCTCTCTCTCTCTCTCTCTCTCTCTCTCTCTCTCTCTCTCTCTCTATCTCTCTCTCTGTCTCTCTCTGTCTCTCTCTGTCTCTCTCTCTCTGTCTATCTCTCTCTCTGTCTCTCTCTGTCTCTCTCTCTCTGTCTCTCTCTGTCTCTCTCTCTCTCTCTCTCTCTCTCTCTCTCTCTCTCTCTCTCTCTCTCTCTCTCTCTCTCTCTCTCTCTCTCTCTCTCTCTCTCTCTCTCTCAACATCTGGAGGGTTATTAAGGCCTCACCAGTGTTTACTGACTGGTCCGTAAGTCCTTCAACATTGTCCAGTTCTCAAGTCATCTTCAAGTATGTCATCATCTTCTCAAGTCACAAGTCAAGTATACATCTCGATGTATACTTATGTATACCCGAGGACAAGCTGCAGAGTTGGTTCGAGAGAAAAAAATAGGAATTATAAATTATTTTGCTGTATTAGATAAGTTAAATGGGATACACTTGGACGTGAGGTGGAGGAGGCAGACTCCGCATTGTGAGGCGGGACCAAAGAGCCAAAGCTCAACCCCCGCAAGCACAATTAGGTGAGTACATTGCCAATTGTCGATATAACACTGCAATGGGCCCGGGAACCTGGGGCCAGATTCCCGAAAGCACTTACGCAAGCAATTACGAACCTGTACATCTTTTCTCAATCTTTGGCGGCTTTGTTTACAATTATTAAACAGTTAATGAGCTCCGAAGCACCAGGAGGCTATTTATAACAATAACAACAGTTGAATGGGAAGTTTTCCTGCTTGTAAACTGTTTAATAAATGTAACCAAAGCCGTCAAAGATTGAGGAAAGATGTACACGTTCGTACGTGCTTGCGTAAGTGCTTTCGTGAATCTGGCCCCTGTACAGATGAACACAAGTGTTTGAAGTAACTAGGCTGGGACTGATAAGCACGTGTAGGGACCCTGATACTGTCGTCATAGACCCCCTAATACTTACGTGAGCGGGGGGCTCTCTTACTCACGTGAGCGGGGGGCTCTCTTACTCACGTGACGGACGCTAACACTCACATGAAGCACGCGGAGACGCACGTGAGGAACCCCCCAAAAAGGCCAGTGAGGGATCCTTTAATTTACTTGCGAGTGGCGGCGGTACACAGCCGTCTTTGTTTCAAGTCCGCCACATATTTTCGCGCTTGGAATCGTCTATTTATAAATGAGGGTTTGCTCGACTGGTCTTACCACCTATGACACGCAGGCAAGGGGAAGGGGAAGGGGAGGAAGGCTGGAGAAGGGGGGGAAGATCCTGGTTGTGTGGAGGGGCCTCGTAGCCTGGTGGATAGCGCGCAGGATTCGTAATTCTGTGGCGCGGGTTCGATTCCCGCACGAGGCAGAAACAAATGGGCAAAAAGTTTGTTTCACCCTGAATGCCCCTGTTACCTAGCAGTAAATAGGTACCTGGGAGTTAGTCAGCTGTCACGGGCTGCTTCCTGGGGGTGCAGGCCTGGTCGAGGACCGGGCCGCGGGGACACTAAAGCCCCGAAATCATCTCAAGATAACCTCAAGGGGCATTGAAGGGGGGGGAAGAGAAGGGTCCGGAATAGAGTTTAGAGGGTATGATTTTTTGTTTTCATTTTGCACCGAAAGGCGAGTTCATTGGGCAGCGTCACGCATCCTGTAAGTGAGCATATATTGTCATAGCAGCATGTACAACACTCCCCAATAGGAAGAAAACCCGCTGGGGTTGTTCATCCTGTCACTTGTACCCCAGACACAGCTGGGACTTGCTTAACTGTCTCAAGTGAACAACTTATCAAACAAGAAGATTAAAGATTGTCAACCCCCTAAAATTTACGTTATCTTGCGGGTGTAAAATGGGGAAATCTTTTAAGAACAGTATCTATGTTTCACAGATAGTATTTCCCTAACTCAAACAATGTTGGGTTTATTAATCTACACTTTTCTAAAGTCTCTCGGATGTTCACATTCTCTCAGGTAGTGGTCAAGGCGGTGTCCGGCACTCTCGCTACTGATTTTACAGCTCCGCTGCTCAGCTGTAATACTATACTATGTATTATGCTTGTATTATAGTAGCTAGCGGTCGGCCGAGCAGACAGCACGCTGGACTTGTGATCCTGTGGTCCTGGGTTCGATCCCAGGCTCCGGCGAGAAACAATGCTCAGAGTTTATTTCACCCTATGCCCCCTGTTACCTAGCAGTAAAATAGGTACCTGGGAGTTAGTCAGCTGTCACGGGGTGCTTCCTGGGGGTGGAGGCCTGGTCGAGGACCGGGCCGCGGGGACACTAAAGCCTCGAAATCATCTTAAGATAACCTCAAGATAACCTGCTTAGTATAGGGAGGGAATATCTCTCACATGTGTGAGCGGAGCGTCAGAAGGAACTGGGCTGTGTAGGTAGCAAGGAGCCTCCAAGAAGCCCCTGGAAATTGAACTAGGGACTAGAGGCAAATAATTGTTAGTGTTTTTCCAAGGTAGAAGAACGATACTTAATAGTACCTTATTAAGGCAAAGGGGGAGTTGGGTTCCTTGCCAAGGCTAGGGGGAGTTGGGTACCTTGCCAAGGCTAGGGGGAGTTGGGTACCTTGCCAAGGCTAGGGGGAGTTGGGTTCCTTGCCAAGGCTAGGGGGAGTTGGGTACCTTGCCAAGGCTAGGGGGAGTTGGGTACCTTGCCAAGGCTAGGGGGAGTTGGGTACCTTGCCAAGGCTAGGGGGAGTTGGGTACCTTGCCAAGGCTAGGGGGAGTTGGGTACCTTGCCAAGGCTAGGGGGAGTTGGGTACCTTGCCAAGGCTAGGGGGAGTTGGGTACCTTGCCAAGGCTAGGGGGAGTTGGGTACCTTGCCAAGGCTTGAGGGAGTTGGGTACCTTGCCAAGGCTAGGGGGAGTTGGGTACCTTGCCAACGCTTGAGGGAGTTGGGTACCTTGCCAATGTTAGGGGGAGTTGGGTACCTTGCCAAGGCTAGGGGGAGTTGGGTACCTTGCCAATGATAGGGGGAGTTGGGTACCTTGCCAACGCTTGAGGGAGTTGGGTACCTTGCCAATGTTAGGGGGAGTTGGGTACCTTGCCAAGGCTTGAGGGAGTTGGGTACCTTGCCAAGACTAGAGGGAATTGGGTACCTTACCAGGAGTGTGGGGTGTTGGGTACCTTACCAGGAGTGTGGGGTGTTGGGTACCTTGCCAAGCCTGAATCCCTTGCTAGGGTTAGGAGCCGGGTAGTGGGTATCTGGCCAAGGCTAGAGGTGAACCTGGTATCTGGCCAAGGCTAGGAGCGCTTAACCCGCTGCTCTTTGCGTAATTTTAATGCAATGTTTTTGTTTTTAGTGTGCGAGTCGCGCTTCTGTTCTTGCAGAGTTTCGTATACTGAGAAGTGGGCGATGGAGGCAGGGTGGGCGGGACTATGGCAGGGTGAGCGGGACTATAGCAGGGTGGGCGGGACTATAGCAGGGTGGGCGGGACTATAGCAGGGTGGGCGGGACTATGGCAGGGTGGGCGGGACTATAGCAGGGTGGGCGGGACTATAGCAGGGTGGGCGGGACTATAGCAGGGTGGGCGGGACTATAGCAGGGTGGGCGGGACTATAGCAGGGTGGGCGCACCACCTGCTGTTGGTTCCTACACTGTACCTCAGGGAGAGAGAGGTCGCGTCTGGGAGGGAGTGGGGAGTTGGGGGGGAATGGATTGAGGGGGGGTGGGTGGGTATTTGTGTGGGGGGGGGGGAGGGGTTAAGAGGCCAGCTGCTGCTGGTCTTACCATATATACCCACCCTTTCCTCTTCTCTTGAGACACCGAACGTCAATGCCCATACATAAAGTCCAAAGGAAATCCTGTAATGCAATGGAGTTACTGACACCGGTTGATTCACAGTTAAAATACGGAGGGGTTTGGGGCCCAGGAGCTGCATTTCGTGCCTCGCGGTTGCAGTTAAGTGAGGACAAACACGCAGATAACGTCGCTGGTGGCTGAGAGCAACGTCAGGAGAGAGAGAGAGAGAGAGAGAGAGAGAGAGAGAGTTTTTGAGAGCGGAGCAGCGAGTGAATACTGGCAGCTTCCTGGGAGGCCGTGCTGCTCTTGGCTGTGTGAGAGAGCTTGAGTGTTTATATGTTGATCCTTTTGTGTTATCGGGGAATGGCTCCTGCAATCTTGCGTGCGTGTGTGTACGTTGGTGTGGGTTTGTATTTGTATGTGTTCCCATGCGTGTGCGCACGATAATTGTGTGTGTGTGTGTGTGTGTGTGTGTGTGTGTGTGTGTGTGTGTGTGCGTGCGCTAGAGGGCGTGAGTGGTGGTGGCGGCGGAGGTTGGCAGCAAGCCAGGGTGACGTCATGCTTACGTGGCCCCCTCCCCCCCCCCCCTTCACCGTGGATGAGGGACGCATCAGCAGAGGCAGAGCGGCCTTGAGGTCCGCAGACCAGCCACCCGTGTTCCCCGTCCACCCCCACCACCCCCCCTCCCCCCCCCTCTCTCTCTCTCTCTCACACACGCACGCACACACACAAAGAGGGAGTGTGTGTGAGTGAAATTACCTTATATTTATAAGGTATAATTACACACGATGCACTCACGTGCGGTTACCGTGCACTCGGTACTCTACCGACAGAGTGGAAGAGTGTGTGTTGGAGTGGTGAAAATCCCAGGCATGCAGGCCACGCCGCCACCACCACACAACCGAGGCAGGAACGTACGCCGCCACGGCCCGTGTCTGGGCACTGTGCCCCCCCCCTCCCTCTTATCCTCCATACCCACCCACACTCACCCAGCCAGCGTTCACCATCAGCACATGCTCACCATCACCACATGCTCACTATCACCACATGCTCACCATCACCACATGCTCACCACCACCACATGCTCACCACCACCACATGCTCACCATCACCACATGCTCACCATCACCACATGCTCACCATCACCACATGCTCACCACCACCACCACATGCTCACCACCACCACATGCTCACCACCACCACATGCTCACCATCACCACATGTTCACCATCACCACATGTTCACCATCACCACATGCTCACCATCACCACATGCTCACCACCACCACATGCTCACCACAACACACGAGCCATCTACCTACCTTCAGGGGCTTCCGTAGGTGGATGGGAGAATTCACTGGATTAATGCTACAGTGAAGGCAGCAAAATGAAAACTCATTAGGGCATAAAATTCGGGCTCACCATAGCCCGTGCTACTTGGAACTATTTGTTCCAGGTAGCGAATCTTAAACAACAAACAACAGGGCATAAAAACTTACAAGATTTCAAAAGACTTCTAAAAAAAAAGATTTCTAGACTACGTGATTACCGAACGACTCACAAACAACATCAAACAAATCCACAAAGGGCCGTGACGAGGATTCGAACCTACGTCCGAGATCATCCCAGACGCTGCCTTAATCACAGACATCACCGAGTGTGTTTTCCGAAGGCCTAGATGGTAGTGAAAGGTTCTAAAATAGTGTTGTGAAGAGCTGTGCTGCTAATGGCTGGTTCACTTCAAAATTTACATGCTGAAGATGCCGGCACGATCATTCCTTTACGTATGTAGGTTAGCTTAGCATTTTAAAAGCACCGAATCACCTTCTGTGGTTGAGTGTTCAATAAACCCCTGAACTATATGTTTAACACATCTCTAATCCTGTCCATGGAGGACAGAAGAAAATGTATATATGCTGGTTAGCATTGTAAATGTCTTGCCATGTCTGTGGTAGAAAATAATAATAATACAACAAATCCAGTCTTATATTGAGATATATACAAGAGTTGTTACATTCTTGTACAGCCACTAGTACGCGTAGCGTTTCGGGCAAGTCCTTAATCCTACGGTCCCTGGAATACGATCCCCGCCGCGAAGAATCGTTGTTACATCCAAGTACACATTTTACTGTTGCGTTAAACAGAGGCTACAGTTAAGGATTTGCGCCCAGTAAATCCTCCCCGGCCAGGATACGAACCCATGACATAGCGCTTGCGGAACGCCAGGCGAGTGTCTTACCACTACACCACGGAGACTGTTAAATATGAAATAATCTCAGCAAGAGTGGAGTAACAAACTGGCATTCGATCTGTTTCCCCCCCAAGTGTTTTCCGGTACTATCAACTCTGTCATGAATAACAAAAGACGTTCCATATATTGGTTTAGAATTAAAAAAAAATCATTATAGATTAGTGTTATAAATAGCACTACCACATTTAAATAATTCAGTGTTGAATAGCTGGACGGTAGTCTCGCTTGATGCAGGTCGGTGTTCAATCCCCGACTGTTCAAGTGGTTGGGCACCATTCCTTTCCCCCCGTCCCATCCTAAATCCTTCTCCTGACCCCGTTCCAAGTGCTGTATAGTTGCAATGGGTTGGCGCTTTCCCCCTGATAATTCCCTCCCCCTCTCCACCCTCTCACCTTCCCATTTCCCCAAACTTTCCGGTCAACAATAACAATTATGATAAAAGTGATGAAAATGAGGAGGAGAGGGGGATTATTCACTCCTCCTCACACCCAAACAAGTGTGAGGAACTTAAGATGAGATTCGAGGAGGTCTTCACAATAGAGCAAGAGGTGCCTGACCTCAAAGGGATATAATCAACCCAAACAGAATTGGTGAACTTAAAGATAACCACAGATGAAGTATGAAGGCATTTGTTAGAATTGCACATGGCTACTAGATTTGAAAAGACAACTTGCAAAGTGATGAAGCCTGGTACTTTGAACAGGAGGCTGTACGTAAGATACCACATGACCCACCTGCAGCAGGACAGAAAAAGTCGATTATTTTCAGCTGCATGTGCAAGCTTGGCCAACATAAAGAGATGCTTTTAGGAGTCTTGAAAGAATCATATTCACTTGCGGTACGTAAGGATATCCCCCAGACGAACAAATCCACAAGGGCCGTGACGAGGATTCGAACCTGCGTCCGGGAGCATCCCAGACACTGCCTTAATCGACTGAGCTACGACACGTTATATCCCCCAGACCTTTCCCACATCCCCCTAGACCTTTCCCTTCCCCATACCGCTCACTCCGGACCTACCCATCCACATCCCCACCCTCAACCCTCCCCCAACGGGTACATGACGTAATGGAAGGAAAACGTGTCACTCGAACCCAAAGGTCAGAGGTGGAGCAAGCAGGGTGGCGCCCCTCTCAGACGCCCAGCGTGGCAGTGGCTGTGACCATGGGCTCTACTTACTATATGGCCACACTCTCATCAGTCTTGGCCACTTCACATGTTACGTTCGTGTTACTGAATACTAATAACAATTTCGCAAAAAGAAAAGATATACTGTTGACCAAACGACACACTAGAAAGTAGAGAGACGATGACCAATGGTCCAGGACGGACCGAAACGTCGTCGTCCCTTCACCTTCTAGTGTGTGGTCTGGTCAACATTATTCAGCCACGTTATTGTGACTCCTCGTCTACACACACACTGATTTAATATGACTACATCTTAGCATTTAACGAATCAGTATTGTTTTAGCGACACTCTCATATCTACAAAAAATGCTACGCATTTCCCCAACTATTCAAATACTCGCATATATTCAACACATTGGTATGTGTAGACCTGAACTATTATATTGCTGGTGTGTGTCGCCACTCAGTGACCGTGATGTAATTATAGATATATATAGTTGCCAATTGGCCACATATATTCCGCTTTCTGTTGATATACGTGATGGGTACGATTATTCACGTTAATTCACGTGTACGATTATTTATGTTGATATCCGTTCACTATTTAAACCGCTGTGCCTTCGAAGCATAGGTGACTTACACATTATAGCATTACACATTACCCAACCAAACGTTTACCTATTAAAATGTGTGTTTACATTAGAAGTAATAACAGTGAAGTATGACTGATATCTTGCTCGTATGCATCCGGCTGCTAGGCATCTGGACCGTGCTCCAGTGACTCGACTTTCCAAACACATGAAAAGTGATGTTACATTGCTTACTCCCTGGCGGCTAGTTATGGCATTGGCCTTATTTCATGACTTGAGGTGGTTATAAGGTTGTGGACTGAGTTACCTGAAGCTGGTAGTGCTAGAATGTTAACGTCTGTAACCATGTTTTAAAGGTTAAGTTGTGAATGTGCTTATGTCGCCGCGTGGATATGAAAAGTTGCTTGGAATACACGCCTGGTAGTGGTGCAGAGACCGAGCTCACTTGTAAGAAGCGTTAACCGATGCAAAGTTGGAATTAAGAGTCCTGTTTAACGACCCAGTTAAAGACAAAAAATGAAATGTGAGTCAGTGTGTGTGTGTGTGTGAGTGTACTCGCCTATTTGTAGTGTGTGTGTGTGTGTGTGTGTGTGTGTGTGTTTCTCGAGATAATAGAAGTGTTGAATGGTCTTCCAGCGCACTCGTTCCGCTTGCGGTGCGCATTAGCATGCAACCAAGAGAGCAGAAAAAAAGGGGCAGTTCCCCATCAAATTGGGCGTCTCATATACTGTGACACACCGCAGCAGACGTCCCTCTACCTGACTTATTTCCCAAATAAAAATGTTGGCCGCCACGTGACCACATTCCTTCCTGTATATTGAAACACGAGGAGGACGCTGACCTCTTACCAGTTATGAGTCGTTGTGTCTGCCAAGAAATGTGTATATGTTTATCACTCAGAATATTCGGTAATTTGCTTATATTGTTTGTGACGTGTGTGGGTGAGAATAACTTGAGAACGAGGGTGAGAATAACTTGAGAACGAGGGTGAGAATAACTTGAGAACGAGGGTGAGAATAACTTGAGAACGAGGGTGAGAATAACTTGAGAACGAGGGTGAGAATAACTTGAGAACGAGGGTGAGAATAACTTGACAACGGGGGTGAGAATAACTTGAGATACCTCGTCCCTTTGTGTATATTTATACCTCAATAAACTTATTTGAATTTGTGTGTGTGGGTTTGGTAGGAGTAACTGCACTGTTGGTAGGAGTAACTGCAAGGTAACTGTTACCTTGATGTGGTGTAAGCCACCTTGCAACTTTTCAAGTTAGGCTAGGCCTAGTATTTTAGTAGATCTTGTATTGATTAGAAATATTGGAACATTTTGTGCAATATTGTCTTTCCAGAATAATCGTTCTTAACTAGAGAGTCCAGGGATTGAAATTGAAATAAGTTTATTGAGGTAAAATACACACAAAGGGATGAGGTAGCTCAAGCTATTCTCACCCCGTTCAGTGATAGAATTGATCAAACGTTTAAGTATCTATTAAATTAGTTCATGAGTTCTTAAGTGTTACGCGGATGTCTATAACAATGTCTTGCGTTGAGAACGACCTCGCAGCGTCTCCTACCTCGTAAACTGTGTTATAAATACGGACTAAGTCGCCATGATTGAGGAAAAGATGTATCGGTTTCGTAATTGGAGACTTAAGTGCTTGACGAATCTTGTCCCTGAATGGATGCCAGTGGTAGTGTGTCGGCAGGAAGCTAGACACAGCTATCTATCTGTTGTCTACCTGTTCTTGGCTCCGGGGATCAACGTCCCGGCGGCTCGGTCTCTGACCAGGCCTCCTGGTTGGTGATCTTGTTAACCAGGCTGTTGGACGCAGCTGCTCGCAGCCTGACGAATGACTCATAGCTTGGTTGGTCAGGTATCAGGCTTCAGCAAAGAGCTCGCTCTTTTTTTTATAATACTGTTTAGGTATTTTATCCAAATGCTGCGCGCCTTATAAAGTTAAACAGCTGTAAAGTTTTATGGGTCGATATGACCTCTTAACACACAGAAATCACTTTTTTTTTTTTTTTTTTTTTTTTTTTGAGATATATACAAGAGTTGCTACATTCTTGTACAGCCACTAGTACGCGTAGCGTTTCGGGCAAGTCCTTAATCCTAAGGGTCCCTGGAATACGATCCCCTGCCGCGAAGAATCGTTTTTTCATCCAAGTACACATTTTACTGTTGCGTTAAACAGAGGCTACAGTTAAGGAATTGCGCCCAGTAAATCCTCCCCGGCCAGGATACGAACCCATGACATAGCGCTCGCTATGTCTGTATACGCTATATGTCACGCTATATGTATACAATAGCGTGATGCATCAAATGAACAAATCCACAAGGGTGGATTGTGGCCATGTCGTAGCTCAGTCGATTAAGGCAGCGTCTGGGATGCTCTCGGACGTAGGTTCGAATCCTCGTCACGGCCCTTGTGGATTTGTTCATGACCTCTTAACTTATTAAACCTCTGTAAAACTGGGCTAACCTACATAGAATGACGTTTTCCTGGTTGATGGGGTTCTGGGAGTTCTTCTACTCCCCAAGCCCGGCCCGAGGCCAGGCTTGACTTGTGAGAGCTTGGTCTACCAGGCTGTTGCTTGTTTAAATAATTGAATACAAAAAATAATCAGACGTTGCATCCTTGGATATTTTCAGATACAGAAGTTCAGTAACGGATAAGAGGAGCTGTGACGAAGCCCCGATCAAATAAAACACATAATATCATTACTCAAATATGTGTCCTTTTTTACATATTAAAAGTTGTTTTAATGGTCATGTTTTACTTAAGCGCGCATTAGGCTACTGTTAATTTTCTATGTTTGGCATGTCAAAAAAAAAAAGTTGACTTTGTGTAGTGCATAAATATTTATGCTGTTTGGCATCATGTAACCTACGTGGGAGAGCTGACCAAACTGAAGCCGTGGCTCTTTACTGGAGTTTTGGTAGATTTTGAAAAAAAAAATTGAGAAATATTGCTTAAGCATTAAGATTCTGATTTACCAGTCTCCGTGGTGCAGTGGTAAGACACTCTCCTGGCGTTCCGCGAGCGCTCTGTCATGGGTTCGTATCCTGGCCGGGGAGGATTTACTGGGCGCAAATCCTTAACTGTAGCCTCTGTTTAACGCAACAGTAAAATGTGTACTTGGTTGTAACAACGATTCTTCGCGGCGGGGATCGTATTCCAGGGACCTGCCCGAAACGCTACGCGTACTAGTGGCTGTACAAGAATGTAACAACTCTTGTATATATCTCAAAAAAAAAATTCTTTGGGGGGAGGTGGGGGTGTTTCTAGCGTGTCTAACTACCGTATATTTAAGATTAGTTACCAAAATACTTTCTTAGTTAGAACTAGTTACATGACCTTCCAGTTAGGAGTCGGTTAGTTACCTTACTATTGATGTGGTTAACGAGTGGACAATAGTTAGCATAAATGCGTTAAAACTAATGTGGGGGAAAGTTTCAGTTGCAAGTGAAGTGCCTCAAGATTGTTGTCTCTTGCAACAGGTTCCTCACAAGATACCTCACAAGATCTTGATACAGGCATCAACAGCAAACATACTTGCTGACGGTACTAAAATAGTACACGGTTAGCAATTCGGACGGGTACTCTGGGTAGCAACCCGTTCTCGCAAATTCGTAAAGTCAATATTGACTTATTAACTACGTGCATAGGTGATATACTAAACATAATAGATACCCCTAAAAAGATTCATAGAAAACACCGACCTTACCTAACCTTGTTAGTAAATTAAGATAAGCATCTTATTGCTTCGTAATTACAATTATTACTTAACCTATACCTATTATAGGTTAGGTAATAATTGTAATTACGAAGCAATAAGACGCTTATCTTAAGATACTAACAAGGTTAGGTAAGGTCGGTGTTTTCGATGAATCTTTTTAAGGGTATCTATTATGTTAAGTATGTCACCTATGCACATATTTAATAAGTCAATATTGACTTATTAAATTTGCGAGAACGGGTTGCTGGGTAGCTATCGGAGTGTCGTAATAGGCTGTAGACTTGAGTATGGAAGCTGCAAATGTGGCCTAACATAAATCTATAAACTTTTGAGTTTGGAAATAGAAAATGACACGGTATACCAGAGATATTTTGAGTAGGATTTTTTGTTTGTTGATTCCCGTTAGCCTGAGTCATCACACCTGAGGTTCACTATATACATCTCAGGTTCACTATATACATCTCAGGTTCACTATATACATCTCAGGTTCACTATATACATATCAGGTTCACTATATACATATCAGGTTCACTATATACATCTCAGGTTCACTATATACATCTCAGGTTCACTATATACATCTCAGGTTCACTATATACATCTCAGGTTCACTATATACATATCAGGTTCACTATATACATCTCAGGTTCACTATATACATCTCAGGTTCACTATATACATCTCAGGTTCACTATATACATCTCAGGTTCACTATATACATCTCAGGTTCACTATATACATCTCAGGTTCACTATATACATCTCAGGTTCACTATATACATATCAGGTTCACTATATACATATCAGGTTCACTATATACATCTCAGGTTCACTATATACATCTCAGGTTCACTATATACATCTCAGGTTCACTATATACATCTCAGGTTCACTATATACATCTCAGGTTCACTATATACATCTCAGGTTCACTATATACATCTCAGGTTCACTATATACATCTCAGGTTCACTATATACATCTCAGGTTCACTATATACATCTCAGGTTCACCGTATACATCTCAGGTTCACTATATACATCTCAGGTTCACCGTATACATCTCAGGTTCACTATATACATCTCAGGTTCACTATATACATCTCAGGTTCACTATATACATCTCAGGTTCACCATATACATCTCAGGTTCACTATATACATCTCAGGTTCACTATATACATCTCAGGTTCACTATATACATCTCAGGTTCACTATATACATCTCAGGTTCACTATATACATCTCAGGTTCACTATATACATCTCAGGTTCACTATATACATCTCAGGTTCACTATATACATCTCAGGTTCACTATATACATCTCAGGTTCACTATATACATCTCAGGTTCGCCATATACATCTCAGGTTCACCATATACATCTCAGGTTCACAACGGATAGTTTAACTTGTATCATGACTACTAGGCTTTTATATTAACCCTGACTCATTTTGGAAGCTGATTACTAATGTTAATATCTCGCGTGAATGGCTGTTTCTCCACCATTGTGTAGAGTACACGTGTAGCATGCCGCGACTTAGCCTGGGCACGTAACAGGAGCTACACGTGGAGCACTAGTCACAAATGGTCTCTCACCTCCGGCAGCAAACACACACACACATGCTCCATACGTTTATTTCTGCTTTAAATACACACACACACACACACACACACACACACACACACACACACACACACACACACACACACACACACACACACACACACACACACACTCACACACTCACACACGTTTAGATCCGTGGCCACGCTCACCAACCAGGCTTCCCGGCAAAGTTATATATATATATGTATATATATATATATATGTGTGTAAACAAATTGAATCGGGTGTAGGGTTAGTGGGAGGGGCGGGTGCGAGTGAATGCAAGTGACGGCGCCGGAATGTGGCAAGCACTCCACCAGTCAATACGTGAGGCGTAGTAACCCCCTAACCTGCGCCCCTCTCTGGCCCCCTTAGTCTCCCCCTCTCCCCTGTTCCCCTTGGACCCCCTTTGCCCCCCCGGCCGCCCCCCTCCCGTGCAAACTAGGGTTCTCCCCCAACACGTGTGCTCGTCTCTGCGTGTGCTCATTAACCTAACACGTGATGCGGTGTGTCAGGAATGGCACTTCTGAGAGTGCACTTTGAGTGCCAATCGTTATCTTGTGTCCTCGTGAAGTACAATCAGGGACGGTGCACCTCGTGTGTGGTGCCAAGGTTTGGCAGTTTTCATGCGTGACGTGCTTGATGTGATACTTAGTGTCGCATTCTTAGTGGGTTTAGCCTCCTTAGGTGTGGTACTTCGTGTTTGACAGCCACAAGGCATCAGAGGTTCTTGGGGTAGAGTCTGACGCATGAGTATGCTTATGGCGGTTAACTCAGGCCTGTTGTAATAACTTACGGGCTTCAATGCGTAGACCGCAAGTGTTATATTCAATTAAAAACACTAGACAGCGGTATGAATTCGCTTTATAATGTGTGGTAAAATATATACAACATAAGATAAAAAAGTTTAGTCATTATATATATAACATCTTATCACATTATTAACAACGATAACTGGTAGATAAACTGCCCGTACCTGGATAGGGTTTAGAGTTCTATGCACCTGGATGAGGTTCTACTCCCTCAAGTCCGACCTGTCTGACTGTGAGAGTTTGGTCCAACAGGCTGTTGCTTAGAGCAGCTTTTCTGGCCCTCATATCCACCACAGCTCGGTTGGTCCAGCACTTCTTGCAAAAAGCTGTCCAGAGTTAACTTAGAACTATGTTTAACGAACATTAAGCTATGATGTAGGTGTAAGGATGAGTGGTAATGGTGGTAGTGGTGGTGGTGGGGAGGTGGCTAGTGGTGGTAGTGGTGGTGGTGGGGAGGTGGGTGAGGATATTGGGTGCACCACTAGAGAACCTCCTGGCCTAGACCTCACCCTACTTATAGAGGTTATGGAGACACTGTGACAGCTGTTGGCTATGGCTGTGACATTTGAGGCACCTAACACTAACCTATAATACAATTATGGCATAGAACGTTGGCTATGTATATATATATAGCTTTTAATGGACCTTTGCTGTTATAATGAATCAGAAAACAGAGAGAGGAAATTACACCGTTTAATTTTTGATGTATTTGTTTCTGTATGTATTTATGATCAGTTTTTGTGATAATTACGCAAGTGCTTGCTGTGTACTGCAAAGTTATTGTGGACTGGTGGTATTAACGTGAGGTGTTACGTTGGACAGGTTACCCCGGTCTGCCGGTGAGTGCCGCAGCCGTCGTGGCCGCAGCGGCGGCCCAACAGCAAGCGCAAGCCAACAGTCAGAGTCAACAGGGGTCGTCGCAGGGCCCCGGTGGGCCCCGAACCACCTCCCCTGAGGGCCCCAACTCCTCCACCAACGGGCCGTCGCCAATGGCGGCCCTCCAAAGTGTGACTGACAACCTTCCGCCTGGCTCCCCCCACAGCCATGCTTCCGCCTCCCCGCAACAGCGGTCAGCATCCAGGAACTCATCCCAGTTGTCTCCATCCTCAGGTAGATATACCTCACACCTTCACTCACTGTTTTACGGGGCTCACCATAGCCCGTGCTACATGGACACTTCGTTCTGAGTAGCTAAATCTAAACAACAACAACGCTAATTGTTATTACGGGCTATTCATGCCAGTGCCATTTTTTGGGTGGCTTAATCTTTATCAATCAATCACTGTTATTACGGGCTATTCATGCCCGAGCCATCTTTTGGGTTGCTTAATCTTTATCAATCAATCACTGTTATTACGGGCTATTCATGCCCGAGCCATCTTTTGGGTGGCTTAATCTTTATCAATCAATCACTGTTATTACGGGCTATTCATGCCCGAGCCATCTTTTGGGTGGCTTAATCTTTATCAATCAATCACTGTTATTACGGGCTATTCATGCCCGAGCCATCTTTTGGGTGGCTTAATCTTTATCAATCAATCAATCACTCACTGTTATTACGGGCTATTCATGCCCGTGCCATCTTTCGGGTGGCTTAATCTTTATCAATCAATCACTCAGTCACTGTTAGGGGTTCACATGTGTGTGTCATGTCAGTTGTATACTTTCGGGAGTACATGATTTATTTGAGTATCTGCTGTTTAGTTTTTTTCTGAATGGGGTCATGGGGGGTGTAATATGTGTGAATGTGTACATCGGTGTCAGTGTCGTGAATGGTACTTGATGTGTACATATCATATTCTTGAACTGAAGGTGTGCATAGGGTATATCAGCATGACTTTTTGAATGTGCACTGCCTATAGTTATAGGCTGTGCTATATTTTTCACAATATATCTTCAATATTTGCTCTCAATGTGAGTGTGGCTCTGTATGCTATACATAACTTGAATTCCGAAATAATATGTTTGTTTGGTATAGGTTTGAGTGCTTTGTATTCAAGGCTACTTGTTGGACACTTCTGAAATGCTAAGATATTTCCCCAACTTAATAATAAGTTAAAGTTAAGAAGCGTTGGTAATCTTATGAAAATTTTGTAAGTTTTAGAATATTGTGTTGACGCTTCAGATTTCGTATTATATTTCCTGAAGTTTTATAGTTAAAGCAGTGTTGATAATCTTCTGAAGTTTACACATTTAGAACACTGCATTAAGGAAGTGTTGTAACAAGTGGCCACACAATATAGTGGTGGGAACATTGAGGCTAATTTAAAGCTATATTTCTTGGCATTCCAGGAGAACCTAGGAGGAGATCCTCAGGCGGCAGGCATGGAGACTCGAGTGGGGACAGCAGCCCTGGTGCCCAGGGCAGCGGGGCGGGCAATGGCAGTAGCGGCAGCGATGCCCCACAGCCCAGCAATAACCTCAAGTGCACGATATGTACTGAGCGGCTGGAGGACACCCACTTCGTGCAGTGCCCCTCCGTCCTTCACCACAAGTTCTGCTTCCCCTGCTCCAGAGAGTCCATCAAGCGACAGGGCGCCGGCACTGAGGTCTCTCTCCCATTCTCTTCGTTGTCCTACTTCTCTCCTCAAATTTTCTTTGCTTCTCTTCTTCAATCAGTGCTATATAGTCTTAATGGCTTGGCGCTTTCACCCCCTGATAATTCAATTAAATTATCCCCTTCTTCAAATTACTACTCTATAAAGTCACATTTGTTCGTTTGCTCTTTTCACCGTGGAATATATCTATGCTCTATATCACACCAATTTAATAGAATACTGTAGCTATAATGTCACTCTTGGATTGTGTAGCAGTACAGTACAATAATGTGATTCAATACATAATATATGCCGTATTTCTGCATAATAATTAATAATCTAATGATGTGTTATCTGGTCTCTTTTAGGTGTATTGCCCCAGCGGCGAGCGGTGTCCCCTGGCCGGGTCGTCGGTGCCGTGGGCGTTCATGCAGGGGGAGATCGCCACCATCCTCGGCACTGCCAACATCCTGCCCCAACACTCGCAGGATGAACCCAAGACCAAGAAGGAGCGCGACACATAGGCTGCGCCGTGGCGAGGTTCCTCTGGTTTTAGTTACAAGGTTACCAGCGACGCTTAGCTGGTGACTTTTGTCGGCGTCGACCGCTACCTGCGCGTTGGGCGTGGTGACGCTGAACTAGCGTGTCCATATGGTGCTGGATCCGGTCCTTGCTGTGGACTCTGCCCGTTAGTGGTGGTGGTGGCAGCGGCCGGGGCTCCCACGGCGCCTCGAGGCCACACCACCAGCCGTGTTGGGTGTCGCCATCTGGGGGATGCGACCAGGGTTGAGAGGGCAGAGTCAGCTAGTCCAGGGAGTTCTACACTAGTGACTGTTAGCCAATTATACGGACATTGAGTGTGTCAGTGAATTGGTTCATTCCTCTGGGGGTGGCCAAAAATCCTGCCTTCATATGGAGTGATGAGAGCAATTTGTTGACCCGTCGTGGCAGGACAGTGGGACAACTCAACGTGAAAATAATCACAATTGAAGGATTAAATGTAGAGGTTACCAGAGCATGTGGAATTTTGTTTGCAGGAAAACCCCTTGAAGCTGAGAGCACCTTAGGTGCGGTGCAGGTGCCCCAGGGGGAATTCGTCCTAGGGAGTGAGGGGAAACTTGTGATGTCCTGGGTCATCAATGGCTGCCTCTTCTGAGGGCATTGACCTCAAACTGTCATCAGCTTCATGCTGTCGTCAGTCTCAAAATACATTTGACTTCAAGATAATGTTGTCAGGATATTGACCTCAGGCTCTGTTGTCAGCCTCAAGCTGTCAGATTATGTCGACACCAAACTGACATTGACCTCAAACTTGTCGACTTTTTAAGAATGTCGTCCCACTTTCGGTCCATATATTCTTGTGCTGATTTCTTCACAAGTTTTACCTTCAGAGTTGAGCAGATTTGTTATTGTAATCTCTTAGGCTGTACATATATGTGTACAATCAACACTTGCACACACACACACACACACACACACACACACACACACACACACACACACACACACACACACACACACACACTCACTCACTCACTCACACTGCACATGTGCGCACACACACACACACACACACACACACACACACACACACACACACACACACACACACACACACACACACACACACACACACACGCACGCACACACACACGCACGCACACACACGCACACGCACACGCACGCACGCACAACACTCCATACTTCTCACACACACTGCTCCAAGACCGTGTGATGTTCGCAATGACCAAAGGCTTACCTTGTATATTGATTGATAGGAATATATTACTTTAGTGTAATGTGATAACGCACTTAGCCTACTAGTCATTTATGATACTGGGTAATTTTGGTACAGTATCACAATTTGGAACTCCGTACTCGCTTTTGTAGATTTATAAATGTTCCAAATATTCTCTCTACTTGAATCTGTCAAATCTTCTCCATCAGACTAACACCGGCAATTATTTAAAACCAAAATCAACTGCAATTAACACGCAAATCAACTTCCTTCTTGTATGCGACAACCCCGAGAGAATAGCATCACATTATTGTCCAGTTTTCCGTTTTTTTTTTATATACACAGTATAATTTTTGTTTCCCCTCCTCGCCAGAGATTTAGAATGTAGCAGTTATAAGTGTGTGTGTGTGTCTGTGTCTGTATGCTGATATCCTATATGCTGGGCTCGACCTTGCGATGGGCTGGTGGCTAAGAAGGGCTGGTAGCAACCTCAGTGCGTAGCATATTTTTGTGTATAGAATCATGTGGACCGACCGTGTTTCGGCTGTGCCTTTTCACGTCTCAGGCTGTCCCAATAAATCCCACAAGCTGTTACCCACATCTCAGGCTTCCTCTTTCGATCCCAGAATGTGTCTTTTAACATCTCAAGATGGCCTTCGGAATCTTAGGGTGTGTCTCACATCTCTGGCTGTTTTGTTTTTTTTTTAGCTGAGAATTTGTCCCTCGTGCCAAGCTTGACGTGCTTGCTCACAGCCACCACTCTTTATAATTATATATAATTGTATATAATATATACAATTTTGTTCTTGGAATTCATGTTATGTGATAAATGGCGATAATTTTTGGGTACCTAAGTCGGGACAAATTTGATTTCTGTGAAGAATTTTGATCATGTTGTATGAGGTGTCAGGCTGACGTCTTGGGAGCCTTGTGATGTGGGTAGTCTGAATAACATGTGATTAGCCTTATTTATTTGTGGGTGCACACACCGACAATTAGGTAGTGTGCCTAGAAGGCAGTCGTGCACGGCGGTAGTCTGATGTGCTGGTAAACAACCGACAAATGCATAGTCCGTTTCGTGAGCATTCTAACTGCTCTCTTGGTAGTTTAATGGTTAATCTGGATTTGTGATTTGATAGTTTTGTGGGTTGTGCGTGTGTCTTGTACACAGTCCTTATCAGAAGACTTGGTGCAACCGGGGTAATCTGTAGATATGGGACTTGTCCAGCTATCGTGCGGGGAATGTAACCATCCTGTGAATAGTTTGTTCACTGATGGGTGGATATTGTAGCTACCATAGTAGCTGACCATCAAATGGCAAATCCGGACTGTCTTAAAGTTATCGAAGTTGACATTGCAGCCTGCCTGCTATAGGCATCCTTGACAGCTTCAAGAGATTCTTCGAGTGATAGATGTCCTTGGAGATGGGGAGGCTGGGTGTTTATTGCCAAATAGATTTGAAGTTGCTACATTAAAGCCCAAGCCCGAGCTCCAGCGTGGGGTCATTCAGCTCCCATGAGCTCCTGAGGGAGGGGGGAGTGCTGCTACTGATGGGGGGGGGGGTGGGGGGGGCGAGAGGGATCTACCTCATAGAATTCTACCCAGTTGGACAAATATCTACCTGGGGGGAGGGTTTTTTTGTATTCAATCTTAATAAACGAGTAGCTTATGTTTGATATTTAAGGGGGTGGAAAAAAAACAAACTTTATTTCTTATGCAATCTTGAATGCCTTGGTACTGTTTACGGCACATTCCCAGTGATATGCATAAGAGTTACTGTTTCGGGGGCTGGCTACTCGACAATTTCATTTTTTTGGTCTCATTGCCTTGGTTTTAAGAGGTTTTTTGCCGTCCACGTAGCAGCACTCCTCCTTGTCCACGCCCGTTAGCGTCCAGTACTTTCTGTCTCTCATCATTCCCACAACATGTAGTGTGCTACACACAACCAGTCCCATGGAGAAACACTGCTGGCTCGGTGTCCTACGCTGCTTTAGTGTCCCTGAAGTTGCTTATCTGTGTCCTCTATTCTCCCGCTAGTTTTCAAACGCTACTCATGACCCCTTTTTAACCAAATTCATCATCACTTCCTTATCTGTCATATCTCTCTGGCTCTTTATCATCATCCACATGTCTGCGCTTATCATGTCTCGCTTTTACTCATCAATGCTCCAAGCTTCTGTCAGTGTAATGAATCTGACACTGTGTCACAGCCCAGCGTGGTCATGGCCCCATGTATCCTCATGCTTGGAGACACAGCCACATACAGATTTCGTTATTGTTATGTTTTAACAGCAGAAAAGGCCTATTATTTGTTGTTCATGTTCACGAGAAAAGAATGTTATGTGGATGGTTGTTCCATCACCAGGCTCCGGCTGTATCCTTGTGTCAGAATCCTTTGCTAATCTTTCGTTCTCTATTTTGCCTAACGGCATTTTGTTGTAAGTATTAATGCTACTGGTGTTACTACTTTACTCTTTCCAAGGTACAAATGATGTAGCTCTTGACGTATTTTTGTAGAAGGGCTTTGTAAAATAAATGACCATCGGGAGGGTTGAAAAGGAATAACCTAATACCTTCTGGCATTAAAAAAAAATATATATTGTCCATTACTTGTTGAAATTGTGCAAATGCCCTGCTTTGTTTATGAGTTGGCGTCCAGTTGAGAGAAAATGGCGGATAAGTTTTGGACACGTGTTCACGATGGTTTCTTTAGCATTAAGCTCTTGGGTCCAGGCTGCGTCAGTGATTAGTCCCCCTGCAGGTTGTCTTAAATTATTTTGTAATCTACAGAACCCCCAAACTTGTGAACTGTACAATTCGCAGCCCTCTGAACCTTGCCTGTGATCAACCAGGCTTGTGGTCCTTCATCGATACACATGTGACTAGTAGAAAAGCGGCCTGCAGGACTGCTAATTTGTGAGATTCAGCTCGTGTGTAAGACTGTAGGGGGGGTATATGGCCTATAGGACCTAATGCTACATGCAGATCTGCACTTATAATCTGTTGACGTAATTCATTTCATATTGTTGGGCCTATTGAGATAAAGTATTTATTTTGAAAATATCGGCATCTCTGAATCCCCAAAGTGGTGTTGAGATACCCCCAGAGTCCAGCATAAATTAATTAAAATAAACTAGTCCCACAAATTTCACCCTTGACCCCCAAAACTGCCGTTCAAAGTCTCTCATTTTGTGTTTAGCATGTATAGCAATATGTCCTAAAGGCCTGAAACTCCCTCGTGTATTGCAGCCTAAAAAAGGCCCCCAAGGTGCGGTACGAAAAGGTAGCTGTGACGTCATAGACAAAGGAGACAGAGTGGGCCTCTGGTCCGCCAGAGATGCTCCCCGCGGGACACATCGACATAAGCTGTACAGTACTTTAGGCTGCCCGTTAATATATGGCATCATACATATTGGTTTATGTATGGTTTGATGTACCTGCTTTTAAGATATATATATATATATATATATATATATATATATATATATATATATATATATATATATATAAATATAAATATATATAAATATATATATATATATATAAATTATATATATATATATATATATATATATATATATATATATATAAATTATATATATATATATATATATATATATATATATATATATATATATATATATATATACATATACACAAATAGTTGCCTTTGGGCAACTTTTAATACCTGTTCATATGGATGTTGTTGGTCTCTTATTATTGTAAAGGGTTTACAGTGAACACATGCATAGTATAATTATATGAGATTATATTACCTGCCACAACTATTATCACTGCTGTTCTGATGAATGTTATTTCCCCCCCCCCCCCCTTTGTATAAATCCGGTCACAACCCTGTGGTGAGAAGTGTGCCATACCCCTGGTGCGAGCAACAGTGCTGTAATAAACTATTGACAACCTCAGGTGTTCTTGTCATTTCAAACCTAACCTAACCTACTTCAGCACTGGATTACTTGACTTTACAGCCTTCAAACACGTGGTGGTGGTGGTGTTCCTTGCTCTCCCAAGGGAGCCGAGCGGACAGCACGCTGGACTTGTGATCCTGTGGTCCTGGGTTCGATCCCAGGCGCCGGCGAGAAACAATGGGCAGAGTTTCTTTCACCCTATGCCCCTGTTACCTAACAGTAAAATAGGTACCTGGGTGTTAGTCAGCTGTCACGGGCTGCTTCCTGGGGGTGGAGGCCTGGTCGAGGACCGGGCCGCGGGGTCACTAAAAATCCCCGAAATCATCTCAAGATAACCCATCCCAGCTGTGTCTGGGTACAAGTGACAGGATGAACAACCCAGCGGGTTTTCTTCCTATTGGGGAGTGTTGTACATGCTGAGCTGCCCGATAAACTCGCCCCTCGGGGCAAAATTTAAAAAAAAAATTTTGCTCTCCCAGCGAGCATAGGAAATATTACCGGAACAACCGTGGACATCTTCAAGAGGGAAACTAGATTGTTTCCTCCAAGGAGTGCCGGACCAACCGGGCTGTGGTGGGTATGTGGGCCTGCGGGGCCGCTCCAAGCAACAGCTTAGTGGACCAAACTCACACAAAATATATAATATTTTGTATGTCATTTTATTTTGCTTAAAACTTCATTACACAAAAAGGGTTACAACATTGGTTACATGCAAGGTACAAGGCTACTTGTCACAGATTGTCGAGTCCCTTCAGCTCCTCAGATGGCGGGTAGGAACCATGGATGCAGTGTTTCCTCTCTGTACTGCCACGCTAAGACGCTGAAAGAGGAAATAAGGCAGAATAAAGAGAAAGAACCGTTGTAATTGTTGAAGAATGAAGACTGGTGATATATGTGTGTCTTTAAAGAACATCTGGTGATGAAAAGCAAAAAAAATCACGTCTCATTTTCTAGTTTATTAATATGCAGCTCCCTTAGTCTTTCTTTATATTCTAGTGCTTTCAGTTCTGGAACCAGTCTTGTAGTATGTGACTGGACTTTCGGACTTTCCTTTCGTCTTGTACACAGTATATTAAGACTGTGCCTCCACATCGGGGTCGCGTTATAGCTAACTGAGCACCACCTTGCCCACAGCCCCAAAAGCATGGGCACTATTTGCGTGATCTTTTTTACGGGCTCACCATAGCCCGTGCTACTTGGGCACTTCGTTCTGAGTAGCTAAATCTATAACATGCGTGATCAAGGCAAACATGGCCACTATAGCCTTGATAGAGGCAAACAACATGGGCACATGCGTGATCAAGGCAAACATGGCCACTATAGCCTTGATAGAGGCAAACAACATGGGCACATGCGTGATCAAGGCAAACATGGCCACTATAGCCTTGATAGAGGCAAACAACAACACGGGCACATGCGTGATGAATGTACACAACATGTTATTTTTAGCGTTTCCGGTTCTGTAATCCGCTTACAAGGGACATCCGGGAGAGGCAGGCAGCAGGATGGCCGACGACTCCTTGGAATATCAAGAAACTTGAGCTCAGGAGCAATTACCAGCAGATTGTCACACCAACCAGCTTTCCCTTGGACCATCCCAGATTCGCGAAGCCGTTACGCGAGTACTTACGAACGTGTACATCTTTTCTCAATCTTTGACGGCTTTGGTTATATTTATTAAACAGTTTACAAGCATGAAAACTTACCAATCAACTGGTGTTATTGTTCTAAACAGCCTCCTGGTGCTTCGGAACTCATTAGCTGTTTAATAAATGTAAACAAAGTCGCCAAAGATTAGTAAAAGATGTACAGGTTCGTACGTGCTTGCGTAACTGCTTCGTGAATCTGGCCCCTGATCTGGCCGGTTTAGAGTGTATCGATGTTTCGCGCACACACTCAGGTCTTATTACCAGAGGTCTTGGGTTATGGTGGGCCGAGTGGACAGCACGATGGACTTGTGATCCTGTGGTCCCGGGTTCGATCCCGGGCGCCGGCGAGAAACAATGGGCAGAGTTTCTTTCACCCTATGCCCCTGTTACCTAGCAGTAAAATAGGTACCTGGGTGTTAGCCAGCTGTCACGGGCTGCTTCCTGGGGGTGGAGGTCTGGTCGAGGACCGGGCCGCGGGGACGCTAAAGCCCCGAAATCATCTCAAGATAACCTCAAGATAGAGGACCGGGCCGCAGGGACACTAAAGCCCCGAAATCATCTCAAGATAACCTCAAGATAGAGGACCGGGCCGCGGGGACACTAAAAAGCCCCGAAATCATCTCAAGATAACCTCAAGATAGAGGACCGGGCCGCGGGGACACTAAAGCCCCGAAATCATCTCATGATAACCTCAAGATAGAGGACCGGGCCGCGGGTACACTAAAGCTCCGAAATCATCTCAAGATAACCTCAAGATAGAGGACCGGGCCGCGGGGACACTAAAGCCCCGAAATCATCTCAAGATAACCTCAAGATAACCCACTTATACAACCCACATGCAGTGAAAGGGTTGAGAGACTTCCTGGTGGTACTCTTTGATGAATTCATTTATACTTTCGCGTTAGAAATTCAAGTCTTCATATACACTATGCAGTGTATATGAAGCCATCTACTATTTTGTTTTCATCGACAAGATTTTTTTTTTTAATTAGTGTCATTAGAGTTAAAATATGTAACTGTGCTGTGATTGGTTCCTTACATGCTAGTTTAGTTTAGTTCATTTATTATGCACCCCATACCCATCTTGTGGGCGGTAGTGGAAAGGGTTACAGAGGCACAGGCTAGATCTTGTTACAATTAACCAAGTGTAGTACCTGGATTGTACCTGGAGTGGGTTCTGAGAGTTCATTTACTCTTAAAAACTGGCCTTTTTTCATTAAGACATTTAGGTACACCTGTACTTGTGCAGCTGCCCTAGACTATATGAAGGGGGAGTACAGTGTGTGGCAAGAACTATAGCTACGTGATGGTAAATATCCCCATCACACAGGATGGGTTAGTCATACAGGGCCATGTGATCAGTAGTCTGCACTGACAAATTTTGGGTGCATTATGAGGATATCTTCAAGAACACGAGAGTTAATAAAGCAATTGCAAAGCTCCAGGTAGCGCATACTATGGTGTCTAATTGGTCTAATAACTGGGCATTCGGTGATGTAGTGTGGGAGATCCTGCCGCAGTTCCTGCTCATAGGGTTTGCACCTGGAGTGCTCAGGATTGGGAGATCCGTCACCTGTAGCCACCTGCCACAGGTAACGGTAACCCAACCTGATCCTGGCAACCACTGTGTCGCACAGTCTGGTCGACGTTTTGTGCTGCCCATATACATTGGTTTCGGATCTAAACAAATCATAGTTTTTTATACTAGTGCTTTCAGGCCTTTGGGAGTCAGTAATTTCTGGGGCTAGGTTTGATTTGTTTGGTCAACAGACTTGCTTGGAGCGGCCGGCAGGTTCGCATATTCACTACAACCCGATTGGTCCGGCACTAATTGCAAGTCCACTTTTGTTCTGGAAATGTTCCTTATACTTACTGGGATGATATTGAACAGACGTGGAGACCTCTAATGTTCATACAGTGTTCTCTGATTGTGCCTATGGTTCACTACTCTTCATTGGCTTTATTCTACATTTTCAACCATCTCATTCTCTAATATGTTGTAATATTTCTGAGCAAATTTGTCTTCTTTCCAGAGAGAGAACATTTGTAGAGCTTGAGACGATCCCAATAATTTAGGTGTTTTATCGTGTCTATGTATGCCGTATATGTTCTCTGTATTACCTCTATTTCGGCCATATTTCCAGCTCTGAAGGGGGGAAAGTAAGTTGAAAGTAAGTAAGTAAATGTTTCTATTCAACAGAAAATAGCATGATGTTTAACAGTGATAAGTTGCAGTTGCTTAGGTATGGAAAAATGTATATACATTTAACGAAACACAGGATATACGATATAGATCTACCCATAGTAGGAAGGAATACCCAATTGGTTGTCCAAAAAAATTATCCACTTTGTTATCTGGCGTTGATCTATGTCACCAAATTATACAAGTAATCTCGAGGTGATAGAAGATGGTCATCTGTATCCATGCTGACGATCGACGGTTAACTAATGTTAACTAACTAACTACATCACAAACGAAGATGACATTAAATGGTTACAGGAAGATCAAAGTGCCCTCCAGCCTTGGTCAGATAGATGCCTCTTGACTTTAACCTAAGAAACGCAATTGAAATAAGTGATGGGCGAGGTGCCATGGGCAGCATAGGCTAAAGGGAAGATGCAGCTCTCAGAAATAGATGAGAATGGAAGCATATATCACCCCGAGGACCCCGTTAACACAAACATTACGTTACAATATACTCAAAACTGGCAAATATGACTGCAATCTTCAAGCACCGAGACAAGGAGCCCAACAGTACATAAGACCAATACTTGAGTATGCAGCTCCAGTATAACGTCCACATCTAAAACCAAATTATAAAACAAAACTTAGACAAAAATGCAGTAATATGGTGCCAGTGTTGTCCCCGGAACTGAGAGAACTCAGTGAAGTGCTGAGTGAACATAAATTCATCACTTTGGAGGTTATCTTGAGGTTATCTTGAGATGATTTCGGGGCTTTAGTGTCCCCGCGGCCCGGTCCTCGACCAGGCCTCCACCCCCAGGAAGCAGCCCGTGACAGCTGACTAACACCCAGGTACCTATTTACTGCTAGGTAACAGGGGCATTCAGGGTGAAAGAAACTTTGCCCATCTGTTTCTGCCTCGTGCACAGGTAAAGGAGAAGCGGGAGTAATAATGCACAAAGGAATCCCATTAACGTGATGTATCAATGAGAAAATCAGTAGGAGCTGTGTGGGGGGAGAGGATTCGAGCCTGTGTGTGCTGGGTACGTCCAGACACACGCCTTAAGACCACTGCACCGCGACATGGTCACAAGCATGGCAACCTGGGATTGAACTGAATCCACCTCACGGCTCCTATTTTTTTCTAAAGAATAATAATTATAGAATGAAAACACAAGAAGCACCACCCCTTCCCCCCTCCCACACACACACACACACACACACACACACACACACACACACACACACACACACACACACACACACACACACACACACACACACATTACACACACAGATATATACACATATACACACATACATTTACGTACATTGTTACATCCTGACAAATGGGACACATGTATCGCGTCAAGGTCATGGAAACATACAATCACACCCCCCCCCTCTCCAAACCCGCTACCATGAGGAAACCAACAACCACACAGGTGGCTGGAGGATACAGGTGGCTGGGGGATACAGGTGGCTGGGGGATACAGGTGGCTGGAGGATAAAGGTGGCTGGGGGATACAGGTGGCTGGAGGATAAAGGTGGCTGCGGGGATACAGGTGGCTGGGGGATACAGGTGGCTGGGGGATACAGGTGGCTGGGGGACACAGGTTCCTGGGGATACAGGTGGCTGGGGGATACAGGTGGCTGGGGGATACAGGTGGCTGACGCCTGAGGTAGTGGTGGTGGCTGGTGGCCCTGGGGGGGGGATGGCGGGGGTAGGGGAAACACCCACATTCCAGTGTGCTATCATTCCCACTTTGATGTTCTCGTGGACCCCCAAAAAAACCCTGTCCATATCCGTTTTAGATTTTACATTGAAACAGGACTGGTCGAAAAAAAAATAGATAGGAGGGGAATTGACAGCGAACAAAATTTGCCTGAAACCGGAAATCTAAAATTAAGTGTGACGCAACTAGCGTCCACCCCCCCCCCCACCCCACCCCCTATACTACCCGCACGCCCCCTACCAGGATGACCTGTCCAGTCCACCCCACTGAATGACTGGGGTTGGTGTAGGGGGGGTGATGGTGGGGAGGGGGAGGTGATTAGGAGGGGGCAGAGAGGGAGGGGGAGCTGATTAGGAGGGGGCAGAGAGGGAGAGGGGGAGCTGATTAGGAGGGGGCAGAGAGGGAGAGGGGGTGCTTAACACATGCTCTTGATGACCACTTGTTACAAGTAAATCATGTACGATTGATGGCCCTTCCCCCCCTCCCTTCCCTCCCCCTCCCCCCTTCTCCCCTCCCCAGCTCCCCAGCTCGCCCACCCCCTCGTCTTGTCCCACCATTCACGTACAACCAGCATCCGGGTATTTGCTATCATAGTGTGCGCATCCTGTGGTGTGCTTGTTTCTGGTAATTCAACAAATAACTTGACTCGAGGGACTTTTGGATTTGTCAGTGAAGGTCCCTTCGTACATGAGGCTGGTGGGGTAGCTACAGCACTCAAGAGTCATGTGTGTGTAAACATCCTTCACACGAGGGGGGGGTCCCAGAGAAAGCTCTCTGGCTAAGAGGAAAACTGATAGTTACGGAAGACTTCAATTTATGGTCCAATTTAGTGAGAAATAACAGTTAAGGGAGGGAGAAAAAGAGAGACATGGAGAGCAAAGCTTGTAGAAGTGGTTGAAAGGAATTTCGTGACTCAACCTATTAGAATGAGATGTTCATTAAGAACATTAGCCAGAGTGTAATTATATGCCAGTGACATGTGCGTTTTAGTCTTTGAATGTGTAACAACACTGAAGGATATAGAAAGATAAAGAGAGTGGAAGACTGAACACACCAGAAGTTCTGGGGCCAGATTCACGAAGCAGTTACGCAAGCACTTACGAACCTGGGGCCAGATTCACGAAGCAGTTACGCAAGCACTTACGAACCTGCACATCTTTCCTCAATCTTTGACGGCTTTGGTTACATTTATTAAACAGTTTACAAGCATGAAAACTTGCCAATCAAGTGTTGTTATTGTTATAAACAGCCTCCTGGTGCTTCGGAGTTCATTAACTGTTTAATACTTGTAAACAAAGCCGCCAAAGATTGAGAAAAGATGTGCAGGTTCGTAAGTGCTTGCGTAACTGCTTCGTGAATCTGGCAACTGAAAATCCGCGAGAATAGCAAGAAAAGAGAATTAACGAATTGCAACACATACCTGGAACATACCTGGAGAAGGTTTCGGGAGTAGTTCTACTCCCGAAGCCCGGTCTGGGGGCCAGTCTCGACCTTTGATAACTTGGTCCAACAGGCTGTTGCTTGGAGCGGCCCGCAGCCCCACATATCCACTACAGCCCGGTTGGTCCGGCACTTCTTGCAGGAACTTAATGGTCCAAATCCCTCGGTTAGGCCATAAAGCACGCGCGTGCGCACACAAGCAGGAAGGTTTTGTTTTCCTCCAAAGGATACCTGATCAACCAGGCTGTGACTCATACGTCAGGCTGCGAGCAGCCGCGTCTAACAGCCTGGTTGATCAGTCCAGCAACCAGGGGCCAGATTCACGAAAGCACTTACGAGCGTGTACATCTTTCTTCAATCTTTGACGGCTTTGGTTACATTTATTAAACAGTTTACAAGCATGAAAACTTCCCAATCGACTGTTGTTATTGTTATAAACAGCCTCCTGGTGCTTTGGAGCTCATTAACTGTTTAGTAATTGTAAACAAAGCCGCCAAAGATTGAGAAAAGATGTACAGGTTCGTAAGTGCTTTCGTGAATATGGCTCCAGGAGGCCTGGTCGACGACCGGGCCGCGGGGACACTAAGCCCCGGAAGCACCTCAAGGTAACCTCAAGGTATGGTGTGCGTGCATAAGAGTAGTTTCGAGAGTGAAGGTATGAACAGACGTGAACAAGGGAGTCGAGGCAACACATCCACGAGGTGCAGCAAGGGAGTGACGGTAATCCTAATAAAGCAAATATGACAAAACTGGACAGCTGAAGGGGACAGAATAGGGAAGATGGAGACGGTTACCTTGAGGTTACCTTGAGGTGCTTCCGGGGCTTAGTGTCCCCGGGGCCCGGTCGTCGACCAGGCCTCCTGGTTGCTGGACTGATCAACCAGGCTGTTAGACGCGGCTGTTCACAGCCTGACGTATGAGTCACAGCCCGGTTGATCAGGTATCCTTTGGAGGTGCTTATCCAGTTCTCGGTGGGACGGGTAAGGTGTGTGTATATATATATATATATATATATATATATATATATATATATATATATATATATATATATATACCTCCTTTAAAGGTTAAGCACCTTTTTGCATTATTATTTTTGTATCAACCCATGTATATCTTGTAACCATCAAATATATATATATATATATATATATATATATATATATATATATATATATATATATATATATATATATATATATATGAATGAAAACTCACACTCTCATATAGCTCATATATAGGAAAACTCATATAGTCCTGGGGACCATTCAGGCTTGTTCGCATATATATATATATATATATATATATATATATATATATATATATATATATATATATATATATATATATATACAAGCAGACGATTGGATCTACGTAGCATTAATAACATTATCTTGTGTAAAGGTGGAAATGTAGATGTTTATCTCTCAGAATGTTTGGTAATATGTTTATTGTTTGTGATGTGTTTATATGTATGTATTAAGCTACCTCATCCCTTTGTGTGTATTTTACCTCAATAAACTTATTTCAATTTCAATTCAATAACATCATCATTTGAGCACTCACGTATATTTGGTGTTCAGAGATAACCTGGTTTTTCTTTGGTGATGACAACTTGTAACTATTAGAATACTAATGAACAAATCCACAAGGGCCGTGACGAGGGTTCGAACCTACGTCAGAGAGGATCCCAGACGCTACCCCTCAATCGACATGGAAGTAGCTCAGTCGATTAAGGCAGTGTCTGGGAGCCTCTCGGACGTAAGTTCGAACCCTGGTCACGGCCCTTGTGGATTTGTTCACTTGATACATCACGCTATTGTGATTTCTGTGTGTTGCACAAATCATAATTGCTACTATTGTAGCTACAGTAGCTATATTGTAGCTATAGTATAATATATATATATATGTATATATATATATATATATATATATATATATATATATATATATATTTATATTTATATATATATGTGTATGTATATATCTATCTATATATATATATATATATATATATATATATATATATATATATATATATATATATATATATATATATATATATATCCGATACAGGTGTAATAATTATCAACATATAGATGTACTAGAAGCACTGGCTCATACAAATAAGAAAATGACGGCACGTGTAATAGATCCATCCGCGAGCGTGACGATAAGCAGTTGTAGTGGCGGCGTTGTGAGTGTTGGAGAGAGAGAGAGAGAGAGTGTGAGAGAGGGAGAGAGAGAGAGAGAGAGAGTGTGAGAGAGGGAGAGAGAGAGAGTGAGAGACGGAGGCCACGTCCTCCCAGACCATACACGCTCTCCACCCCGTCTGTTTGGCGGGAGTTGTAGTATACCAACTAACTGCATTTTGACGCCAGTAGTATACCTGGAGTGGGTTGTTGTACTCTATTCCCCGCAACAGTCTCGTAATTTAACTGGCTGTCGTCCAACTTGGTCCAACAGGCTGTTGGTCGGAGCGGCCCGCTGGCCCACATATCCACTACAGCCCGGTTGGTCCGGCACTTCTTGCAGGAACTGTTGTTGTTTTTGTTTAAGATTCAGCTACTGGAAACAAAAAGTTCCAAGTAGCACGGGCTATGGCGAGCCCGTAGTGGACTTACCAGGCACAGGAGCGGGGCAAGTAGCACGGGGTATGGCGAGCCCGTAGTGGACTTACCCGGCACAGGAGCGGGGCAAGTAGCACGGGCTATGGTGAGCCCGTAGTGGACTTACCAGGCACAGGAGCGGGGCAAGTAGCACGGGGTATGGCGAGCCCGTAGTGGACTTACCAGGCACAGGAGCGGGGCAAGTAGCACGGGCTATGGCGAGCCCGTAGTGGACTTACCAGGCACAGGAGCGGGGCAAGTAGCACGGGCTATGGCGAGCCCGTAGTGGACTTACCAGGCACAGGAGCGGGGCAAGTAGCACGGGCTATGGCGAGCCCGTAGTGGACTTACCAGGCACAGGAGCGGGGATGTAACTGTGTAATTGTTTCTTTTGCCCACAATTGTTCCGGCACTATGCTGTAGTTGACGGGGGATAGGATGATACGTAGTGGGGTAGGAGGGGATGGATAGCAGGAGGCTAGGTAGAACTAAGTAGGATCGAGAGTGGATCCGCTAACGCCTAATTTAATCCAACGTTTGACATATTAAAAAAGCCTGTCTGTTGGTTGATATATTTCCAGCTTAACTTTCTGTGATCCTGAGAACCAACGAAGTCATAGTCGCCCAGAACTGTTGGATCATGTTTGCCATAATAAATATATTTTCGAGAAATGACTAATGTTGACCAGACAACACACTAGAAAGTGAAGGGACGACGACGACGTTTCGGTCCGTCCTGGACCATTCTCAATCGACTTGAGAATGGTCCAGGACGGACCGAAACGTCGTCGTCCCTTCACCTTCTAATGTGTGATCTGGTCAACATACTTTAGCCACGTTATTGTGACTCATCGCCTGCAAATGACTAATGTTTATACGATTGCTTCAGCAGCCAGCTGAGGGAGCTACACCGTGAATATGTTTGACCTACATCTGGTTGGCTGAGTTTCAAAGGGGGAAGGAGATGGGACGGAAGGTTGCCGGGGATAAAGCGACGTAAATATATCTCTGGAAGTGGTATAATCTTCAAGCACTCCCACCCGTGTGGAGGACGCTTCCTATCACCTCCAATATTTTTAAACACTACAATTTTACTACAGTGGGTAGTGGATATAAATAGGAGGAAGGGAATTATCAGGGGGGGAAAGCGCCAAGCCATTACGACTATATAGGACTTGGAAAGGGTCAGGATAAGAATTTGGGATGGGACGGGGCGGGAAAGGAATGGTGCCCAATCACTTGGGCGGTCGGGGATTGAACGCGGACCTGCAGGAAGCAAGACCGTCGCTCTACCGTCCAGCCCGAGTGGTATTTTTTTTTTTTTAGATTCAGCTAATGGGAACAAAAGTTCCAAGTAGCACGGGCTAAGGTGAGCCCGTAGTGGACTTAGCTTACAGGAGCGGGGATGTAACTGACACACAATTCAGGTGGCGTGGCAGAATATAAAACCAAGAGTGAGGGGAAGGTGTCACGTGGGCCCAATATGCCCACTACATCAGTTGTCAATCCCCTGTGTGTCAGTGGTGACCGGGGCAGCATTGTTCCGTCTTCGTCTTGAAGATGGTAGAGTATAACTAGGTGTTTGTTGGCTGTGCTTGTTTGATGGGCCAAGGTCCACTTTTCTATTGTTGTATCTGTCGATTATTTCACTGCTGTTTGTCAGGATATATTTGGGTTGGGTTGTGTGTGTGTGTAGAGGCCATAGTTGGGGGGCCTTGCTGTTTGTGCATTGTCAGACGTCTTGAAAGAGATGTTGTCTTGTCTATATATTGAGATCGTTTGGGGGCTGAGAGTCCCCAGGTAGTGACAATATTCTTCTCTTTCATGGCGTTTCATTTAGTGTTGGGAGAGAGTTCTTCATGTGTTTGTTCACAGTGTTCTTACCCTTGTATTGTTAACGCAGTCTTCTGGTTGGTGTCAATAGTGGTCATATTACAATACCACTTACAGTACTCACGTAGGTAAGGATGTACAGTACTCACCTTGGCACCTTGTAGGATGTGCACCCCTCAGTTCACATGCCCGCGCACCTGTAGAGCATATGCACACCTGTAGAACGAACACACACACACACACACACACACACACACACACACACACACACACACACACACACACATACACACACACACACACACACACACACACACACACACACACACATACACACACACACACATACACACACACACACACACACACACACACACACACACACACACTTGGCACTGGGGTCATCTGAGTCACCAAACACACACACACACACACACACACACACACACACACACACACACACACACACACACACACACACACACACACACACACACACACACATACACACTTGGCACTGGGGTCATCTGAGTCACCAAACACACACACACACACACACACACACACACACACACACACACACACACACACACACTTGGGGGTCACCTGCCGATCAGTATTGGTGCCACCAGGTGCCTCTTCCTGGCCCATTCACGGCCACCCACCGTCTCCGTGCACAGTGGCGACTACGAGCCCAAACCTGACGATAACAAACAAATGTGCCAATAGACGCTGTCATGAAGAGTCTCTGTCATAACTGTGTCATAGCATCGTCATGCATGACAGGGAATGGGTAGTGGGGGGCTGTCGGGACGTGTATGTGTGTGTGTGTGTGTTTGTGTGTGAGGTATACTCAGGATGTTGAGGAGAGACCAAACTTGGGTGTGTAAGGACGGCGTCGCTACACTGTGAAACTGCTGAGTTTACAGATGTGCAGGTGTGGGAGGTGTGGGACGCTGACGTGAGGAGGGGGAGAGGGGGGAGTGGGCAAATATTTGCCACCTCCTGTGAGTATTCTGAGTCAGGTGGGAATGTGGCAGAAATGTGATGAATAGTGTATTAATGTATGCGCGCGCGCGTGCATACACACACACACACACACACACAGTTGATTGACAGTTGAGAGGCGGGACCAAAGAGCCAAAGCTCAACCCCCGCAAGCACAATTAGGTGAGTACAATTAGGTGAGTACACACACACACACACACACACACACACACACACACACACACACACACACACACAGACACACACACACACACACACACACACACACACACACACACACACACACACACACACGCGCACACACACACACACACACACACACACACACACACACACACACACACACACACACACACACACACACAGACACACACACACACACACACACACACACACACACACACACACACACACACGCGCACACACACACACACACACACACACACACACACACACACACACACACACACACACACACACACACACACACACACACACAAGGACGTTAGAAAGGACTTTTGCCAGTGTCAGAGTAGTTAACAGATGGAATGCATTAGGCAGTGATGTGGTGGAGGCTGACTCCATACACAGTTTCAAATGTAGATATGATAGACCCCAGTAGGCTCAGGAACCTGTACACCAGTTGATTGACAGTTGAGAGGCGGGACCAAAGAGCCAAAGCTCAACCCGCCGCAAGTACAACTAGGTGAGCAGTACCCGATACAACATTTATGTTGCACATTGAATAGAAGAGATCTCTTTATAATAATAATAATGACTGAACAAGCAGGAGCCCCCATGATCAGAAGTTCGACTCCGAGGACCCAGCTAGGTGATTCTGGTAATTAAAGTGCAGGTTCGATGGTACAAGCACGCAAGCACGCACGCACACACGCATGCATGCACGCAAACACGCTTGTTGTGCTGCTTCTTGGTGGTGGTAGTGGTGGTGGTGGTATGGTTGATATCAGCATTGCCCTGATATGCTTGCATTGTTAGTGCTACTTGCACCAACTATGCAAGTAGCTTCGGACGGTGCTAGTTGTATTGTTAGTGGTAGTGGTGGTGGTGATTGTATGGTGGTGGTGGTGATTGTATGGTGGTGGTGGTGATTGTATGGTGGTGGTGGTGATTGTATGGTGGTGGTGGGGAAGATCCTGGCAGCTGTAAGAAGTCCCTCGTCATTGATTTTGTTATGTGATTCTTGTAGTACTTTGTGGTGGTCTCCTCTCCCCCTCCCTCCCCCCCCCCCCCCCCTCTCTCTCTCTCTCTCTCTCTCTCTCTCTCTCTCTCTCTCTCTCTCTCTCTCTCTCTCTCTCTCTCTCTCTCTCTCTCTCTCTCTTTCTCTCTCTCTCCCAGGAAAAAAATATCCGGCCCTGTCAGCTTATACAAGCCAATGTTGGGGGTCATTGGTCGGCTTGGATAAAGCTTTTCCCTTTATTATAGTCCTCACCCCCCTTCCACACCCCCTTTCCATCCCCCCCTCTATGTCCAACCCTCTCCCTCCCGACCCTCTCTGCCCCCTACTCTTCCACTCATCTTCCTTCCCTTGAATAATGCATCTGGAAGGGGCGGAGGAGAGGGAGGACTGGCGGTTGTTTGAAGGTTATTACTGGGCATAGGGGAGGAGGGAATTGATGGTGGAAGGGGTTAGTGAGGGAGGGGATTGATGGTGGAAGGGGTTAGTGAGGGAGGGGATTGATGGTGGAAGGGGTTAGTGAGGGAGGGGATTGATGGTGGAAGGGGTTAGTGAGGGAGGGGATTGATGGTGGAAGCGGTTAGTGAGGGAGGGAATTGATGATGGAAGGGAGGGGGTAGAAAGGAGGGGGATTGAAGATGGAAGGGGGGGGGGGGAAGGGAGGTAGGTGTTGAAAGTGGAATAGGGGAGGGAGGAAGGGAAGGACGGAGGAGGAACTTGATTGTGGAACGGGGAGGGATTGATGGCTGGGAAGGGGGGGGGGAGTGTTATGTGAAAGAGGAGATAAGTGAGAAAGAAGACTGAATAGAAGAGAGGGATAGGATGTGGGAGGGATTAGGGAGAGGTAGGATGGATGAATCTCTCTTTGTGAGAATGAGGATAATTATTGATGGAGGGTAGGGAATGGGTGGGAGAGGGGGGGGGGGAGAATAGGTGGGAGAGGAAAGGGAAATAAGGTAGTTTCTCCCCCTTCCACAACCCCCCCCCTTCCCCTTCCTGCCAAAGGGGTTCAGTTTTTCTAAAAACCTTCGAATGCCTTGCATCACAAATAACTTATGTTGCATTACCTTGAGGGGTTTTCCCCGAGGATCAATGTTGCCCATGGCCCGGTCTCAGATCAGGCCTCCTGGTCGGCAGTGTGGTTAACCAGGCTGTTAGACTCCGCAGTTCGCATCGAACTTAACAGATATTTGCATGTTGCATTTCGTGGTTGAAAATGTGAAAAAAAATACTAGTAGTAGTAGTTAGAAACAGTTGATTGACAGTTGAGAGGCGGGACCAAAGAGCCAGAGCTCATCCCCCCGCAAGCACAATTAGGTGAGTACACAGCTGATTTACATTTGAGAGGCGGGACCAAAGAGCCAGAGCCTAACCCCGCAAACAGAGAGAGAAATATATGTAGTACATATAATAGAGGAAAAATAGATTGGCTAGAAAAATCGGGTCCAAGAGCTAATAGCTCAATTCTGCTGACACGAATACAAATAGTAAATACACCGTCCCCCCCCCCCCCCCCCCGAAGCCCCCGATTTCCGTCCGAGACAGAATCCCAACCTGGATTGTACCTGGATAGGGGTTCTAGTATCCTGGGGATAGATTTGTCTTTGAAGGTTAGAGAAAATGGGTTACGAGCCTGGACATTTGACAACCGATGGTTAGAAAGGCGTTGGAGTCGAAGAACTTAAGAGCTCTATCCTTCAGGGGACAAATATGTAGATTGGTAAATACACAACGTTCAACACGCCGCTCGTAAGACACGTGAGGCACTTCACATCAAAAGTGTTCCGCAAGGGGCTGACATCATGAAGTCTATTTATAGCGGAGTAGCGATTGTTCTGGTGTGTGTGTGTGTGTGTGTGTGTATGTGTGTGTGTGTGTGTGTGTGTGTGTGTGTGTGTGTGTGTGTGTGTGTGTGTGTGTGTGTGTGGCCGTCGCACACATTTGTACTCCTTGTAGAGAGGGAGATGTATCATGCCGGACTTGTGGAGTCCGGCATGATACATATGATACTACATATGATACTACAATTTTTGCATCATCAGCAAACAATACTGGTTGATACCTGCTAGATGAGGTTCTGGGAGTTCTTCTACTCCCCAAGCCCGGCCCGAGGCCAGGCTTGACTTGTGAGAGCTTGGTCCACCAGGCTGTTGCTTGGAGCGGCCCGCAGGCCCACATACCCACCACAGCCCGGTTGGTCCAATACTTCTTGAAGAAAACTATCTAGTTTTCTCTTGAAGATATCCACGGTTGTTCCGATAATATTTCTTAATACTCGCTGGGACACCGAGAACAACTCCTGAAACCTTCTGCAGGTATGTTCCAGGTATGTGTGTCGACACGCGTACCGAGGGCTGGATCTCGCTCGTGGCGTTTTGGAGTTTATGGTCTTGGGGGAATGCAAGTGGGTGGGGGGGGGGGGGGGAGAGGGAGGGTCCAATCACCTAAAGATGGTTATTTGCCCAAGGAACCGTTACCTCTGACTCCTTAGCGTGTGTTAACACCTTCTGGGCAGGTGTGTGTGTATCAACACCTTCTGGGCAGGTGTGTGTGTCAACACCTTCTGGGCAGGTGTGTGTATCAACACCTTCTGGGCAGGTGTATGTGTCAACACCTTCTGGGCAGGTGTGTGTGTCAACACCTTCTGGGCAGGTGTGTGTGTCAACATGCTGATGATCCTTACGATGGCCAGGCACCCCCCCCCCCCCCTCTACCTCCCCTCTTCAATTTCCCCCTGCAACTCCCCCTCCACTCCCCTATATCCCATCCCTCCCCCCCCCCCCCTTACCTCTTCACACCTACGCCCTCACCCACACCATAAAATATCACACGGGACTGGCATCGTTATCACCTGGTTCCTAAATATTTCATGGCGGCTGCGGAATTCTTGAGGGTTTGGAATTGGAGGGTGGAGGGTGGAGGGCGGTCGGGTGGAGGGCGGTCGGGTGGAGGGTGGAGGGCGGTCGGGTGGAGGGCGGTCGGGTGGAGGGTGGTCCGGTGGAGGGTGGTGCGGGTGGAGGGTGGTGTGGGTGAAGGGTGGAGGGTGGTGTGGGTGGAGGGCGGTCGAGTGGAGGGCGGTCGGGTGGAGGGCGATCGGGTGGAGGGCGGTCGGTTGGAGGGCGGTCGGGTTGAGGGCGGTCGGTTGGAGGGCGGTCGGTTGGAGGGCGGTCGGTTGGAGGGCGGTCGGGTGGAGGGCGGTCGGTTGGAGGGCGGTCGGGTGGAGGGTGGTCGGTTGGAGGGTGGTCGGTTGGAGGGCGGTCGGTTGGAGGGCGGTCGGGTTGAGGGCGGTCAGGTGGAGGGAAATTTTTTTCAAGAGTAAAGAGGAAGGAGAGGCATAGGTGAAGGGAAGTATAGAAGTGGGAAATACAGTGAGAGGTATGAAAGCAGGCGGGCTGTCCGCCTTGCTGACACCATGTGTGGGTGTTGGCAGCTAAGCTAAGCTTGCTCTCTCTTGTCAGGGCTAAGCAATGAGAATAGGTTAAGGAAACTAGACTTAACAATCGTGGAGGCGTGAAGAATCATAGGAGATATAGTCGCATCATACAAGATACTGAGGGGACATCCTCTTTAAAGCGAGAGATGGTCTCAGTAATTAGAGTATTCTACTGTGTCCATGCGTGAAGTATATTTTTCTCAGTATTCCTTGAATTTCAGATCTCTCGTCTGCCCTAAACGAGCAAGTACAGAGCAGTATTCCAGCCTTGGACAGGTCGCCTCACACCGTTATCTCTTGAGGTTATCTTGAGATGATTTCGGGGCTTAGTGTCCCCGCGGCCCGGTCCTCGACCAGGCCTCCACCCCCAGGAAGCAGCCCGTAGCAGCTGTCTAACTCCCAGGTACCAATTTACTGCTAGGTAACAAGGGCATCAAGGTGAAAGAAACATTTTGCCCATTTGACTCCGCCTCCACCGGGGATCGAACCCGGAACCTCAGGACTACGAATCCGAAGCGCCGTCCACCCAGCTGTCAGGCGAGTATTCATAGAGCCAGATAGGAAGATTCATATTCATATTCATATTCCAGATAAGAAGACGTATATTTACTTGTTCCATGTTGACTTTGTAAAATCTTACTTTGTGAGATTGTAGTCCCTGTGGCGTAGTGGTAAGCCACGCGTTTGTCGTTTCGCGAACACTTTGGCCTGGGTTCGTATCCTGGCCGGGGAGGATTGACTGGGCGCCAATTCTTAACTGTAGCCTCTGTTTACCCAACAGTAAAATGGGTATTTGGTTGTTAAACGATTTGGCGGGTCGTATTCCGGGGAATATTAGAATTAAGGACCTGCCCGAGACGCTATGCGTGCTGTACAAGAATGTAAGCACTCTTGTATATATATAAATATGTAAATATATATATAAATAAATGAGTAGGCAGGTGTGACGTCAGTGGAGAGAGAGAGCATGTTTGTAACTGACTCCTGTGCTTCAGTGTGAAGGTCTTACACTCTATAATCAAAGGTGCAGTCATCATTCTTGATGGTAACGGAGTCGAAGCTTTTGATTTTCTTCTTGGGGGGTTGCGATTTGGCTTCATTCTTGTTCTTGTGACGTCAAGGGAGACGGGGCCAAGGTCGACGGTCCTTGACGTATCTTGAGTGTTGATGTTGATTCATTATTTGTACCCGCTATGCCACCCTTCCCTGCACCCATATTCTCTCTCTCTCTCTCTCTCTCTCTCTCTCTCTCTCTCTCTCTCTCTCTCTCTCTCTCTCTCTCTCTCTCTCTCTCTCTCTCTCTCTCTCTGTCTCTCTGTCTCTCTGTCTCTCTGTCTCTGTCTCTCTGTCTCTCTCTCTCTCTCTCTCTCTCTCTCTCTCTCTCTCTCTCTCTCTCTCTCTCTCTCTCTCTCTCTCTCTCTCTGTCTCTCTGTCTCTCTGTCTCTGTCTCTGTCTCTCTGTCTCTCTCTCTCTCTCTCTCTCTCTCTCTCTCTCTCTCTCTCTCTCTCTCTCTCTCTCTCTCTCTCTCTCTCTCTCTCTCTCTCTCTCTCTCTCTCTCTCTTCTATAGCTCCTCCCGTCCTCACTTCCCTGTTTTTCCACTTTTCCCTCTCTGTTCTCCAATTTCGCGTCATCCTTTGCTCTATTTGCTCTATAGACGACACTAACATAATTATGGAAATTGGTTTGATGGAAGATTGAGAGAAATAACAGTCAGATCTCAATAAAATCTTGCTGTGTGCAACGTGAAACATAACGACGTTCAACGGTGCCAAATTCCAGTTACATAGTCACGAAAAAAAGTAATAACAACTAAATGTTTTTTTTAATAAAGGTGCGCAAATTATATGACTGGGGCCAGATTCACGAAAGCACTTACGCAAGCACTTACGAACGTGTACATCTTTCCTCAATCTTTGACGGCTTTGGTTACATTTATTAAACCGTTTGGTAGCATGAAAACTCCCCATTCAACTGTTGTTATTGTTATAAACAGCCTCCTGGTGCTTCGGAGCTCATTAACTGTTTAATAATTGTAAACAAAGCCGCCAAAGATTGAGAAAAGATGTACAGGTTCGTAAGTGCTTGCGTAAATGCTTTCGTAAATCTGGCCCCTGGTCTCTCCATGAAAGGAGCGTCCAAGGTTCTGGAATAATAAAGTCCTATTTAATGACCAATTTACCGAGCACAATAGAACAAAAGTGGCAACAGGCAGGCAAATAACAGGGTGGGAAGTGTGAACAGTCAGAATAAAGTATGCCACCCATGATGCTACTTCTCAAAGCACTGGTGTTGTCTCTAGTGTAATGTTGCTGGAATAGATGTGATGTGACTATTCACATCACAATTCACTGTTCTTAAAAGATTTCCCCTATTTTGCACCAGCAAGATAACGTAAGCTTTTTATGGGTTGACAGATGTTAATCTTCTTGTTTGAGGAGCTGTTCACTTGAGACAGTTAAGCAAGTCCCAGCTGTGTCTGGGTACAAGTGACAGGATGAACAACCCAGCGGGTTTTCTTCCTATTGGGGAGTGTTGTACATGCTGCTATGGCGGTGTGTCCACTCACAGGATGAGTGGCGCTGCCCAATACTGTCACTATGGCAGTGTGTCCACTCACAAGATGAGTGACGCTGCCCAATACTGTCACTATGGCGGTGTGTCCACTCACAGGATGAGTGGCGCTGCCCAATACTGTCACTATGGCGGTGTGTCCACTCACAGGATGAGTGGCGCTGCCCAATACTGTCACTATGGCGGTGTGTCCACTCACAGGATGAGTGGCGCTGCCCAATAAACTCGCCCCTCGGGGCAAAATTTAAAAATGTTAAATTTCAAGCCAGAGGCAGAACTACAATAGGCAGAGAGACCGTTACGTCCGCATGTAATCAGTGAAACACTTAACCTTCGGGGATAGCTTGATAGTACTCAAACTGTACTCATTGGAAGGAAGACGATTAATATACCTAATAATGGACCTAAGGAAGGTACAGGAAGGTCAGATTCCAAACCTGGGGACACTAAAGCCCCGAAATCATCTCAAGATAATCTCAAGATAATGTACAGTGAAATTATAACATTGGAGAGATAGATACAGTAGGAAGTGTTAAATACATTCAATACGAAAGGATAGATTAGAGGACAGTCTAAACATCACAATTTATATATACATCACAATTATATATACCAATTTACAAAAAAAAAGAATAGGGGTGATAGGAGAAAAAAAGATTAAAATGTTCAGTGAGAATCCACAAAGTCTTCTCTGAATACTCTTTATTTTCTTGTAAGAATAGGAATTGTAGGGACCCACAGCCTCGAAGAAGAAAATAAAGAGTATGCAGAGAAGACCTTGTGGATTCTCACTGAACACTTTAATCTTTTCTTCTCCTACCACCCCCTATTATTTTTTTGTAAATTTTTATATATAACGTATACATTTTCAGAGGCAGAGAAGTGAATTCAATTTACCTGGAGGAACGGAATATATATATATATCCGGGAAGAAAACACGGCACCGTGTTTGTGCCTCGACATTCTTATTTTTTGTTTACATACCCCAGCACTGAAAATACAAACCTGACATGGTCCGTGTTGATGTTGTCCACCCACACACCTGTCTGCCCGCCCCTGTCTGCCCGCCCCTGTCCCCCGGTCCCTACTGTCCCCTGTCCACCCACCTCTGTCCCTACTGTCCATCCGCCCCTGTCTACCCTGGTGTTGTCCAAGCCACTCGTGTTCTCTCGCCCGTAGCGGACCTCCAAAACATTGACTTGTCCTGACCTTGACTTTTCAGACAATAGAGATATAGCCCAGACTTGTTCGAGATAATGCATGAAATGGGAGACACTAATAGGCTCGGGGGCCCAGCCACGGCCCTCAGCCACGGGCCCAGACTGTCAAGAGGTCCTGATAACAGGTTCAGATTGAGAGGGGGGGGGGAGAGAGGGGGGGGGCTATCAAAAGCCTTGAACCAGGTTGCCAGATACTGGGAGGGTGTTTGTTTGATTTTCAGGAGGACTAATATTTAGTCGTGCCTTCGAGGGCCTTCTATATCGGACCAGGTGACGATAGCCCCCCTGGCAGGGCTCCAAGTGACCTTCGGCAGGTGGTTTTTATCTCCAGGTGGCCTCCCTCAGGTGTTGGCATCTCCTGGTGGCCTCCTTCAGGTGTTGGCATCTCCTGGTGGCCTCCTTCAGGTGTTGGCATCTCCTGGTGGCCTCCTTCAGGTGTTGGCATCTCCTGGTGGCCTCTTTCAGGTGTTGGCATCTCCTGGTGGCCTCCTTCAGGTGTTGTTCATCTCCTGGTGGCCTCCTTCAGGTGTTGGCATCTCCTGGTGGCCTCCTTCAGGTGTTGGCATCTCCTGGTGGCCTCCTTCAGGTGTTGGCATCTCCAGGTGGCCTCCTTCAGGTGTTGGCATCTCCTGGTGGCCTCCTTCAGGTGTTGGCATCTCCTGGTGGCCTCTTTCAGGTGTTGGCATCTCCTGGTGGCCTCCTTCAGGTGTTGGCATCTCCTGGCGGCCTCCTTCAGGTGTTGGCATCTCCTGGTGGCCTCTTTCAGGTGTTGGCATCTCCTGGTGGCCTCCTTCAGGTGTTGGCGTCTCCTGGTGGCCTCCTTCAGGTGTTGGCATCTCCTGGTGGCCTCCTTCAGGTGTTGGCATCTCCTGGTGGCCTCCTTCAGGTGTTGGCATCTCCTGGTGGCCTCCTTCAGGTGTTGTTCATCTCCTGGTGGCCTCCTTCAGGTGTTGTCATCTCCTGCTGGCCTCCCTCAGGTGTTGTCATCTCCTGGTGGCCTCCTTCAGGTGTTGGCATCTCCTGGTGGCCTCTTTTCAGGTGTTAAAATCTCCAGGTGACCCTCAAGCTTGTGGCACAGTGGTCGGCGTTATCAGCTTACAATCGAGTCTTGGGTCGATTTCCGGTCATTCCGAAACGTTTGGGCAAGTTTCCCTGCACCCGATGCGTATGTTCACCTAGTAGCACATATTTACCTTGGAGTTCCGCAGCTGTTGGGGATTGTATCCAGTGGCTTGAGGTTATCTTGAGATGATTTCGGGGTTTAGCGTTCCCGCTGCCCGGTCCTCGACCAGACCCCCTGGCCTGGTCGAGGCCTACAAGAGTCGAGAGCTGCAAGAGTCGAGGCCTACAAGAGTCGAGACCGTCGCTCTACCAACCAGGCCAAGTGCTGTAGGACGCAAGGGACATGGGGGTATGGGTGTGTCCGGTGAATGTGACGTCATTTCCGGGGGAGATGCCTGCTCCCTGTGACGTCATCTCCGGGGGGTGAGGGGGAACGCCTGCGCCCTGTGACGTCACAACCTGATCGTCAAAGGGGGGGGGGAGGGGGTTCCTGTGTGGGGACAGCTGTTCTTGGTACACTCTCGTGTACTCACCTAGTTGTACTCACTGTTTTCCTACTACGTTAAGATTTAAAAATGTGTATTGAGTTAATTTCTGCTAATTTTTTCTTCCATTTTTATACTTGCGAGTTTTTTATGATGTCTCTGTTGCTGGTTTCTGTGTAAATCTGTGTAAATGTGTATGGTCTGTGGTAAATGTTTCTTTCAACCTGGTGCTCCTGTTACCTAGCAGTAAATAGGTACCTGGGAGTTAGACAGCTGTTATGGGCTGCTTCCTGGGGGTGGAGGCCTGGTCGATGACCGGGTCGCGGGGACACTAAAGCCCCGAAATGATCTCAAGATAACCTCAAGATAAGGTTTGTGCCTAATTTTTCCATCGGTAATCACTAGTTTTGCTATTCCTGGCTTAGAATATTTGTTCTGCACTTTGTTAATTCCTCCCGTGGATCTTTTATGTCACTATCATGTTCCCTCATCTTCATTCTTTCATCCGGACACCAGCAACACCTGTATGAGGGATGCAATATACCTCACCAGCTGTGGAGCTAGAGTTCAACCCCCTGCCATTTTTTGTTACATCAAATGTCCCAGCATCTTCGAGTGAGGTTATCTTGAGGTTATCTTGAGATGATTTCGGGGCTTTTTAGTGTCCTCGCGGCTCGGTCCTCGACCAGGCCTCCACCCCCCAGGAAGCAGCCCGTGACAGCTGACTAACACCCAGGTACCTATTTTACTGCTAGGTAACAGGGGCAGAGGGTGAAAGAAACTCTGCCCATTGTTTCTCGCCTGGGCCTGGGATCGAACCCGGGACCACAGGATCACAAGTCCAGCGTGCTGTCTGCTCGGCCGACCGGCTCCCTATAATTTGAAGGTGTGTCTCTTCCATACATTTGCAACATGTCAATAAGATGGTCGTAAAATGGTGCATATATTGAGGATGAACGAGGCGAGGCCGCTTGGGCTCTAGGGAATACTAATTGGGGGGCTTCTGTATATTGCTAAGGTTTAGTATGTAGAGTGACTCGTATGGCGCCTTTCACTCTCCATCCCAGGCGCTGGTGGATGTCAAAAAGGGTTCGTAATCCAGTCTAGGGAAGAAAAAAAACTTTGATTTTTTTTTTTTTTTGGGTGGGGGGGGGGGGTGGGACATTCACGTGTTGTTTGATGTGGTATACGCGCCTGCGGGCCGCTTCACGCAACAGCCGGTTGGGCCAATTTGATCACATATGAAACTTGAACGAACTCCTGGAACCCATTTCTGGTAAACTTCAGGGCCAGGGGGCCAGATTCACGAAAGCACTTACGCAAGCACTTGCGAATCTGTACATGCAGGCGATGAGTCACAATAACGTGGCTAAATTATGTTGACCAGACCACACACTAGAAGGTGAAGGGACGACGACGTTTCGGTCCGTCCTGGACCATTCTCAAGTCGATCGAGAATGGTCCAGAAATGGATTCTGGACCATTCTGGACTGGATTGAGAAATGTCGAAACATCGTCGTCCCTTCACCTTCTAGAGTGTGGTCTGGTCAACGAACCTGTACATCTTTTCTCAATCTTTGGCGGCTTTGTTTCCAATTATTAAACAGTTAATGAGCGGCTTTGTTTCCAATTATTAAACAGTTAATGAGCTCCGAAGCACCAGGAGGCTGTTTATAACAATAAGAACAGTTGATTGGCAAGTTTTCATGCTTGTAAACTGTTTAATAAATGTAACCAAAGCCGTCAAAAATTGAGGAAAGATGTACAGGTTCGTCAGTGCTTGCGTAACTGCTTCGTGTTACGCAAGCAGTTACGCAACCTGGCCCCAAGCCAGCAAATATTTCCCGCACCGGGGACAGGAAGCCTGGCCTTCCTGAGCCCGTCTTCTAAGGTCAGCTACTGACGTTCTGTAGAATGTAACCCCACAGAGGAGTTCGAACTCCCGGGTGTGTGTGTTTGACGGGCTCGCTATAGCCCGTGCTACTTGGAACATTTTGTTCCAAGTAGCGAATCTTAAACAACAGCAACATCCCGGGTGTGAATTACTCACTGTTATACTGCTTGGCGAAAGAAAATGTGTTCAATGGGTTATGTTCCGTCTAATGATCTTCGGCGCTCGGGTCGACCCGGGCACCGCCGGGTATTTCACCTTGTTGAATATAAGAAAAAGTTGAAAAACTGCATAATTTATGATATCACACACACACACACACACACACACACACACACACACACACACACACACACACACACACACACACACACACACACACACACACACACCTGTTGATTGACGGTTGAGAAGCGGGACCAAAGAGGCAGAGCTCAACCCCCGCAGGCATAATTAGATGAGTACAATTAGGTGAGTACACACAAGGGGTCTGGTAGATGAGTGGACAGCGCGCAGGACTTGTAATCCAGTGGCTCGGGTTCGATTCCCGGCGTTTCTGGGTGGGACCCACGCACTCAACCCACGCTTCTGAGTGGTTGAGAGGCGAGACCAAAGAGCCAGAGCTCAACCCCCGCAAGCACAATTAGGTGAGTAGAATTAGATGAGTGAGTACACACGCACGCACGCAATGAGAGTAAAAACGCACATACACGAACAGTAACGCCAACGGGTCACGCATGTGTACTCATCTGTATGTGCTTGTAGGTTGAGCGTGAGCTGCTGGGCCCCGCCTTTCAGCTGCCTAATACAAACCTCCGGACACCTCCCCACCCCCCACCCCCTCAATTCTCACATAGGAATGAATCCACATTACATCTATGTGGATCGTCTGGGGGTCCTAGTGTATCCACCATGAATCCAACTCCAGGATCTTGTATACTGTGATCATGTCACCTCTTTAAAGGTATAGAATATAGCAGTGTGGTTCGTCAAAGTTTCGAGTGAATTGTGGATGCGTGTAGATGGGTGTTCCCAACATGTATTATGCATGAAAGCAACATGCCAACATGTTGCTTTGATGTATCCAGCTAGTTCGTGTGTGTCTCTTGGATCTGTTTTGACGTGTCCGGCTGCAGGTTCCTTCAGCGGCCTGTAATATACCACGTGTGCGTGTCCCCGTCTGCTTAATATTCCTTGTGTATTGGACCGACTGTATTAAAACTTCCCGGCCACTGTGGACTCTGTATCGACTCCCTGATTGCGTGGCTCCTGTAACGGACTAGCCATCTATTATATAGTGTGTGTGTGTGTGTGTGTGTGTGTGTGTGTGTGTGTGTGTGTGTGTGTGTGTGTGTGTGTGTGTGTACTCACCTAGTTGTACTCACCTAGTTGTGTTTGCGGGGGTTGAGCTCTGGCTCTTTGGTCCCGCCTCTCAACCGTCAATCAACAGGTGTACAGATTCATGAGCCTATCGGGCTCTGTCATATCTACACTTGAAACTGTAGTGAGTGTGTGTGTGTGTGTGTGTGTGTGTGTGTGTGTGTGTGTGTGTGTGTGTGTGTGTGTGTGTGTGTGTGTGTGTGTGTGTGTGTACTCACCTAGTTGTACTCACCTAGTTGTGTCTGCAGGATTGAGCATTGACTCTTGGATCCCGCCTTTCGAGCATCGGTTGTTTTCAGCAATGACTCCTGTCCCATTTCCCTATCATACCTGGTTTTAAAATTATGAATAGTATTTGCTTCCACAACCTGTTCCTGAAGTGCATTCCATTTTCCCGTTGTGTGTGTGTGTGTGTGTGTGTGTGTGTGTGTGTGTGTGTGTGTGTGTGTGTGTGTGTGTGTGTGTGTGTGTGTGTGTGTGTGTGTGTTCGATTATATGTACTCATTAACATGTGCTTGCAGGATTGAGCATCAACTCTTTAACTTAAGCCCCGCCTCTTGTGATGTTTTTTCTGTCCATAATTGTGATACTTGAAGTTAAGAAAGCTGCTAGATTGAGCTTTAGGAGTCGCTAAAACATGGCCGTGTTCATGATGGTTTATTTGATATGGGGGTATAGGTTAAAGCTTGTTTGTTGGCAAGTCAATGCCGGCGCTGCATGCTGCAGTATAGGTCTCGCGTAGGTGGTACACAGTGGCCTGAAAATGTGTGCATGTTAGCGTTTCTTTGTGAATTTAACATCCGCCACACACATGCTTACCTCCTCCTCTTGGTTTGTTGGTATTCGTGGGTATGGCGATTTAACATTTCAGTGCGTGTGCGTGTATAGTGTTCATAATACAGGCGTGTAATTAATGTGTGTGTGTGTGTGTGTGTGTGTGTGTGTGTGTGTGTGTGTGTGTGTGTGTGTGTGTGTGTGCGTTGATTTGTGGGTGTTGTTAAACTCGCTGTATATTGTGTTTAGTTTTTGTACATATTTTGTGTGTGTGTGTGTGTGTGTACTTATCCTACCCTGTGTGTACGTGTGTACTCACTTAATTGTACTCACCTAATTGTGCTTGCGGGAGTTGAGCTTTCACTCTTTGGTCCCGCCTCTCAGCTGTCAATCAACTGGTGTACAGATTCCTGAGCCTACTGGGCTCTATCATATCTACATATGAAACTGTGTATGGAGTCAGCCTCCACCACATCACTTCCTAATGCATTCCATTTATTAACTACTCTGACACTGAAAAATTCTTTCTAACGTTTCTGTGGCTCATCTGGGTACTAAGTTTCCACCTGTGTCCCCTTGTTCGTATCCCACCCGTGCTGAAGAGTTTGTGTTTGTCCATCCTGTCAATTCCCCTGAGAATTTTGTAGGTGGTTATCATGTCTCCCCTTACTCTTCTGTTTTCCAGGGATATGAGGTTCAGCTCCTTTAGCTTTTCCTCGTAGCTCATTCCTCTCAGTTCCGGGACGGGCCTGGTGGCATACCGCTGGATCTTCTCTAAGTTTGTCTTGTGTTTAATTAGGTATGGACTCCAGGCTGGAGCTGCATACTCCAGTATTGGTCTTACATAAGTGGTATACAGGGTTCTGAACGATTCCTTACACAAGTTTCTAAAGGCAGTTCTTATGTTGGCCAGTCTAACATATGCCGCTGATGATATTCTTTTGATGTGGGCCTCTGGGGACAGGTTCGGTGTGATATCAACCCCCAGCTCTTTCTTTCTATTTGACTCTTGCAGGATTTCACCTCCCAGATGATACCTTGTGTTCAGCTTCCTGCTCCCTTTGCCTAATTTCATTACCTTACACTTTCCTGAGTTGAACTTTAGCAGCCATTTTCTAGACCATTCCTCCAGTTTGTCCAGGTCATCCTGTAATCTCTGTCTATCTTCATCCGTCTTGATTCTTCTCATAATTTTTGCATCATCAGCAAACATTGAGAACAACGAGTCTATACCCTCCGGAAGATCGTTTACATATATTAGAAACAGGATGGGTCGAAGTACTGAGCCCTGTGGGACTCCGCTGGTGACATCTCGCCACTCTGATGTCTCCCCCCTCACCGTTACTCGCTGTTTCCTGTTGCTTAAGTACTCCCTTATCCACTGGAGCACCTTCCCTTTTACTCCTGCCTGATGCTCCAACTTTTTTAACAGCCTTTTATGGGGTACTGTGTCAAAGGCTTTTTGGCAGTCCAGGAAAATGCAGTCGGCCCACCCTTCTCTTTCCTGCCTAATTTTTGTTGCCTGGTCATAGAATTCTATTAAACCTGTGAGGCACGATTTACCATCCCTGAACCCATGTTGGTGGTGTGTTACAAAGTTATTTCCCTCCAGATGCTCTACGAGCCTTTTCCTCACGATCTTCTCCATCACCTTGCATGGTATACAAGTTAGGGAAACTGGCCTGTAGTTCAGTGCCTCTTGCCTGTCACCCTTCTTGTGGGTGTATGTGTGTTGTGTGTGTGTGTGTGTGTGTGTGTGTGTTTTGTGTGTGTGTGTGTGTGTGTGTGTGTGTGTGTGTGTGTGTGTGTGTGTGTGTGTGTGTGTGTGTGTGTGTGTACTCACCTATTTGTGCTTACGGGGGTTGAGCTTTGGCTCTTTGGTCCCCCCTCTCAACTGTCAATCAACTGGTGTACAGATTCCTGAGCCTACTGGGCTCTATCATCTATCTATCAATGTGTGTGTGTGTGTGTGTGTGTGTGTGTGTGTGTGTGTGTGTGTGTGTGTGTGTGTGTGCGTGTGTGTGTGTGCGCGCGTGCGTGAGTGCACACACTGAGGTCACGTTAGTGTTACGTGTACCCACACCAACCTTGCCTTAATGTTGGGCGCGCGTGCCCGCCAGCACTGAACCACCCTTTGTGTATTGGCTGTGCGTGTGTGTGTATACTTTGCCTCCCTCAGTGTGTTGAGGAAGCGCGTGTGCGCGCGCGCTTGCCTCCTTGCGCTTACACTCACACTCAAGGGTCACCTTCCAGACCCGACACTCACACTCAAGGGTCACCTTCCAGACCCGACACTCACACTCAAGGGTCACCTTCCAGACCCGACACTCACACTCAAGGGTCACCTTCCAGACCCGACACTCACACTCAAGGGTCACCTTCCAGACCCGACACTCACACTCAAGGGTCACCTTCCAGACCCGACACTCACACTCAAGGGTCACCTTCCAGACCCGACACTCACACTCAAGGGTCACCTTCCAGACCCGCCTTGCCAATATTTTCTTAGTGTATTACAGTGACTCCGTGTATATATATACATATACATATATTATTAAATATGACCGAAAAAGTAAGATTAATAATTCTAACACGAATTTTCTCAATATTTCTTATGGTTCTTTTCACTGTCGATGGTAATTGAAAAATCAGTTCTCCAAAATTCATTTTTATTTCTTGTCTTATTTCTAGTATTTATTTAGACTAGAAATAAAAATGAATTTTGGAGAACTGATTTTTCAGTTCTCCAAAAATTCATTTTTATTTCTAGTCTTATTTCTAGTATTTATTTAGACTAGAAATAAAAATGAATTTTGGAGAACTGATTTTTCAATTACCATCGACAGTGAAAAGAACCATAAGAAATATTGAGAAAATTCGTGTTAGAATTATTAATCTTACTTTTTCGGTCATATTTAATAATATATGTCTACAGGAAAGACTGCTACCAAAATATACTAACATATATATATATATATATATATATATATATATATATATATATATATATATATATATATATATATATATATATATATATATAAATATATGCGAACAAGCCTGAATGGTCCCCAGGACTATATGCAACCAACTGAAAACTCACACCCCAGAAGTGACTCGAACCCATACTGCCAGGAGCAACGCAACTGGTATGTAAAGGACACCTTAATCCACTCGACCATAATTAGGAAGCAAAAGTTTCCAATATTTTAATGAATAGTGATAACCCCCTCCCCTTCGTTTAGGTTGAAGTATTGAGCCGTGAAGGAATTATCAGGGGATAGCGGCAAGCTATTACGACTATATAGCACTTGGATTTGGTCAGGATAAGGATTTGGGATGAGACGGGGGAAAAGGAATGGTACCCAACCACTTGGACGGTCGGGGATTGAACGCCGACCTGCATGAAGCGAGACCGTCGCTCTACCGTCCAGCCCAAGTGGTTGGCTACTGAGCCGTGAGCAAGGAGTATGGTATCTCTGTATGCCTTACCTATATCTCTCCTGCCTTACGTATATCTCTCCTGCCTTACATATATCTCTCCTGCCTTGAGATGTTAGACAAGCTCAGAGAAGCACCTCAGACGAGATAGCATCCGTCATTTGAAAAGTAGCAGTAGTGTGGTCCCCTCAGTTGAAGGTTATCATCATCCACCCGTTTAAACTATGGGCAATGGGCAGTTTCTTTCACCCTATGCCCCTGTTACCTAGCAGTAAAAATAGGTACCTGGGTGTTAGTCAGCTGTCACGGGCTGCTTCCTGGGGGTGGAGGCCTGGTCGAGGACCGGGCCGCGGGGACACTAAAAAGCCCCGAAATCATCTCAAGATAACCTCAAGATAACTATGCTCTCTGTTTACATGTTGTGGTCCGGTCGTGTCTGTTCCTGGTAGCCACTGGAAGCTCTGGCTCCACACCTCACTGCTGTAACTGGAATGTTCCTGTGGGACAGAATGTTGCTCGTTTGGTAGCTCGTGTTGTTACACCGTGTGAGATGCAACTGTTTCGCCCAACCACAAGCGTAGGACGTTTGGTTGTTGGTGAAGGGGAGGTAGGTTAAGTAATAATTGTAAATAAGAAGCAATATGATGCTTATCTTAACATACTAAGAAGGTTAGGTGAGGTCGGTGTTTTCTATGAAGCTTTTCAAGGTAAACTAAAATATTCACAATCAATTAGTATGTCACATATGCACTTATTAAATAAGCCAATATTGACTGAAGGCAAGTGCAAGAACGGGTTGGAGTAGGTGTAGGGGAGGTAGACGCTGGTAGAGGTGGGTGTAGGGGAGGTAGACGCTGGTAGAGGTTGGTGTAGGGAAGGTAGACGCTGGTAGAAGTGGGTGTAGGGAAGGTAGACGCTGGTAGAAGTGGGTGTAGGGAAGGTAGACGCTGGTAGAGGTGGGTGTAGGGGAGGTAGACGCTGGTAGAGGTGGGTGTAGGGGAGGTAGACGCTGGTAGAGGAGGGCGTAGGGGAGGTAGACGCTGGTAGAGGAGGGCGTAGGGGAGGTAGATGCTGGTAGAGGTGGGTGTAGGGAAGGTAGACGCTGGTAGAGGTGGGTGTAGGGAAGGTAGACGCTGGTAGAGGAGGGCGAAGGGGAGGTAGACGCTGGTAGAGGTGGGTGTAGGGGAGGTAGACGCTGGTAGAGGTGGGTGTAGGGGAGGTAGACGCTGGTAGAGGTAGGTGTAGTGTAAGAAAGAAGAAAGAGAAACCTGGCCTGATCCATCCTAGCCGTCTTCTCATCGTTTATTGGTCATTAATTTTGGATTTATGTGTGTGTGAGGGGGGGGGATAAGGTGGGTGGTGGGTCTCACTGGTGGCCAATCACCCCCTCAGATTGTGAGAGGGGAAGCGTCCTCTATCCCCTCATATGTGAGAGAAGTGGGTCATCATTTCTCATAGTGAGGGAGTGGCCCATCTTCCCCTCAATGTGAGGGGTGAGACCCAACACCCCCTCAAAGTAGAGCTGGCATTTTCTTAGAGCCAGATTCGCGAAGCAGTTACGCAAGCACTTACGAACCTGTACATCTTTTCTCAGTCTTTGGCGGCTTTGTTTACACTTATTAAACAGTTAATGAGTTCCGAAGCACCAGGAGGCTGTTTATAACAATAACAACAGTTGATTGGCAAGTTTTCATGCTTGTAAACTGTTTAATACATGTAACCAAAGCCGTCAAAGATTCAGGAAAGATGTACACGTTCGTAATTACTTGCATAACTGCTTCGTAAATCTGGACCTAGGCTCGGAGACAGCTTGTAAACAATATCATCAGTGTAGCAAATGACCTTATCTTCAATACTGGTTGAAAGATCTGTAAGTTTATGCATTAGAACTTTGACCAACCAACAACAGAGCTGAGGACCCCATCTTGTGGAATGCCCAATTCGAAGTGTTTACTCTCTGTTTTGAACACCATTTAGAGCACATGCTGTCCGCTCTCTGTATGAGATCTCACACTGTATACAGACAAGGAGTTAAAGTCCATTGAAACTTTGCAAAATGAAGCTATTTGACCACCAATGAAGGTGGTCAAGTAGCTTCAGAGTATGTGTAAACTGGTCTGAATTGCATTTCACCTTTGTAAACGCACATTAATTATATTATGTGTAAAAGAACATACCTCGAGCACTATTTATGTAGGTCAGACGCAGATCTATGTATTTTTATATGTCAGTTAGATTAACATTTTAAAAGCACTACAATCACCTTCTGTGGTTGATTGTTTAATAAATCACTGAATTATATGTTTAACAGATCTCTAACCTTGTTCATGGAGGACAGAAGAAAATATGTGTGTGTTGATTAGCATTGTAAATATGTGGCCACGTCTATAGTAAAAAATAATAATAATTATAAAAATAAAACCTCTTAGAGAGAGAGAGAGAGGGAGAGAGAGAGAGAGAGAGAGAGAGAGAAAGAGAGAGAGAGAGAGAGAGAGAGAGAGAGAGAGAGAGAGGGAGGGGACTAAGACCCCTTCATATGTGTGCGGAATGGACCCTCACCCTACATAGTGTGTTAGGAGGTGGACCATCACTCCTCATAGTGTGAAAGGGGGGGAGGTGGGGGAGGACCATCCCTCCTCACCGGACCACTCCCAAATCCCCGTTCTTAACACTAAGATTAACGACAGTGCCTCTCTGACGGGGTCTCGCTTTTCACCGTTTTTCATGCCGTGGCGCCGAAAGCTAAGTAAGGGCCGCGGGGACACTAAGCCCCGAAATCATCTCAAGATAACCTCAAGATAACCTACCTTGCATTTCGTTTATCATCTCCACCATACCTAAGTATCTGGAACTTATCGCTGTTAAAAATCATGTTTTTTTTTTCTTTTGCCCAATCGAAGGCTATTAATTTCGGTTTGTAGTTTTTCAGTGCCTTCTACTGAAGTCATTTTAATTTTTGTATAACATTCAAAGGATAACACGAAGTTGTGGCTTGCAGTCTTTGTCTAAATCTAAATATGAGAATGAGAAAAAGAAAACTGGTGCAAAGACTGTGCCCTGAGGTACAAAGTTACCTGTAACCTGGACTCTCTCTCTCTCTCTCTCTCTCTCTCTCTCTCTCTCTCTCTCTCTCTCTCTCTCTCTCTCTCTCTCTCTCTCTCTCTCTCTCTCTCTCTCGCTCTCTCTCTCTCTCTCTCTCTCTCTCTCTCTCTCTCTCTCTCTCTCTCTCTCTCTCTCTCTCTCTCTCTCTCTCTCTCTCTCTCTCTCTCTCTCTCTCTCTCTCTCTCTCTCTCTCTCTCTCTCTCTCTCTCTCTCTCTCGCTCTCTCTCTCGCTCTCTCTCTCTCTCTCTCGCTCTCTCTCGCTCTCTCTCTCTCTCTCTCTCTCTCTCTCTCTCTCTCTCTCTCTCTCTCTCTCTCTCTCTCTCTCTCTCTCTCTCTCTCTCTCTCTCTCTCTAAGATGTTTTATTTTTATAATTATTATTATTTTTTACTATAGACGTGGCCACATATTTACAATGCTAATCAACACACATATATTTTATTCTGTCCTCCATGGACAGGGTTAAAGATCTGTTAACCTGTTCACTGTGCCTGGACTTGATTTGATTTGATTGACTGTTACTTCCTGTATTCTGTTTGACAGGAAAATTTATATCCAACGCCCTACATAACCCGTTGTTGCTAATGATATCATTTTATCGGCTATCACACTTCTTAGTCATACATATCAGAAGTCGGTGTTATCCATGTTGACCTGGATTGGGAAGATTATTATTCTCTATAAAACTGAAATTTTGATTCATAATCAATCTTTCAAAAACTTATAATCTGCGACAGGTCTATTTTTTTTTTTTGCTATAGCTTTACTACCTCCTTTGTGTGGTGGTTATCTTGAGGTTATCTTGAGATGATTTCGGGGCTTTAGTGTCCCCGCGGCCCGGTCCTCGACCAGGCCTCCACCCCCCAGGAAGCAGCCCGTGACAGCTGACTAACACCCAGGTTCCTATTTTACTGCTAGGTAACAGGGGGCATAGGGTGAAAGAAACTCTGCCCCATTGTTTCTCGCCGGCGCCTGGGATCGAACCCGGGACCACAGGATCACAAGATCAGTGTGCTGTCCTCTCGGCCGACCGGCTCCCAACCGACCGGTGGAGTTATATCTACTGATTTAAGTGCTTCTGAAATCTGTCCTGTATGCAAGGTTTTTCTCCGTATTACACTTGAGTGCTCATGCTACCGTTACTTTCATTTCTTTATAAATATTGAATTCCTCGCGTCAGAACTCGGGGTTGAATTGCACATGCATGTTGTCAATTGCTTTTTCAAAGACTTCTCTGCTTGTGTAAATATCAGTTATATACTCAAGGGTCTGGATATCTTTACTCAAGGGTCTGGATATCTTTACTCAAGGGTCTGGATATCTTTACTCAAGGGTCTGGATATCTTTACTCAAGGGTCTGGATATCTTTACTCAAGGGTCTGGATATCTTTACTCAAGGGTCTGGATATCTTTACTCAAGGGTCTGGATATCTTTACTCAAGGGTCTGGATATCTTTACTCAAGGGTCTGGATATCTTTACTCAAGGGTCTGGATATCTTTGGATATCGTTCATAAAGGACCTGTCTAGATCTTCAACTTTCATTATTTTTTTTGTATTAGATTTTTAATAAATTTGTATTTTGCAGTGGCAAGTACTCACCTAGTTGTGCTTGCGGGGGTTGTGATATATTTGAATGTTGTGTTAGAGGTTAAGTTGGGCCTTAGCTCCGGTCTTCCTGCTCTGGTTCTAGCAGTGACGTCGACCAGCTGTTTCGTGTATACGTGTGGCTATGCATGATATGGATATACATGGTGTGGGTATACATGATATGACTACACATGACGCAGCTATACATGGTGTGGTTATGTAAGACAAGGGTATATATATATATATATATATATATATATATATATATATATATATATATATATATATATAAATATATATATATATAAATATATAAATATATATATATATATATATAAATATATATATAAATATATATATATAAATATATATATATATATATATATATATATATATATATATATATATATATATATATATATATATATATATATATATATATATGGTGTGATTACATATGACTTGGGTATACATGGTGTGGCTACACATGACGTGAGTATACATGTGGCTACACATGATGTGAGCATACACGTAGCTGCACAGGATATGGAGCAAACCCATTATGGCTACACAATACATGGATATACATGGTATGGCTACACAATACATGGTGTGTATATATACAAAGTGTAGTGTCAATGGCTGAAGGGGGGGGTGCGGGGGGGATTGTCGAAGCCAGCAAGTACACAGTCAGTCAGTCCATTGTGTGGTTTGAGAATGTGATAATCAGCTAACAGCCTTGTGTATGTTGAGCTCTGCAGTTGACCTTGATCTCTCCCCCCCCACTCCCCTCCCCCCTCCCCTCCCCCCCTCCCCTCCCCTCTCCCCCCTCCCCTCCCCCCCTCCCCCCCTCCCCTTCCCCCCTCCCCCGGTGTAACCCCATGGGGTTCAATGCCCTCCTTGCCTCTTGATGTGCCCCTCTTCGACCCTCTCTTGCATGGGGTTTGACTTCTGCCATTGGTGGTTTCACCTCTCCTATGGCGTTGTTGACTACTCTTATATTTTTGGCTTCCTCTCTCTCTTTATTTCTCTCTCTCTCTCTCTCTCTCTCTCTCTCTCTCTCTCTCTCTCTCTCTCTCTCTCTCTCTCTCTCTCTCTCTCTCTCTCTCTCTCTCTCTCGCATGTGGTGTAGTTTTCGTTTTCTTTGCATTTTTTCACACAAAATCTTTAGAAGAAAACAAATCGTATATTGATGATGTCCGCGGATTGTTGTAAGGTCGATGGATCGTTGTGGAGAATCAATGAATTATTTCGAGCATAGATTAGATATGTATAATGAATGAGTTTGGCCGGATATAAACAGGAGCTGCCTCGTATGCACCAATAAGCCCCCACGAACATACTCCATTTCACACATTATTGCATCACTCTAGCAGTGAAGATAATTAATAATAACAACAGTATTAATAATATTAACATGCCATAATATTACTCATCATTTTCATGATGCTCTAGCACTCACTATCATAATAAATACACAGTCATGTTCTCATGTTCCTCCCGGGTGGATGGTGGGTGGGGCGGGGGTGCATGATGGTAGGATTCAAGGTCAGATTGTGCATGAGAGAGAGGTGTTGTTAGCTTGTTTGTTGACATGAGAGACGCACATGGTGAGTCAGGGGTGAGTCAAGGTCGTGGGGAGGACACAGTGACTCAGGTCATGGGGTCACAGTGATGGTATATGGTGAGTCAGGGGTGAGTCAAGGTCGTGGGGAGGACACAGTGACTCAGGTCATGAGGTCACAGTGATGGTATATGGTGAGTCAGGGCGTGAATGACACGGTAGGGGTATTGTGAGTTAGGTGTGGGGTCGTGTGTAGGTTCCTTCCTCGTCGCGTGCATGGTTTGGTGCCTGGCGTGTGTGGGGGGGGGGCGTGGCGTGTGCGTGAGTGTGGCATGGCGTGTGAGGGCGTAGTATGGCGTGCATCAGCGTGCAGATTAATAGCAAGGTGGTCCATGCCTTGATTACCTTTGCTTCATCATCACTCACTGCCGCCACCACCATCACTACCACCACCACAATCACCACCACCACCACTGCCACCACCACCACCAACACTGCCACCACCACCATCACCACCACCATCACCACTGCCACCACCACCATCACCACTGCCACCACCACCATCACCACTGCCACCACCATCACCACTGCCGCCACCACCATCACTACCATCACCACAATCACCATCACCACCATCACCACCATCATCACCATCACCCTTGTCGACTCTTAAGGCCTCTATATTGACCAGACCACACACTAGAAGGTGAAGGGACGACGACGTTTCGGTCCGTCCTGGACCATTCTCAAGTCCAAAATGGTCCAGGACGGACCGAAATCGACTTGAGAATGACGGAATCGACTAGAGAATGGTCCAGGACGGACTGAAACGTCGTCGTCCCTTCACCTTCTAGTGTGTGGTCTGTATATATATATATATATATATATATATATATATATATATATATATATATATATATATATATATATATATATATATATATATATATATATATATATATTATGATTGTTTTGTTTTAGTGTAATTTACCACACGAGCTGTTGGTGGTGCTTCGGTGCATGTTCGTTTTCCTTCCTGCTGTTGGTTCGAACCCTAGTGGTTTTGGCCTGTGAGGTGAGATGTTGAGAACAGTCGTTTTCACCTCACTTGTATTTACAGGTTTTTATGTTTATCATAAAATATTAAAAACAAAGCGTTGGCTGGAGCTGCAAGTGATAAGTCTGATTTTGTTAGTGGTTCTATAGGCACCGTTAGTTGTGGTGGTGGGTGTGGTGGTGGTGGTTGTGGTGGTGGTGGGTGTGGTGGTGGTGGTTGTGGTGGTGGTGGGTGTGGTGGTGGTGGTTGTGGTGGTGGTGGGTGTGGTGGTGGTGGTTGTGGTGGTGGTGGGTGTGGTGGTGGTGGGTGTGGTAGTGGTGAGTGTGGTGGTGGTGTTTGTTCAACAGAGCAGTGGAGAGAGAGAGAGAGAGAGAGAGAGAGAGAGAGAGAGAGAGAGAGAGAGAGAGAGAGAGAGAGACCTATAGTTCCTTACGTCTCGCCTACTAGCATTTTTGTACCTGATGCATATTTTTAAACTTTCACGACGTTCAAGTTCCTTGTTATATCTGCTCTCAGACTTGGTCCAGGAGATCTCTTCCACAGCCTCTCTGAGTGCACTGTGTTTATTGACCACCAATGCAAGGTATAGTGGAGGTGGTGATGGTGATGGTGCTGGCAGATCTTCCCGGGGCCAGGCGGCAGAGACGTGTGTGTGTGTGTGTCACCGTCGGAGTCAGCCAGTGTTTACGTGAGAGCGACGGGCGCGTCATGTCGTGTTGTGGGGAAGGCGCTCACTATGTTTATGTTCGTATAATGAAGTCGTGCTCAAGGAGACCACACTGGTGGGGGTTAATTTCTGGGAAGTGGTGGTGGGTTATGTCAGTGGGTTATGTCACCTCATGTTCTGCTGTGTTTTATCGTCTCCTGAAGATTAGACATAACCAAATCACTATACACATCAAGCACTCATCCAAATATCCACAGCCTGCTTACCCTTAGGAACACCAGGGCGCTACACTTCCTCTTGAGCAAGAGAGAGACGTCTTCCTGCTCATACTAAACCAACTGCTCCTGATGGCATCTACTATTGAATCACCTCCCACTCCTTATTTCACTTCAACCTTCTTCCATGATTGCAGTTGAGAGGTGCATGTGTAATCCAGTACAACTAGGTGAGTACACATACACATACTATCACACATACTATCCAGCACCTAGTATGTGCTGGGTTAGCAGGTCAACAGAGGTCAACACAGTCAACACAGTAGGAGGTCACACCATTCCCCTCCTATAATATATATATTATAGGAGGGGGGAGTCACTTAAAACATCACAGTTTTAAGTGACAGCCCCTTGTAGGGACCCTCGGCCTCGAAGAATAGGATTTATAGCCTCCGGAGGAGCCTGGTGTGGGTCCCACTGCCACACGTGAACCTTTGGGTGTTGACCTCAAACAACAGCAGCGGGGATTAACAATAAACGAATGTTCAACAGCGTTGACCTAAACAAACTCCGCAGTTAACGCAAGACGATTGTATTAACAGCGAGGACAAATGTATCAGATTTACTCAGACTAGAGCGGGTGGAGATCTTTAATGCTGGTGTTGACCAATGACCAGAAGCTTGCCCTGCCTCGCGGTGTATATTGGCTGAGAGTTTACTTTGGTCCTCAACTGTTGGTTAGTCAGTAAACTCTTAGTGGTGGGTGTAATACCCGGCCAGTTGCTGAGAGAGACTTAGTGAGTCTTAAGACCTAACCTGGCTCCTCCTGAGCAACTCTCCCTCCCTCCCTCCTAGAAAGGACTACGAACTCAGGGGTCCGACACATGTTTGGTCTTCACTCTGGCTGCTTACAGGTGTTAATGTCGCTTGTGTAACCCCATGGAGTAGGAGGTCAGTTTGGCGGTGGTCACCAGATGATTAAATGCCGCCTTTGCACCCTCTGGAGTTAGAGGTCACTTTGCTTCGTGCCACTATTACCAGCCGCCATCTGTTGCCCCTCTATTGCGTGTCGTTTTACCACCTCTGTCATGCAGTCTTGCCCCCCTACCCCTTTACCCCACCTTCCCCCCACCTTCCCCCATCTTCCCCCACCCCCATGGCATGTTCTTTTTATCTAGGGGGAGAGGGGAGGATGTGGTATGGATCACGTGACCGACAGAGGTAAAAGTGACAGCCCCGCCCTTATTCAGGCTGCGATCAATCGTGCGTGTCTGTTTAATTTGCAGGAGGTGACTAGAATGGTTCACCTCCCTCCCTCCCTCCCTCCCCCAGATTCTTGGCCCCCCTTTTTGTTCCTCCTGCTTCCTGACCCCTCCCTCTTTCCTGCTTCCTGACTCCTTCCTCTTTCCTGCTTCCTGACCCCTCCCTCTGCTTCCTGACCCCTTCCTCTGCTTCCTGATCCCTTCCTCCTGCTTCCTGACCCTTTCCTCTGCTTCCTGACCCCTCCCTCTGCTTCCTGATCCCTTCCTCCTGCTTCCTGACCCCTTCCTCTGCTTCCTGACCCCTCCCTCTGCTTCCTGACCCCTTCCCCTGCTTCCTGACCCCTTCCTCTGCTTCCTGACCCCTTCCTCTGCTTCCTGACCCCTTCCTCTGCTTCCTGACCCCTTCCTCTGCTTCCTGATCACTTCCTCTGCTTCCTGACCCCTTTCTCTGCTTCCTGACCCCTCCCTCTTTCCTGCTTCCTGACCCCTTCCTTCTTTATAACCTTTCCCTCCTGTCCCTTGACCTCTCTCCTTTCTAATTCCACCCCATCCTTTTTTCCTTAGCCCTTTTTCATCCAGCTTCATAATCCCTGTCCTCCCTACTTCCTGTAACTATCCCCCTCCAGGTTCCTGGAACTCCTCCTCTCTTACTTTACCGTAGCAGCCCCTTCAACTACGGGCTCACCATAGCCCGTGCTACTTGGAACTTTTTGTTCTAGGATACGAATCTTTGACAACAACAGCACCTTTCTTCAGGTACTTGCTTCTCTTCTCCTTCAGCTTAACGAAGCTCTAACGCCTGGCGTTAAAGCTCTAAAGCTCTAAAGCTCTAAAGCTCGAAGCTCTAAAGCTCTAAAGCTGGCGGATACAGTAGTTCCTCAACTTACTGGCACTGATTATCCATGGCACTCGTATCTTGCAGTTTGTTGGCACTACCCTCCCTCCTCAAGCTTTCTGGCACAACCTCCCCAACCTTTTTTTAGTGTCCCCGCGGCCCGGTCCTCGACCAGGCCTCCACCCCCCAGGAAGCAGCCCGTGACAGCTGACTAACACCCAGGTACCTATTTTACTGCTAGGTAACAGGGGCATAGGGTGAAAGAAACTCTGTCCAATGTTTCTCGCCGGCGCCTGGGATCGAACCCAGGACCACAGGATCACAAGTCCAGCGTCCTGTCCGCTCGGCCGACCGGCTCCCGACCTGCACCCATTCTCTGTGGGCCCCATCTATTGTGCCTGGTGCTCGCCCGATTTGTTACTCTCAACTTTTCCACCCATTTTTTTGTTTATAATGACTTCACCCATTCTTCCTGTAAATTATCGATTGCCTCCTTTTTTTTTTCCTACCTTTCCCTCTCCCCCCTTATCTTCCCCCAAACCCCTTTTCCTCCCTTTCCTTTCTGTAACATCGGTTGATGTTGGGTTGTTGTTGACCGGGAATTGGAGTACTAAACGTCCACTGTTTTTCCTTACTTTTATTATAAATATATATATCTTGTACACGGGCCAGGATCTAGAAGCTAGAGTGTGTGAGGGAGCGTGTGTGGACGCCCCGATGCCCAGGCTGTCTCTGAAGGTCTGAGGGCTGCAGCAGGCGCAGGGCTACATTCAAATCTTCTGACAACGTTGTTGATACCTATTAAGTTGTTTAGCTTAGCGCCGGCCATCATAAGAGGGTATTGGGTCACCCTTATGTGTATGGCGCCTAACTGGCGTCCGACACCGCTCGGCACGCTATCATCGGCGTCCTCGGCGATCTGCTTGACAAATTTGACAACCCTTAGGCGTGTACCTAACTAACATTATATACAGGAAAACATGATTATAGTGGCCGTAAACAAACAAGCGTATTTTTTGAGACGTCCAACACCGTCTCGCAACATTTCCCTCCTCTTCCATTACATCCACAAGTTTCCCTGTTCCTTTACTCACTGTATAGTTCTTACCATCTTACTCATTATAACACCCGCCCTCTCTATGCTTTCCTCTCTCTCCTTTTCTTTCCCCACTCATCTCTCCTTTTTGCTCTCTCCCTCTCATCTCTGGTACCTGCCCTCTCTCCCTCTCACCTCTGGTACCTGCCCTCTCACCTCTGGTACCTGCCCTCTCACCTCTGGTACCTGCCCTCTCTCCCTCTCACCTCTGGTACCTGCGCCTCTCCCCAACTGTTACTGTTCAGCCTGACGCTCGTGCATGTCTCTCCAGTTGCAAGTCATGCAGTTTTATCCGTGCTGAACGTGACGAGCTGAACGTGACGAGCTGAACGTGACGAGCTGAACGTGACGACCTGAACGTGACGAGCTGAACGTGACGAGCTGAACGTGACGAGCTGAACGTGACGACCTGAACGTGACGAGCTGAACGTGAAGGGCTGAACGTGGTGTGTCGCTTGTGGGGTGCTGAACGTGACGACCTGAACGTGACGAGCTGAACGTGACGAGCTGAACGTGACGACCTGAACGTGACGAGCTGAACGTGACGAGCTGAACGTGACGAGCTGAACGTGACGACCTGAACGTGACGAGCTGAACGTGAAGGGCTGAACGTGGTGTGTCGCTTGTGGGGTGCTGAACGTGGAATGACTTGCGTGGAGTGCTCTTGGACGTTGTGTGTGTGTGTGTGTGTGTGTGTGTGTGTGTGTGTGTGTGTGTGTGTGTGTGTGTGTGTGTGTGTGTGTGTGTGTGCTGTAGGTGTCTCGTTTATTGCCTTTCCCGCTTCAAGAGCTGTTTTCTCGGTTCCTAGACGGCACAGAGAACATTTTGGTTCATGCAGAAAGGCTGTAAGTTGCAGAACTTTACAAAAGTACAAAAAGTACATTTTGTGAGCTTTGAGACCATACCAATATTTTAAGTGCATTATCCTGTCTATGTATGCCGTATATGTTCTCTGTATTCACTCTGTTTCATCAGTCGCTCCTGCTTTGAAGGGGAGAAGTGAGAATTGGGCAGTACTCAAGGCGGGACAGCATCAGTGATTTGAATAGTATGAACATTGCGATTAGAATCCTGGATTTGAAGGTTCTCATAATCCATCCTCTCATAATGGCTGATGCTATATTTTCTTGGTTATCCTCCCTAAACGCTAGGTTTTTATCCATCGTTATTCCCATATCCTTTACATGCTGTTTTCCTGCTATGGGCAGATTTAATTGTGTTTGGTTCCCTGTATTTTGCTTAGGGTCTTTATTTTTACCCTACCTAAGAACCTGGAATTTATCATTGTGAAACATGTTATTTTCTGCTGTTCAATCGAAAACTTTACTAATATGAGCTTGTAGTTTTTCCAGTGTCTTCCATAGAAGTAATTTTCATGCTGATTTTGATGTCGTCTGTAAAAGATGACCTGAAGCTGTGACTTGTGTTTTAGTCTATATCTGATATAAGAATAAGACAAATTAGCAGTGCAAGGATTGTGCCCTGAGGTACAGAGCTTTTCACTGTGCTTGGTCTCGATTTTATTATGGTGGATTGTTACTCTTTGCCTTCGGTTGATAATGATATCCATGATAATGAAAATATAATGAAAAAAATGATATCCATAGCCCTAATCTGTTATTTCTAATTTTGTGTCCCATGACTCCATGGTCACATTTATGAAGTGGCCTTGCCAAGTCTGTGTACACCACATCTGCATTGTTTTTTCTTGTAATACATTACTGATTTTGTCACAGTGGTCAAGTAGCTGTGTGAGGCATGATCCCGCTCTAAATCCACATTGGCCAGGGTTGTGGAGGTCATTGGTCTACAGGAAACTGGTGACCTGACTCCTGATCACTCTCTCAAAAACTTTTATTATGTGGAACGATAGAGCAAGTGGTCTATCGTTCCTAACCAATACTTTGTTCATTACCTTGTGTAGGGAAGTTATATCTGTTGATTTAAATGTTTCTGGTATATCCCCCCCGTCCAAGCTCTTCCTCCACGCTATACCCAGTGCTTATGCTACTGGCACTTTGCATTTCTTTATAAATATTGAATTCCATGAGTCTGGATCTGGCGTCGAGTACTTTGGTATATTGTCAATTTATTTTTTTCAAAACTTGTTGAGTTCGTGTTGATATTAGATATATATTCAAGGGTTTGGATAACATGCATAAATAAATTGTCCAGGTGTTCCACTTTCATCCTGTTTATTGGGGTGCTATCTTGAGGTTATCTTGAGATGATTTCGGGGCTTTAGTGTCCCCGCGGCCCGGTCCTCGACCAGGCCTCCACCCCCAGGAAGCAGCCCGTGACAGCTGACTAACACCCAGGTACCTATTTTACTGCTAGGTAACAGGGGCATAGGGTGAAAGAAACTCTGCCCAATGTTTCTCGCCGGCGCCTGGGATCGAACCCAAGACCACAGGATCACAAGTCCAGCGTACTGTCCGCTCGGCCGACCGGCTCCCTAAACATGTCTTCATACTGCTTTTTTTGAATTTCACTAATTTCTTTGTTGTCCTCCATGTATGAACCTTCACTTGTAAATATAGTTCCAATACTGACGGAGAACATTGATTTCGATTTCGCATATGTGAATGTATATATATTCAGATCTCCAGATCTCACTGTTCATGAGTTTTCATGAACAGTGAGATCACAACACAGAAAAGAGAGAGAGAACAGAAACCCAATCCCTGCTTGGGTTTCTGCGAAAGCTGCAAATAACGCATTTGACTCTGTGAGGAAGTCATTTATGAATGGTACTTGTTATTTTGTTCTCGTTATCAGTCATTGTACGTTGGTAAAGATGAATGTGATTACGCCTTTTGGTGGGGTTTTGACCGAGAGAGTTTTCTGGCAAGACAGCTGTGTGTGTGGGGGGGTATTGGACTTGTTCTGACCAGCACTGGTGGTTGCAGCTGACCAGCACTGGTGGTTGCAGCTGATCAGTAATGGTGGTTGCAGCTGACCAGTAATGGTGGTTGCAGCTGACCAGTAATGGTGGTTGCAGCTGACCAGTAATGATGGTTGCAGCTGACCAGTAATGGTGGTTGCAGCTGACCAGTAATGGTGGTTGCAGCTGACCAGTAATGGTGGTTGCAGCTGACCAGTAATGGTGGTTGCAGCTGACCAGTAATGGTGGTTGCAGCTGACCAGTACTGGTGGTTGCAGCTGACCAGTAATGGTGGTTGCAGCTGACCAGTAATGGTGGTTGCAGCTGACCAGTAATGGTGGTTGCAGCTGACCAGTAATGGTTGTTGTTGTTGCTTGTCATGGTTGTGGTTGTGTTGTGGGGCATACGTGTATCTGTGATTCTGTTATGCAAATGGATCTTTCATCCCTGTGTTGAGTGTTCAATAAACCCTTGAACTATATGTTTAACACTTCTCTAACCCTGTCCATGGAGGACAGAAGAAAATGTATATATTCTGGTTAGCATTGTAAATGTCTGGACACGTCTGTGGTAGAAAATAATAAAAAAAAAAAAAAAAAAAAAGCCCTGTGTTTCACCGTGTGAAACCCCTTTGTTCTGGGTCTTAAAAAGTGTGTCACATGTGTGGTGTTGAACGTTGTGTGTGTGTCACATGTGAGGTGCTGAACGTTGTGTGTGTGTCACATGTGAGGTGCTGAATGTTGTGTGTGTGTCACATGTGTGGTCTTGAACGTTGTGTGTGTGTGTCACGTGTGGTGTTGAACGTTGTGTGTGTGTCACATGTGAGGTGCTGAACGTTGTGTATGTGTCACATGTGTGGTGCTGAACGTTGTGTGTGTGTCACATGTGTGGTGTTGAACGTTGTGTGTGTGTGTCACGTGTGGTGTTGAACGTTGTGTGTGTCACATGTGTGGTGTTGAACGTTGTGTATGTGTCACATGTGTGGTGCTGAACGTTGTGTGTGTCACATGTATGGTGCTGAACGTTGTGTGTGTCACATGTGTGGTCTTGAACGTTGTGTGTGTCACATGTGTGGTCTTGAACGTTGTGTGTGTCACATGTGAGGTGCTGAACGTGTCGTTCATGTGCTATTTATGACGTCAGGTCATGTAGTTGTGAACTTCCTTTCTTATCAATCACCTCTTCCCGTCATTCGTGTATCCAAAGATAGTGTAATCATTCGTGTTTCATTACATTTTAAGTAGATAATTCGTGTATAACGTTCGACGAAACCCCCACCAACATTAGGGGAGTGAGGGGGGGGGGAAGGTTTGACAGGGGGGCCTCGATACGACCCAGGAAGGGAGGGGGGTGCCACTGATTCTTCCCCCCCTCTCCCCCCAACACAGGGTGTGTGGGGGGGGGAGAGACTAGAGTCAGGCAGTCCTGAAGGCGCCCCCGTAAACCTGTCATATAATGTGGTTAATAAAACACAAAAATGGAGTCGCCTAGAACGGAAGCACGCGAATGTAGACACGCCACGCCACGCCACGCCGAGCCCATCGCCACGCACACCACGCCTCGCCACGCCACGCCGAGCCCATCGCCACGCACACCACGCCTCGCCACGCCACGCCGAGCCCATCGCCACGCACACCACGCCTCGCCACGCACGACGATTCCGACGCATGCATGTACCCTTCCCCACCCTCCCCTTCCTTCCAACCCCGCCGCCCCCCCACCCCCCGTTAATCAGTCATGTGTAGCTGCCACACACGCATTCATGCGTCACCCTACACTTACGCCCTACGCACTTACACTACGCATGCACGCATGCGCGCATTTGACACCCCCTTAAAGGAAGAAATGAAGCTCCATGGACATAATACCACCAGAGGATCAAGAGGTAGAACACTACCCCCCCCCCCCCCACGACGACTACAACACTGTTTTCAAATGATAAAACACCTGAAATCCACTCTATCCATATATCATACCTCCAGGAAGCAGCCCGTAGCAGCTGTCTAACTCCCAGCTATCTATTTACTGCTAGGTGAACAGGTGCATCAGGGTGAAAGAAACTCTACCCCATTTGTTTCCACCGGGGATCGATCCCGGAACCACAAGACTACGAATCCGAAGCGCTGTCCACTCAGCTGTCAGGCCCCTGTAGATTCAATGAGATTAAAGAATACTTATAATAAACATCAGTTCCTGTAAGATCCTGTAAGATCCCATATAAACATATATTATATATTAGGAAAAGATCTACAATTGATATATAATATCTTATTGTAAATACATAGATATTATAATGATTTTTATAATGGATTTTCAAAATTGTTATAATTGAATTTTTTAGTTTTTATAATTGATTGTTATAATTTTTATAATTGATTTTCAAAATTTGTATAATTAACTTTTATAATTTTTATAATTGATTGTTTTAATTTGTATAATGAATTTTTATAAGCTGATATTATAATTGGAAGATGTGCAGGTTAGATGTAATTGTTAATGTAAAGATCTCCACTAAGGTCTGATTAAGACCTATTGTGTCCTGTGCAATCCTTGTCCACCCCTGCTCAGGGGACGAAAGTGTACTAAGACATTAATACAGACTGACTCAGGCGGCAACCTTCAATCTCTGGGCCTCTGGGTCTCATTGCCCCCAAAATGATCTATCTTTCAGGTCAATTCTTAGCCATTCTTTAATATGAGATGACACGGGTGAGTGCCACGTATGCCCAGGTGGGCACCCACAAAGGTTACAAAGCTATGTTGGTTTGGGTTCATTTACATCTGCTGTGTTTCAGTAAGCAAGAGCTACACTTTCACGCTGGAGCTGACTTGAGGCAACATCCTACATGAGTTAGGGAAGAGGGAGACTCACACAGCTCACGGTCATTCAACTAGCCTTCCCTACCTCTGTGGGCTGTTACCTGGTTGGTTGATACCTGGTTGATGGGGTTCTGGGAGTTCTTTTACTCCCCAAGCCCGGCCCGAGGCCAGGCTTGACTTGTGAGAGTTTGGTCCACCAGGGTGTTGCTTGGAGCGGCCCGCAGGCCCACATACTACAGCCCGGTTGGTCCGGCACTCCTTGGAGGAATAAATCTAGTTTCCTATTGTAGTGATGACCGCTGGCTACTGTTGTTGTATCGTAATAGCCTCCCGGAACAGTATGTGGTGTGTGACCGGGGCGTTGAGCTATTGTCGTCTGGGGAGGCGGCTCAGTGCCTCTGCGGTAGTGTTTGAGGGATTGTGGTTTGTGTTATGGTCTAGTGCCCGTGAAATTGCTCACTCTTTCTCAAATACCGGTTGTTGTGTTTGTGTGTGTGCGTGGGTGTGTGTGTGCGTGCGTGTGTGCGTGCGTGTAATGGGGTCGTTTGGGGAAGAGAGGTTGTGGAAGTTGGTGTGTGTGTGTGTGTGTGTTTCAACCACGGAAAGGATTCTTTTGTTGCACGGTCGTGTTGGTTTTGATTGATATATTGCTCATTTGCTACAGGCTGCTGTTGTGTACAGATAATGAATAGGGTAGACACCCCTTGTGCCGGTAAAACCAGTTGGAGTGGTGATAGTAGTACTGTAGTCTCTGGTACACCATATTGGTGGTAATGTGCAGCACCACCATCACCACCACCACCACTACCATGAACAGCAGCACCACCATCACCACCACCACCACTACCATGAACAGCAGCACCACCATCACCACCACTACCATGAACAGCAGCACCACCATCACCACCACCACCACTACCATGAACAGCAGCACCACCATCACCACCACCACCACTACCATGAACAGCAGCACCACCATCACCACCACTACCACTACCATGAACAGCAGCACCACCATCACCACCACCACCACTACCACCACCACTACCACCACCACTACCACCACCATTAACAGCAGCACCACCACTATCAGCAGCACAAGAATTGATGTTCATTCTATATTACGGTGACCAGAACAGAACTGCACATTTCAAAGTGGATCTAATACGATAAAGAATAACCAGAAAAAAAAACTAATATGTGTTAATAACTCTTCCATATTATGAGTCTTAGTATCCTATTTGCCTTAATTTAATCATACTTTCATAATCTGTCACAGATTTTTAGATATATTTTGTTTTCAGCTGTGCCAATTTCACCATTGTCCAGCTGATATCTGGTATCATCTCTTCGTTCTTGTATATTAATGATATTGGTTATTGGTTATGTCGTAAAATACTCTTAAATTGGCAGTGACATGGAAGCCGGTCGGCCGAGCGAGCAGCTGGTCGGCCGAGCGGACAGCTGGTCGGCCGAGCGGACAGCACGCTGGACTTGCGATCCTGTGGTCCTGGGTTCGATCCCAGGCGCCGGCGAAAAACAATGGGCAGAGTTTCTTTCATCCTATGCCCCTGTTACCTAGCAGTAAAATAGGTACCTGGGTGTTAGTCAGCTGTCACGGGCTGCTTCCTGGGGGTGGAGGCCTGGTCGAGGACCGGGCCGCGGGGACACTAAAGCCCAGAAATCATCTCAAGAAGAAGATAACGTTAATAAGCTTGGAAGTTAAGTTATATGACCAATTGAGCGGCAGAGGTTTCAAGCCAACCCAAACACCTTAGTAAAGGAATCTGATACAGAGCAGATTAATTTTTAATGCTGAGAGATATCATTACATATTTATGGAACATAGAAGTAAAAAGTAAGTTACATGAACAAAATAGTTGATGAAACTGAATTCCCTGGAAACTCAAACTAAAACTCTCTCTATTTTCCGCTTGTTACAACTTGTAATAAAGTTGTTACATCTTGGCTTAACGTGTTTATGACGTATTAGAACGTTGTTACAACTTGCTATATTGGTTGTTATAACTGGTTAGGAGGTGTTAAAACTTGTTCGAACGTTGTACCAACGTCGTAGTTTCGTTGTGTGTTTGGCGGGTTAAGAAAGAGACACGGGTGTGATTTGAAGTGCACTCAGGCGTCTGGAGGTTATCTGGAGAAGATTTCGGGGCTTTAGTGTCCCCGCGGCCCGGTCCTCGACCAGGCCTCCACCCCCAGGAAGCAGCCCGTGACAGCTGACTAACACCCAGGTACCTATTTTACTGCTAGGTAACAGGGGCATAGGGTGAAAGAAACTCTGCCATTTATTTCTCGCCGGCGGCCGGAATTGAATCCGGGACCACAGGATCACAAGTCCCGCGTGCTGTCCGCTCGGCCAACCGGCTCCCCGTCGTAGAGGAAGTCAAAGTACTCTGTATATGTATATAGGCTTCAGTCGGAGATGTTTTGAATTTTCATCAGAAAAGGTCATTCTGACTTCTGTACAATTTATTAATACGTTCGATTCTAGAGTATTACACATTGATAAAGGTAAAATGGGTATTGCATTAGTGGTATCTCCATTAGTCCCTGAGATACTGTGATCCTGCTAGATTGCAGAGCACAGTCCCCTCTGGTTCGACCCCTTCTTTTGAGGGGGAGCGGGCAGAGATTGTGAGCGGCCCATAATGCTGTGTACCCATTAAACGCCCATCCACGAAAGCTGGGAATTTAAAACCCACTTACACGAGCCATATTTTAAGAGCTGCGTTTCATCACAGTTTCTCCCTAAACATAATAGCATTCTAGACTTGTCTTGAAGTCTCTAATCATCCGCTAGTGACCCAGACGACACACACACACACACACACACACACACACACACACACACACACACACAAACACACACACACACACACACACACACAGGAGGGGGAGAGGGGTTTGGTAGCTGAGTGGACAGCGCGCAGGACTCGTAATCCTGTGGCCCGGGTTCCATTCCCGGCGCCGGCAGAGACAAATGGGCAGAATTTCTCTCACCCTGATGCTCCTGTTACCTAGCAGTAAATAGGTACCTGGGAGTTAGACAGCTGTTACGGGCTGCTTCCTGGGTGTATTCACCTAGTTGTGCTTGCGGGGGTTGAGCTTTGCTCTTTCGGCCCGCCTCTCAACTGTCAATCAACTGTTACTAACGACTAACTATTTTTTAGCATTAATATGAGTTGATGTTAGGGAGAGCACCAGGGGTCCGAGGATTTTTGATTGATTGTTGCCGCCTAAGGCGGCTAGTTTATTGTGCACCCCATACTCATCCTGTGAGCGGTAGCGCAAAAGCATTACAGAGGGCACAATAGGTCTTTATCAGACCTCATCTTAGATTATTACACAAACGGGTCAGAGGGCGGACACTCATCCTGGAGCAGCCCTGTGTGGGTCCTGCTGCTCTCTCCTCAGTGCAAGTTCTAAACTGAAGGTATAGGAGCGTGCTGCATGGTGGATAAACACATACACACACACACACACACACACACACACACACACACACACACACACACACACACACACACACACACACACACACACACACACACACACGCACACAAAAGCACACGCACGCACAACATAAGCCGAGGGGCGTGAGGCAGGTGCTGCGCAGAACAAGCAACAGGCTGTTAGAACACACACCGGGAAGTATTATCAATACATATTACATATAATATTTGCTTTAACCTTGACAAGTAGGTTGGCAGGCAGAGGCTGGGTGGCTGGGTGGGGGTTTGTTGAGTACTCGCCTAGATATACTCATCTAGATGTGATTAATAGGTTAAGCTTCAACTTCCAAGCCCAATTTTGTCCAGATTTTGGTTGATCAACGAAATGACACAAATTACTCTATCTTACATTGGGACAGGAATGGTCAGTTGCTTTGCTGCTCTCTTTGGACACCCAAATTCCTTGGCTTCCTCGGTCTTAGAAAACTCATTTGAACTAGTAAAAGTACTCGTTAGTTTATCAAAAAGTTGAGGGACAACTTAGTTGGGTAAGTACACTTTCAAGGACACTGAAGGAGCAATGTTTACATCTTCGCCCGTCACAGGGAAGAGGTGTGTAAATTTCGCTAAGTTACCTGCTTGATACCTGCTTGATGGGGTTCTGGGAGGTCTTCTACTCCCTAACCCCGGCTCGAGGCCAGGCTTGACTTGTGAGAGAGCTTGGTCCAACAGGCTGTTGCTTGGAGCGGCCCGCAGGCCCACATACCCACAAGTTTGCTGTGGTGACTGAGTGTGTGTCAAGCACCGGACAGCAAGGCCAAGTTTCCAGAGCGAGTGCTGATTCCATGACGACGATGCTGTCGACGCAGAGCTGTGGAAGAGGCATCACCGTGAGTAGTAAGAGTTCATTAGCGGTACTTCGCCTCCCCCACAGGAATCAGCAGCTTAATCAAACTCCCCGATTTTTGTGGTCGAATCATTCTGCGGTTACTGAGTGAGGGAGCTGCCGTGCCCCGCTCAGACGTCGCAGGTGACCTGGTTCCTGTATCCGGGGGCATGAGAGACACATCCTCCTGACATTTGGAGGGAACATTGTCTGAACTTCCCATTCTACTCCGCTCGGGGGGTTAGGGGAAAAAGGAGGAGGGGATCTGTGGTGTGTTGGTTCTTTTGTAATTAGAACTAGAGTCCCTCTGTGGCTGAAGTACCAAGAGGGTAAAAACCTGCGGCCACAGGACTCACCCAAAAGCCATTAGACTTGGTCTTCGAGAGAACACTAATTACTCAGGTTGGTGAGAACTTCATTCTAAAACCGGCCACCACACTGCGTAAAGGTCCATAGTCTAATGCCCAGAAGCTAGAGTGGTGATAAGCCATAATTGTGTCAAGGTAACTGTGAACTACCCTAGAATCAGCAGTCGTGCTACATGTCGTTATGTAAACTAAGGACAGGAGAGGCGGACATGGTCTCGCGTTGGAAAACCTATGGGTCTCTTGTTTCCTGGGCCACCAGAAGCAGGGCTACAAGACCACGGATGAAGAATGAGACAACATCAAGTAGGATTGTTCCCGTCTGTGTGTGAATGAAATCCATGTGGTAGACTCGTCCACACAACACCTGACCTCACTACCTGACCCCACTACCTGACCCCACCACCTGACCCCACCACCTGACCCCACCACCTGACCCCACCACCTGACCCCACCTGTTATCACTACGTGGGATATCAAGACCCACATGCGGATGTTGATTCGTTTTATGTCATGAGTGTAAGCTAATGTATTGTATGAAACGATATCTTTTGGTCTGATTTCAGCCTTGTATTCTGGCATTAATTCATCTCATCTCTGGTGAACACACACGGTGTTCAAGTCTAATTTGCAGCTCAGACTGCAACAGTGACTGAGTTTCAAGACTGTTGGGTTGCGGACTAAGTATTTGCTTAAGGAAGTAACGTTACCTCAACACCACTGATGTCAAGATGAGTTACCAATGTAGAGTGTATTACATATTTGTTATTGTGCGTGACAGATAATCCCAGGACCTTAGGGCTCTTATCTTTCTATATCTGCTCTAGTGGAAGCCAAAAACAGTGTTGCTAAGTGTCAGTTTAACCGGTGTTAAGGGTTGGAAATTATTCTTCATGAAGAGGTCGAGTTCAGTGTGAATAAATTGAGTAATTTATTTGTGCCTGTGTCCATCTGTGAGACTGTTAGCTTCAAATAAATGTTTCTTTACTGTACACCCCCATACCCATCCCGTGGGCGGTGGTGGAAAGGGTTACAGAGGCACATAATGGGTTCAGGAACTGAACACCAGAGTTCGTTTAGCTAAGCACGTGACAGTCTTGTGTAGCTGGTTACACAATTGTTAGCGTTACATATATATGTACATATATATATATATATACATTCATGTTCACAACTACATATACATATCAATAATCTTTTTATAACACAAGTGATTCAACAAGAGGCTCACAACAGTCACTATATAAGGCACTTTACATCTATGGTGAGTCACACAGTTACTAGTCTTGCTCCACACCCACCCAACTGGGCGGCAGCTTTACAGTCATGTGCTCCACACCCACCCAACTGGGCGGCAGCTTTACAGTCATGTGCTCCACACCCACCCAACTGGGCGGCAGCTTTACAGTCATGTGCTCCACACCCACCCAACTGGGCGGCAGCTTTACAGTCATGTGCATGCATTACCTACAGTAAACAAATTTTGGATACTTCGCTAAGATTCCTGGCAGTACATCATTATGAATGAAGTACTTACACATTTCTTGGACTCCATTGATGGTGTTTTCTCTGAATTTCGCGATTTGTTCACATTCCATTATATAATGACGCAAAGTATGCGAATAGTTCTAGTGACAGAGTTTACATTTAGTCAAATCTACATCAGCAGATGTCACAAACTCCCAGAGGTACTTGTAGCCGAGCCTAAGCCTAACAGTGGTAACATGTAGAAGTCTGCTAACCTTATTGTCATCGTAAAAAACACAATTTTCACGTTTCTTTTTGTGTAAGAAGATAGTGTAAATAAATATATTTTTACTAGTACCTCAATACTTCATGTATTACCCTTTCTCTTTGTATATACAAACGGCTCTTTACCAATGATTCATAACTAGATTCATCAATAAATTTGATGCTAAACCTGCTACTGATGAAATTTCTCCTGCAGATTGATTTTCTAAGGCATGATTTTATTCCACCATCGAATGGTTTTGATCATTGTCCATAGTTCAAATTCATTTAGGGTTGGATCATGTATATAAGGATAGATGGGTTCTTGACTAAGATTTGTCTACTCCTCAGGTAATTTCCCCATTAATCTTGATAGGTTCCTGCAAAGTGGCCAGACATAAGAACAAAGGTAACTGCAGAAGGCCTATTGGCCCATGCAAGGCAGCTCCTATTTATAACCACCCAATCCCACTCATATACATGTCCAACCCGCGCATGAAACAATCGATCTGGGGAAACGAATGACCAACCTCTAGTGCCTATACGCACTGAGTCGTCTAATATTTATCTCGGTCTCTGGAAAAAGGAAAAAATTGGGCAGACATTTTTCCCAATACAAGACTCCCAAGAAAATTTCACACCAACATTCTTCTCCTTTACACCTTCTTCCTCTTCGTTATCCTACGTTTGTTTCTCTTTAAAATCCTTCCCACTATACCTCTTCCTCATCCTACTGGTGATATCTTTCTTTTGACCAAAGAATAGACGACCAAGATTGTTCTATTTTCTAGATTCGTCCACCTCATGTTCCTCTCCTCCCCCCTTTCTCTTCCCCTATCATCCCCCTTTCCTCCCCCCCTATCTCCCCCTTCCTCCCTCTCTCTTACCCCCTCTTCCCCCTCACCCCCACCCTCCCCCCTGCCCGCCAGACGTCACTTCACCACCATATTCCTGGCCGTCATATCATTAAGTCGACGGTCACAGTCTCCTCGCGTTTATCTCCACCTCCTTCTCTCCCTCTTCTTCCTCTACCTCTTCCTCCTCTTTTAAGCCTTCCAATACGTACTCCCCCTTCTTCCTTCTTTGTGTACTACCTCTCTCCTACCTCCTCTTCCATCTCTCCTCACTTCAACATTCTCCCTCTTTTCCATCTCTCTCTTTCTTGTATCCATCTTCTCCTAATCTAGTTTCAGTAAGGAGAAAGAGATTATTCTCTTGATGACCTAGACAGAGTGACATGACCCTCGTGTCATGTCGGATGACCTAGACAGAGTGACATGACCCTCGTCGTCATGTCGGATGACCTAGACAAAGTGACATGACCCTCGTGTCATGTCCTGGGATCAATTAGATGAGCGGAAGTTAGAACTACGGCATCAGAAATGGGTAAAATGGCGCCAAGCCTTTAACCCACACACCCGTCACAGGGTAAGCGCTGGTGAACTGTGTATGTAAATAAAAATGATCAGCACATAGACTAAGACGACTCCATGCAATCAGGCACAAAAGTTAGTACTCGACCGACCCTCCAAATATCGGTAGAAAAGTACATTTAGGTGCATAAACGCGCACGCACGCACGCCCGAACACACACACACACACACACACACACACACACACACACACACACACACACACACACACACACACACACACACACACACACACACACAGGATTGCAGGATCCTCCAAGAGGACCTGAACAGGTTGCAGAGATGGTCAGAGAAATGGCTACTAGAATTCAACACGAGCAAATGTAAAGTTATGGAAATGGGACTAGGAGATAGGAGACCAAAGGGACAGTACACAATGAAGGGGAACAGCCTACCTGTAACGACGCGTGAAAGAGACCTGGGTGTGGACGTAACACCTAATCTATCTCCTGAGGCACATATGAATAGGATAACGACAGCAGCGAACTCTACACTGGCAAAAGTTAGAACATCATTCAGAAACCTAAGTAAGGAGGCATTTAGGGCGCTTTACACTGCCTACGTGAGGCCAGTCTTAGAGTATGCCGCCCCATCATGGAGTCCCCATCTGAAGAAGCATATAATGAAACTGGAAAAGGTTCAGAGGTTTGTAACGAGACTCGTCCCAGAGCTACGAGGGATGGGGTATTAGGAGTGCCTGAGGGAACTGTGCCTTACGACACTAGAAAGAAGAAGGGAGAGGGGGGACATGATAGGAACGTATAAGATACTCAGAGGGATTGACAGAGTGGACATAGACGAAATGTTCACACGGAATAGTAAAAGAACGAGAGGACATGGATGGAAGCTTGAAACTCAGATGAGTCACAGAGATGTTAGGAAGTTTTCTTTTAGCGTGAGAGTAGTGGGGAAATGGAATGCACTTCAGGAACAGGTTGTGGAAGCAAATACTATTCATAATTTTAAAACCAGGTATGATAGGGAAATGGGACAGGAGTCATTGCTGTAAACAACCGATGCTCGAAAGGCGGGATCCAAGAGTCAATGCTCGATCCTGCAGACACAACTAGGTGAGTACAACTAGGTGAGTACACACACACACGACGATTGAGAGTCGGGACCAAAGAGCCAGAGCTCAAGCCCCGCAAACACAATTAGGTGAGTACACACACACACACACACACACCCACCCAGGGACCACCAAGGACACCAGCCCACTGCGGGAAAGAAAAAGAGACATGGTAGCGATAGGTGTAATGGAAATGGAAGGCGCTGGGAGAGAGGAGAGGGGGAACATGAGGAACAGAAATGATGTGATAGGGATCGTCACAAATATGCAAATGTAATGGGAACACAGCTGAACATGGAAGGGGTTTTCAGCTTCGATCAATACAGATGGGAGAGAATTCAGTTTGTCAATGTATTATTCATATCAAACATACAATCATAGGAAAGAACAGACTTGAAAATACAACAATTTTCTAGTCAATTTTTTCCCCAGAGGGATAGAGGAATTGGAATAGAGAGGTGCAACTGCTTAGAAAAAGGAAGGGGGGGTATAAGGAATGGAAGGAGTGTAGGGGAACAGGAAGCCTGGTCGAGGACCGGGCCACGGGGACATTGAGCCCCGAAATCATCGCAAGGTATCGTATATCATCAATTTCCCTCATCGTCATGTACAATATTGTGTCATATTGCAACCCCCCCACACGTTCCTGCCTCTCACACCCGTTCCATGTAAACAACTCTCCCACCTCCCTCCCACCCCATCTCTGGTCCTGGCCTCAACCCCATTCTCAAGCTCCCATGTAATCTTAATTCAAACCCAATTTCCCTCTACCCAACTCCTTTCCTAGCCACTTTCAACCCTCTTTCCATACATTTCCTCCTCGGAGAATTAACCCAACTAATGAGTCGGGTAATAAAGGAGTTTGTAATCCATGTAAATCCTTGTAATCCTTACAAGGATTTGAAATTCAAATCCTTCTTTGGATTTACAAACAAGACAGCTAAATTCAAAGACCGTACAAACAATGGAAATCTGAATGCAAATGCACTCGAGGAACTGATTACCGTCTTAAGTTGCAAGTGATGCTGTATCCCACAGCTTAAGACTACCAGGGAAAAGACCAAAGATAATGGCGGTTTCTTACAACTCACCACAACATGACAGAAGAATTGGGGGGGGGGGGTAGAAATAACCTAAGCCACTCTATCCCTTTGAGATGTATTTCTTGTCTCAATAAACATACTTGAACTTGACAAGAATCAGGCAGGAGCTGCCACATGTATAGACAGGAGTCCCAGTACCAGAGGTGTAAGGTAGGATGAGGTCACTATACCTTACGAGGATGAGGTCACCCGTATGGATGAGGTCAGCCGTTACAGCCACTCGCACTCAGCCAACGGATGTTTACCCCATACCGCATGGCGACCGCATGGTAAACAAGCTTGGGGTATCGGTTCCAATTCTGACCTTTCGTGATCTACGACTGTTGTTGTTATAGATTCAGCTACTCGGAACAAGTTCCAAGTAGCACGGGCTATGGTGAGCCCGTAGTGGACTTACCTGGCACAAGAGCGGTGCGTGACCTACGGCGCAAGAGGGCTGCATTATACATGAATGAGTTTGGTAGATATGAGTGACTTTACCTGGATGTAAATCAATTTACATCTCTGTAAATTGATGTAAATTTCCGGATGTCGCTTTCCACCTTGGCGACGAGGCGCTGGAGGAAATTGCCCACAGATTTCCGATATGTGGGCAGTCAGATTACTGTCTGATCCCTCCATTCTTTTCTCTGATTTGAGATGCTTTCGGGGCTTAGCGTCCCCGCGGCCCGGTCCTCGACCAGGCCTCTGGTATGTTGTCACTTCGGTACGTGTTGGTAAATCTGGCGTGCTCCGCCAGGAGGCACCAATGCAGTGTCGCCCAGTGCTGGCTTGAGCATTTGTTTACTCTGCTTGGGTCTTAGGCCAGTGAACCCGCCTGCTGATCCTGGTGGGAAGGACAAGGCTGCTCTATGGACCACTGCTTCGTCCACTCAGAGAGGTTCAGCAAAGGGGACTATAGAGGCGAGAGGTTCCATCCTGAGCATATATAATTACCTCAGCAATACGCCAAGCAGCTGGAGGTATAATGGACACTACTGTATTACCCGTGTTCATGGCTCATGTTCCTGGAACGCATTTATGTGCATATTCTGGTATAAATTCCTGGGTATGCATATGTTGATATATGTATTGATGCATGTGCTGATATATGTATTGATGTTTGCTGATGTATGTATGCTACATGTGCATATGGACTGATTTTAGAATTAGTGACTTTCATGGGTATCATTGCCAAGTTTTGATCCTATTCTACATATAAACTCAATGTTATCTAACCCGCTCTAGTGTATCATCTCAGCCCACTGGATATGCCCCAGTCACCCATGGTCTCCGTTTTCTACTGCAGTACAGGTCAGTGATTTGTTGCAACCCGTTCTCGCACTTGCTTATAGTCAATATTTTGCTTATGAATAAGTACATATGTGATATACAAATTTATTGTGAATATTTGAGTTTACCTGAAAAACTGAATAGAAAACCATGACCCTAACCTAACCTTCTTAGTATGTTAAGATGAGCATTTTATTGCTTCTTAATTACAATTAGTACTTAATCTATACCTATATTGATATTACAGTTTTATAAAAATAAAACAAAACTAAAATATTTAAATAAATTGTAAAGTAACTCAGGATATTGTCAAATTTTGTATAAAATCTCTATTGTTTAATAAAACTGAAAAAGAAATTCCTAATATTTAAAACTTGTGCATAGCAAATTGGGAGGAAGAGTTAGTGCCTTGAAAAAATAAATAACTTGGAACATACCACATATGTACTTATTCATAAGCCAAATAGTGACTATAAGTAATAAGTCAAATAAGTGCTGACTTGTGCGAGAGCGGGTTGCAATAGTAAGGGGTCCTGGTTAATTGTAGATAAATAGGGTGAGAGTTGTTTTCTTCTGTACTTAAAAGTATATAACAACAGCTGATTGATGTTTTGTGTAGGTGATTTGTGTCTCAATATATCCAAACATCGCTATGATGCCTTTGCTCTCTAGAGACACCATTTATTTGTAATCTTGTTCCTAAGTGGCTTGTTCAATATCCTCTAAGCAAATATTTAAAATATGGCTGGAACAAAAGTGAATGTGTTCAAGAAACAAGTTACTGCAAGCGGTTCCGGATTGTAGTGGACTATGTGGGCCAGCGGGCCGCTTTAAGTAACAATATTTTATGTCAAGTTATCACAAGACAAGACCGTGTTTGGGAGTAAAGGAACTCTCTCAGAAGCTCATATACTCAGAAGTATACCTCTCTCCAGATATACTCACAAGCCAAGACGAAGTAACGATTCTCCTTGCTGAATTTGCCTTCAAGGAACACAGTTGGCTCTTGTGAGCAAGCACTGGTTCCGTTGTAGGCTGAAACCACCCGTTTCCAATAGATAAGCTGCCCATCTATAAGTTCATTTCGTCAATTTCGTTACAACACTATAAAAGTGACCCTGTACATACGTTGACCACTATCTTTTTCTCCAGCCAAAGGTTGCAAATATATACACAGTCGGTAGATACGGATCATGACCAAAAGTTTGAAAGTAAATCGACTTGAGAATGGTCCAGGACGGACCGAAACGTCGTCGTCCCTTCAACTTCTAGTGTGTGGTCTGGTCAACAGTTTGAAAGTGAGTTGATTGATTGCAACGAGACTTTCAACCTGCGAAGCCGTTTTTCCTATCTTTGCCACAAGTCAAAAATATGGACCCATAATTTAAGTTTAACTCTGGTATTTATATATAATGGGACACCCATGCTTTTGCTCGTGTCCCCTTCTAGTGTGGGAAGCAAAATATGGGTGATATCCGATGATGGGAATTTATCTTTAAATTCTTTATCCGCCAAGATGGTATGGAAGTGTTCTTCACTTAACCGGAATTGACCTTAACCGGACCGGAAGCCAGGCGGAAGGGATGAGTCATCGTCTTCCGTGCCGGTGACCTTTATCTTCTATGAATAATTTAACACTAAATTGGTCATGAAATCTAGTTTTGTCATCCTTAATGATTCAGCTCCCGGAGCTGAGTAACTCACTGGCTGTCGCCTGAAGCAGACGACAGTGGAATGTGACACGGCACACACACACACACACGCACACACACACACACACACACACACACACACACACACACACACACACACACACACACACACACACACACACACACACACACACGTAGTTTGACAGTTGAGAGGCGGGACCAAAGAGAGCCAGAGCTCAACCCCCGCAAGCACAACTAGGTGAGAATACATACACACACACACACACGCACACGCACACGCACAGAGTGCTGCGTCTGCGAAGGTCATAGACTACAATTTTCATAACGATAGACACAAGATCAACGCTTCAAGACCTTAAATGGAGCCTGACAGCCGGTGATATGGTCTGTGGCGTCTGAAAGTGCCACTTATGATGTTTGAGAACGTGTTGGGGGTCCGGCAAAGACGTGTGGGGGGGGGGGGGTGAGGCAAAGACTCAGATCAACTCGTGTAGGCGTTTTTCAAACCCGTTCTGGTTAAGGATTCTAAGATGATTCCTCCTCCAGCCCCTAAGGAATCTCCAAGCTTCCAGTGAGATTCCTATTCAGTACGTCTCGTCTCTTACCTGGTCATTAATCAAACACTAATTATCGAGGTCGTTCCATAACTCCTAAAGCAATGAGTCGTGCATTTAGAAACTAGGTCGTTAAATTACCTGCCGCCCCCAACTGATTTATTGTTTAATGGGAGGGGGGCGTCGCTGTGGTCATCACTCTCTTACCGTAAATTATTCATCTCAACACTCGACTTACTATTTGAGCAATTACACCTAATAATTCTCCCTCTCTGTCTCATTCTGCACCAACTTTCGAATGGAAGTTTAAACGTGGGGGAAAAGCAGCTCATCTTCTCACAAAATACGTGAATGGTAGTTTTTGGGGCTTAGTTGTTGTGCAAGGTCTGGTTGAAAGGCGTGAGGTAGTTCCAGAGAGAGAGAGAGAGAGAGAGAGAGAAAGAGAGAGAGAGAGAGAGAGAGAGAGAGAGAGAGAGAGAGAGAGAGAGAGAGAGAGAGAGAGAGAGAGAGAGAGAGAGAGAGAGGCACAGACACTAAACAAGAATTGTCAGTGCCAGCTAAACGCATCAGTGTGTGCTCCCAGTCTTTGGATCGCAAGCTTGTGCAAGGAGCATGGCGCGAGAGAGATATAATTACGTGCAAATGACAGAGTTCCGTACCAGCCAAGCCAACACAATTACAAAGTGACGTTGAAAAGCAGACATTTTCGAACGTGCACCACAGAGTGTTGACTCACCATGCTCCTGAACGCAGGTCACCACACTATGTAAACAACAGCTGCAGGTACCATGCAGCGTCCTGGTGAGTGAAGTGTGCCGCCACACCATGTAAACAAGTCCTGCAGGTACAGTGGTAAATGAACAGTGTATACCGCCCTTAGCTCCGTTACCCCAGGATACTTGATGGTTAGAAATAATAAATCATTTTGCCTTATTTTTCCCCTTTTGAAGGTGACAATATAATGAAGTAGAAGACTGAATAATATGTATATTAAAGAGGGGAGAGGCAGTGAAGTATTGGGAATCGTTATCGTGTCATATTTAACTACTGGGCTCGAGATCAAAAAACTGTAGCGTAATAAACTATAAACTACGAGTGAGCTTTGGAGACCAGACCACACACTAGAAGGTGAAGGGACGACGACGTTTCGGTCCGTCCTGGACCATCTTGAGGTTATCTTGAGATGATTTCGGGGCTTTTTTTAGTGTCCCCGCGGCCCGGTCCTCGACCAGGCCTTCACCCCTAGGAAGCAGCCCGTGACAGCTGACTAACACCGCAGGCACCTATTTTACTGCTCAAGTCGATTGTGAGAATGAGAATGGTCAATCACAATCGACTTGAGAATGGTCCAGGATGGACCGAAACGTCATCGTCGTCCCTTCACCTTCTAGTGTGTGGTCTGGTCAACATACTTCAGCCACGTTATTGTGACTCATCGTCTACATGAGCTTTGGAGAATTGGTTATCAGTCCTGGAATGGGTTTATAGAACGACATCATCTTAGGCAGAGAATTCGCAAGCGTTTCTCCCTCCCAGATGGAGGAGGAGTTTTCTGTGAAAGTCTGATCTTCAAGAAGTCGAAAACATCTGAGACCAACTAGTCGATTTGAATCGACAGCAAGAACCTCACAATAGCAATTATACATAACCTGCTCGCTGCACAGAATAAAAGCTTTAGAATTATTTTGTTTGGATACCGTTTCATGTAAATGTAACTTATCATGATGATACAGCGATAACAGGCAAATTATCATGCAACAAGTATGATGGTGAACTAAACCAAGTTCTCTCTCATATCTGTTGTTAAACACTATACTGCTCCAAACATTCAAGTCAGAAGAGAAATTACAGGTTCTCAAAGGGCTGAAAGCAGTAGTATAACACCTATAATTTGTCTAGATTAGTATATATATATATATATATATATATATATATATATATATATATATATATATATATATATATATATATATATATATATATATATATAATCACTAAGAACTCTATGATCCGGCCAGGATTCGAACCCATGCCGTCCAGGATCACCCCTAAACGTACACAGTACCGTGACCACCGCACCAATGATCGTCTATAAGGATTGCTCAGTCTTGGCGCTTATTAACTAAGCTCCCTGACTGACCAACCCCCGACGACACTCATGGATCCATTTGGGTACAGTTTTTCATCAAATTCTGGCGCATGCACGGGCCGCACTGAGTTTAACATGTGTGAGAAAGCTGCATGAACGCGCAAGCCATAGATCACTAAGAATCACTGGTATGAGGTACTTGGTATGAGCTTTGCCACTCTGGTGTTCTTAAGGATATCCTCCTAATGCATCCAAAGTTTGTCAGAGGAGGCTACTGGTTCCTTCCACGTCTTAAGAGACAGGGATCCTTAGTGTCACATAGGCCTTGACACAATCTATGTAATCTACAAATCTGTAAGCCATGTAGCTATACGAATTACCATTACCTTAATATGCTAAACAAAACAAAAACCGTATAGGAGGCATGGTCGGGGGGACTGGGACGCGGGGACATTGAGCCCCGAAATCCTCGCTAGGTGGCTTCCTGTGCAAAAAGTAGCGTGATATGCGGCAGCTGAAGCGTGCAAAGGAACACTTAAGAGGATATTCCCGGAACCTGCGAGTGATGTATAGGCACCTTGCACGTAGCCAGCCTCGCTCCCGGTGTCTGGACCCGCAGTCGCTATCCTGCCACTCTACAGGTTATCTTTGGTGGTCATGCTCCTCGTTGCTAAGTTCATGCAGAAATCGGCAGGTATTGTTGGGTAGCGGTGCCCGGGAGGTGCCCTGGTGGGTGGACCGACCCGTGGGTGGGGGAGCGGCGTGACCTACCTGCGCCTGGGCTGTTCCGGCGCTCATTTAATCTTGGGAGTCGGTAGTTAGGGGCACGGCGATGAGGTGGTTGGCCGCAAGATGGCGTGGTGAAGGCCTATTTGTGTCGGTGTCTGGTAATGGGGGAATGTTTCATACACGTCCCCCGTTCCCCTCCAGGGCTCTCTAGTCCCCCCCCCCCCTCTTCCCCCTCTTCCCCCCTCCCACTCTTCCGCTGTTGGGCATACACACAGAGACTCACCGGGGCAGCCACACGAAGGAGCGACAGACCAATGAACGACTGGTACTGAACTGGGGTGAGAATAGCTTGAGCTACCTCGTCCCTTTGTGTGTATTTAATACCTCAATAAACTTATTTCAATCAACGACTCCTGAGTGGTCTAGCAGGCGACTATGTTCTCAGGTAATAGGCATTTGTATACTGATTAATGTATACTTACGGATACTTGTATTAATGTGTATGCCACTCATTAGATACTTGTGTAAACTGTGGTATGTTTACCTCTCCACTTACCCCTCACCTTCCCTCACATTCCCTCTCCCCTCTCCCTTCCCTCTTGCCTCATATTGACCCCAAGACTTCCTCGTTACTCACGGGAGACATCTCCCGTCACGCAGGGTGCAGTCTCACCTCCACAGACCTCCACAGATGGTTCAAAAGGGTCACCACTTACGGGTTATTCATGCCTGTGCCACCACTTGGGTGGTTTAATCTTTATCAATCAATCCTCGTCACTGAGTGACGAGGTACTCAGTGTACTCAGTTACAGCCCCGCTCCTGTGCCAGGTAAGTCCACTACAGGGTCACCATAGCCCGTGCTACTTGCCCCGCTCCTGTGCCAGGTAAGTCCACTACAGGGTCACCATAGCCCGTGCTACTTGCCCCGCTCCTGTGCCAGGTAAGTCCACTACAGGGTCACCATAGCCCGTGCTACTTGCCCCGCTCCTGTGCCAGGTAAGTCCACTACAGGGTCACCATAGCCCGTGCTACTTGGAACTTTTTGTTCCTAGAAGCTGAATCTTAAACAACAAACAACATTCCTCGTCACGACTTGACCGTAACAACGTGACGTACGTGAGACAGGGGCCGTGATTTGTGTTGCCTCTTGAGGTTATCTTGAGATGATTTCGGGGCTTTAGTGTCCCCGCAGACCGGGGGAAGCAGCCCGTGACAGCTGACTAACTCCCAGGTACCTATTTACTGCTAGGTAACAGGGGCACAGGGTGAAAGAAACTCTGCCCATTGTTTCTCACCGGCGCCTGGGATCGAACCCAGGACCACAGGATCACGTGTGCAGCGTGCTGTCCGCTCGGCCGACCGGCTCCCTGGATTGGTCAACTTAAGTCGCCTTCTTAATATTTCTGTCTCGAAGAACAGCTTCTTTCTCATAAGACATCAGGCTAGCAGACAGGGAGCCGGTCGGCCGAGCGGACAGCACGCTGGACTTGTGATCCTGTGGTCCTGGGTTCGATCCCAGGCGCCGGCGAGAAACATTGGGCAGAGTTTCTTTCACCCTATGCCCCTGTTACCTAGCAGTAAAATAGGTACCAGGGTGTTAGTCAGCTGTCACGGGCTGCTTCCTGGGGGTGGAGGCCTGGTCGAGGACCGGGCCGCGGGGACACTAAAGCCCCGAAATCATCTCAAGATAACCTCAAGATAGCAGTCGTGCCTAAAGTCGTAGTGTTTACTGAAATATTTCATAAGTAATTACATTTACTAAAGGGGCTTTTGTAGTACAGTTTGGGTCGTTCATGGCTCGCAATCGGGAATCCCGGGTTCGAATGCCGGGCGGGACAGAAATGGTTGGGTTCTTTTTCCTTCACCTAATGCCTCTGGTCACCTAGCAGTTAATAAGTAGCCGGGAGTTAGTCAGTTGTTAGCAGTTCGACCATGAGGGGGACCTCATTATAAGCTTCACGTATATATATATATATATATATATATATATATATATATATATATATATATATATATATATATATATATATACTTATAATGAGGTCCCCCTCATGGTCGAACTGCTAATCCTCTCCTGATTAAAGGCTGCCTGTCCCCGATCAAATGAATTATTAATGAATGATATGAATCAAGGGGCTCCTGCCTGACAGGAGGGAGACTGAACTCTACAGAGGGAACTCATCAGTTTATTGCCAGCTGAGAGGCGGGACCAAAGAGCCAGAGCTCAACCCCCGCAAGCACAACTAGGTGAGTACAGGAGGCTCTTAAGCTGGGCCCTGGTCTGTCAGTAAAGCTAGAAGCCATATAAGATTGACGGAAATAGAAATGACTTAAGACAGTGAACTTGAGGAGCTGGAGGTGACTGCCTCAACATCTTATCACCGAGGAAATTAAAATAGCCAGCTTTTATATATTCAACTTGAAAAAAATGGAGAGTCATTGAAAAAAATGAAAAAAATGAAAAAAATTATAAAATGAGAATTTTTTCTCCATGAAAAAAATGGAGAGCCGCCAGAATGTGAGTAAATGCCCAACACGCAAGAAAGGGAGGGAGGGATATCAGGGGGGGGAAAGCGTCAAGCCATTACGACTGTATAGCACTTGGAAGGGATCAGGATAAGGATTTGGGATGGGACGGGGAGTGGAAAGGAACGTTGCCCAACCACTTGTGGACGGTCGGTTGATTGAACGCCGACCTGCATGAAGCGAGACCGTCGCTCTACCGTCCAGCCCAAGTGGTTGACAAAAAGCACTGACGTAGATAACCAATGAAATCTCGTAGAAAACTTAAAATAACTTGAATTTTCTCTCTCAGTATCAGCATAGATTTAGTAAAGGGGAAATCCTGCTTGACTCATTAAAACTGGAACAAGTTGGCGGAAAAGTAAGTCAGATAAGAGGAGCTGGCTTGACAGCATCTTCCTCGATTTTCAGAAAGATTTGATATTGCTCCAAACGAGAGAGAGAGAGAGAGAGAGAGAGAGAGAGAGAGAGAGAGAGAGAGAGAGAGAGAGAGAGAGAGAGAGAGAGAGGGGCTGATGTCTCTTAGGACGTGAGAGAGGGGCTGATGTCTCTTAGGGCGTGAGAGAGGGGCTGATGTCTCTTAGGACGTGAGAGAGGGGCTGATGTCTCTTAGGGCGTGAGAGAGGGGCTGATGTCTCTTAGGACGTGAGAGAGGGGCTGATGTCTCTTAGGACGTGAGAGAGGGGCTGATGTCTCTTAGGACGTGAGAGAGGGGCTGATGTCTCTTAGGACGTGAAAGAGGGGCTGATGTCTCTTAGGGCGTGAGAGAGGGGCTGATGTCTCTTAGGACGTGAGAGACGGGCTGATGTCTCTTAGGACGTGAGAGACGGGCTGATGTCTCTTAGGACGTGAGAGAGGGGCTGATGTCTCTTAGGACGTGAGAGAGGGGCTGATGTCTCTTAGGACGTGAGAGAGGGGCTGATGTCTCTTAGGACGTGAGAGAGGGGCTGATGTCTCTTAGGGCGTGAGAGAGGGGCTGATGTCTCTTAGGACGTGAGAGACGGGCTGATGTATCTTAGGACGTGAGAGAGGGGCTGATGTCTCTTAGGACGTGAGAGAGGGGCTGATGTCTCTTAGGACGTGAGAGAGGGGCTGATGTCTCTTAGGACGTGAGAGAGGGGCTGATGTCTCTTAGGACGTGCGAGAGGGGCTGATGTATCTTAGGACGTGAGAGAGGGGCTGATGTCTCTTAGGACGTGAGAGAGGGGCTGATGTCTCTTAGGGCGTGAGAGAGGGGCTGATGTCTCTTAGGACGTGAGAGACGGGCTGATGTCTCTTAGGACGTGAGAGAGGGGCTGATGTCTCTTAGGACGTGAGAGAGGGGCTGATGTCTCTTAGGACGTGAGAGAGGGGCTGATGTCTCTTAGGACGTGAGGGAGGGGCTGATGTCTCTTAGGACGTGAGAGAGGGGCTGATGTCTCTTAGGACGTGAGAGAGGGGCTGATGTCTCTTAGGACGTGAGAGAGGGGCTGATGTCTCTTAGGACGTGAGAGAGGGGCTGATGTCTCTTAGGACGTGAGAGAGGGGCTGATGTCTCTTAGGACGTGAGAGACGGGCTGATGTCTCTTAGGGCGTGAGAGACGGGCTGATGTCTCTTAGAACGTGAGAGAGAGGCTGATGTCTCTTAGGACGTGAGAGAGGGGCTGATGTCTCTTAGGACGTGAGAGAGGGGCTGATGTCTCTTAGGACGTGAGAGAGGGGCTGATATCTCTTAGGACGTGAGAGAGAGGCTGATGTCTCTTAGGACGTGAGAGAGGGGCTGATGTCTCTTAGGACGTGAGAGACGGGCTGATGTCTCTTAGAACGTGAGAGAGGGGCTGATGTCTCTTAGGACGTGAGAGAGGGGCTGATGTCTCTTAGGACGTGAGAGAGGGGCTGATGTCTCTTAGAACGTGAGAGAGGGGCTGATGTCTCTTAGGACGTGAGAGAGGGGCTGATGTTTCTTAGGACGTGAGAGAGGGGCTGATGTCTCTTAGGACATGCGAGAGGGGCTGATGTCTCTTAGGACGTGAGAGACGGGCTGATGTCTCTTAGGACGTGAGAGAGGGGCTGATGTCTCTTAGGACGTGAGAGACGGGCTGATGTCTCTTAGGGCGTGAGAGAGGGGCTGATGTCTCTTAGGGCGTGAGAGAGGGGCTGATGTCTCTTAGGGCGTGAGAGAGGGGCTGATGTCTCTTAGGGCGTGAGAGAGGGGCTGATGTCTCTTAGGACGTGAGAGAGGGGCTGATGTCTCTTAGAACGTGAGAGAGGGGCTGATGTCTCTTAGGACGTGAGAGAGGGGCTGATGTCTCTTAGGACGTGAGAGAGGGGCTGATGTCTCTTAGGACGTGAGAGAGGGGCTGATATCTCTTAGGACGTGAGAGACGCTGATGTCTCTTAGGACGTAAGAGAGGGGCTGATGTCTCTTAGGACGTGAGAGAGGGGCTGATATCTCTTAGGACGTGAGAGAGGGGCTGATATCTCTTAGGACGTGAGAGACGCTGATGTCTCTTAGGACGTAAGAGAGGGGCTGATGTCTCTTAGGACGTGAGAGAGGGGCTGATATCTCTTAGGACGTGAGAGAGGGGCTGATATCTCTTAGGACGTGAGAGAGGGGCTGATGTCTCTTAGGACGTGAGAGAGGGGCTGATATCTCTTAGGACGTGAGAGACGCTGATGTCTCTTAGGACGTAAGAGAGGGGCTGATGTCTCTTAGGACGTGAGAGAGGGGCTGATATCTCTTAGGACGTGAGAGACGGGCTGATGTCTCTTAGGGCGTGAGAGAGGGGCTGATGTCTCTTAGGGCGTGAGAGAGGGGCTGATGTCTCTTAGGGCGTGAGAGAGGGGCTGATGTTTCTTAGGGCGTGCGTCAGAAGATGAAACAATGCCTCTCAGGAAGGAAATAAAAGGTCACAGAGCAGCTCGTCCTGCGAAGATTTCCCAACAACAAGAAAAACAGTCAAATTAAAGTCTCCTCCCTTAACCTACCAGAGGACCCAGAACAGAAAACGGGATAGTAGGTCACTTTCGCGAGCCGCTTCCATTTTCTAGTACGATTATTCTTGGCCTTGTGTAACGCATACGATCGAAATGCGACGGTCTTTATAAGAGGACAGGTTGTGCAGCCTCTCAGAGAGAGAGAGAGAGAGAGAGAGAGAGAGAGAGAGAGAGAGAGAGAGAGAGAGAGGAGATAACAGTGGAGAGACGTATGGAGTTGAGTTCCACATAGACCGAAACAATGAGTAATCTTGTTCCTAAGATATGTCAATGACCTGATAGAAATGTAACTTTTGTTGTAGACTTTTGTAGACTGTTCAACTAGTCTTCTTCAACACGTGTATACCAAGCCTTAGTACAGTACAAGCCTTAGTACAGTACAAGCCTTAGTAGTGACCTTTGTTATAATCATTTGCAGCCTTAAAAATTAGTCTTCCTTATTAAGACCACTCAATAGCTCTGTCGATAGAGCTTCGGCCTCACACACGTGGGGTCCAGGGTTCGAGTCACCTAGAGCCCAGGTGAATGAAGCACTTGCAACCTTCACTTCCTTCACTTTTATGTATCTCACCTCATCATCAACTGTTTCCCGTCGGGAAGGTACTCTAACACGGTTAACCATTCCTGGGATGAGGTTATAAGTCTTTCACGTAGAACTGTATCAAGTGCCTCTGACAGCCTAGGAAAACACAGTCAACCCAGCCTTGCCTTTCCTGCGTCATCGCTGTTTACTTGTCATAAAACTCCAGTGGGTTAAGCGGGATTTCCCTTATCTGAAGCCATGTTGGTGTGTGAAGACATGGTGTGTATTGTGTGTGTGTGTGTGTGTGTGTGTGTGTGTGTGTGTGTGTGTGTGTGTGTGTGTGTGTGTGTGTGTGTGTGTGTGTGTGTTCACCTAGTTGTGTTTGCGGGGGTTGAGCTTTGCTCTTTCGTGTGTGTGTGTGTGTGTGTGTGTGTGTGTGTGTACTCACCTAGTTGTGCATGCGGGGGTTGAGCTTCGGCTCTCTGGTCCCGCTTCTCAACCGTCAATCAACTGGTGTACAGATTCCTGAGCCTACTGGGCTCTATCATATCTACACTTGAAACTGTGTATGGAGTCAGCCTCCACCACATCACTTCCTAATGCATTCCATTTATTAACTACTCTGACACTGAATTATTTTTATATTTCTAATGAAGTAAGTAAGTAATTATCATTAGAAGGCACCAAACCGGGAAGGCTATGTAGCACCATCAAATTTATTTTTGATGGTGCTACATTTTTGATGGTGCTATTTTATTTTGAACTCTTTATTTCTAATGAAGAGTTCATTAGAAAGAAAGAGTTCCAAGGGGAAGAGGGGGGCCTTACGTCATGCAAGGTCCTCGATTCACTCATTAAAAAACCTGTCAAGAGGTATTATATCTAAGGAGAAGAGGAGGAGAGAGGATATTGTCCTCATGTACACACGCACCTCGTTAGCAAGGGGCCGTGAGTGGGATCTCTCCGGAGTGACGCCAGGCAGGCGTCCGGGGCTCTGCCCTTCGACCGAATTATGACCGAATTATCATTTTCTTCGGCCGAAAATGAAGAATTATTTTCGTTTGTTAATATACATAGTCGTTATCGTCTGGCAATTGCTATCTAGTCGTAATGGCTTGGCGCTTTTCCCTTGATAGGTCAATTCTGGCAATATTTCTGCAATTATTGATTTTTGTTATGGGTGTGGGGGGAGGGGGGTATTAAGGTCTAAAATTGGACACATACTTATTATAGAGGAATTATGTTGGTTGGCTAATAATGGAGCGTTCGTTTTTAGACGGATTATCTCGTTTGGTTATAATTGGCGCAGTCAATCCCGAGGGATTTACCGCGCTTGGCGAGTGTTGCTCGCTCTTGATCGGGGATTTATTGTGTTTGGCTGGAAGAGGGCGTTGCTTTATTGTAGTGTTGAATTACTACAAGTATTCCTCTTCTCCCTTCTCGCCCTATCCACCTTTTCTTCCCATTTGGTTCCCCCTCTCTAATTTCTCCTACAGCATCCCCCCATCTCCCTGTTTTTACATCTGCCTGTCTCAGTGTGTGTTGCTGTCGGCGTCTGTGTTTCTCTGTCTTCTTGAGCCGGTCGGCCGAGCGGACAGCACGCTGGACTTGTGGTCCTGGGTTCGATCCCAGGCGCCGGCGAGAAACAATGGGCAGAGTTTCTTTCACCCTATGCCCCTGTTACCTAGCAGTAACCAGGTACCTGGGTGTTAGTCAGCTGTCACGGGCTGCTTCCTGGGGGTGGAGGCCTGGTCGAGGACCGGGCCGTGGGGACACTAAAAAGCCCCGAAATCATCTCAAGATAACCTCAAGATAACCTCAAGATAACCTGTGTCTCTGTGCAGGTCTTTCTCTGTCTCTGTATCCATCTGTATGTTTGTCTCTGTCTCATTCTAACTTGTTTGATGAGTCTGTCTCTTTCTCTCTCTCTTATAAAAGTAAATATAATAGGTCCCATTGGCTCTCCAGTGGTAGAAGCCTTGCAGTGTGAAATATTAAAGAAACATATAATTGTTTCCCATTGAGAAAGCCTTTGAGGCTGTGGGAAGATTGTCTTCTTTATGTTGCTATGGACAAAATATGATCATTGGAAAATGTGTTGTTATATTTTCCCAAGATCAGTGCATAATGTTTTACTTTGCTGTGGGATTTTTTGTTTTAAGTTCTATTTGTCAAATATTTATCCAGGTGTAACTAGCGGGCAGTAGCCAAATTAGTCGTTATCTTGATTAGTCGTTATCTTGATTAGTTGTTATCAAGCCCCACGTCGTCGTGGGGCATATCACGATGTGACCCGTGACCTGTGGGGCATGGGTACGTGACCCGTGACCCGTGGGGTATGTCAGGGTATATGATCCGTGACATGCAGTTCCGTCTTTAATTCTGACAACCCCAACCAGCCTATGCCCGTCCCTTACCTCGTCTAGGACACGGGACGGACTCCCCCTGCAAAGTTAGGCAAGTCTGGCCTCCAACCTTGACCAAATAAACAGATAAACAGACAGACATTTTCATTTACTCCTCATAATTTCATTTCTTTCTATACTATTAATAATACCTTTGTAATAGTGACATAATTATGCTCTCAGGGGGCTGTGTTTCTACACTCTGACTGCACCAATTCGGAGAGTGTACATGGATTATTGACTTATACACCATCTGCTTAATTAAACTGTGGCCTAATGTTGTGTCTATGCTTAGAATTGCTATATTTGTGTCTGGTATTTCTGTATTGTCTCTTACAAGACTGTATTTGTTGACAGGTAATGGTCAAGCTTCTGGAGTCTGGAGTCGCCGCCCTTCTGGACCTTCGACTGTGAGTAGGAAATCTTCTGTTTACCTTTTTTTTGATGAGTTTTTGTGATTATCAGTTTCCTCGTTTCGGTGTATCTCTGTACCATGTAACTCTTGGGCTATCGGGGGTTTCGAACTCGGGCTTGAAAAATAGGTTGCTGTCGTTAGCCACTAGACCAGGATCTTCACAATATGGAAGGGTATAGTAGAGACCATATACACTGACGGATCACTCAATACAGCTACAGAGAGGGCAGGAAGTGCTGTTATTGCTCATCAGCCCGATGGCAATACAATTCAAAGAAATATGTTGACCAGACCACACACTAGAAGGTGAAGGGTCGTTTCGCTCCGGCCTGGACCATTCTCAAGTCGATTGTGAGAATGGTCCAATCGCCTTGAGAATGGTCCAGGACGGACTGAAACGTCGTCGTCCCTTCACCTTCTAGTGTGTGGTCTGGTCAACATACTTCAGCAACATTATTGTGACTCATCGCCTGCAAAGGAATATAAGAGTCAGTAACTGGGCATCCACAATGCAAGCTGAATTCTTGTTGAATTGTTGAATTGCTATACTGGTAACACTCGAACTCGGTAGACAGTTTAATTATTTGTGACCCCCTTCCTCACTGTTAGCATTAAATAGTTTGCAATCAAGCAATAACGTGCTTGTCTCCGAAGCCAGACATAGATATAAAGCATACTTAATAAGGGCTTAATATCAAAATGTTGTGGATTCCTTCTCTCATTGGCCTGCAGGAACATGATAAAGTTGACGCCCTTGTTAAGGCTACAGTAAATACAGTGTTGAACGGAATCTTGAGTTGTCAAATAGGTCTCTTTAAAAATGTCATTAGACGAGAACTCTTGAATGAATTTGAAGAAAGTAGAACAGTGCAAACTGGAACTAGCAGGTCCATTGTTCATCACAATGAAATGTGTGAAGTAAAACATGTGTATGGGGCAAGTAACAAAGTCAGTAGACTAACAGATGTTGTCACAGCTCGTATAAGACTTGGCTACAAATATCTCTGGCAGTTCGGCTTGTATAGGGATTTAGAAGAAGTAAAGTGTTAAGTGTGTGGACAAAGACAGGGACACACACACGAACACTATATCTTGGATTGTTGTAAAATTGAGCCATTTAGATATAAATCTACACTCACGTTGTATGAAATGGCAAACCATCTTATTACTATGGATTAAATACCTGAAATCCTTGCACTGTATCCACATTTCGCTTCTAGTGGATAAACGACATATGAGATTAAGAAACAAGTAGTGTATTGTGAAGACTAATAATAACAAACAGCAGCTCCCTAATGACTCTGTAATATCTCCATTGCTCAAACAATTATGTATTAGCGATAAGACTTACCATTAATGTATAATGACTCTAAATATATAGCTCTTGAAATAGAACATTCTTTGTAACTAGCTGACATTGTAACTATAAGGTGTGAAGGATAGAGGAATTTGTTAATGTAATAATCTCCATTGGGGTCTGATAAAGACGTTTTGTGCCCTCTGTAATCCTTTTTGCGCTACCGCTCACAAGATGACTATGGGGTGCACAATAAACTAGCCGCCTCCGGTGGCAACAGTTAAAATCAGGAAGAGTATTAGAAATTCCTAACTGGTCCTCAACTGAGACTTCTAACCTCCTCTGAACCGGTAACTGGACTGGTAAAAATCCACTCCTTCATCCATGTCATATACGATGCAATCCATAATGTCATGAGCAAGAACATTTAATTCACATAAATCGCCGGGGATTCAACGAAACATATGATTCAGATGAACGAAACGTTAATCCGCACACGAATATTGAGGGGGATTACATTTTATACGACAGATGGTGGGATTACAACCATATATCATAGTGGTTGCTCAGGGAAGATTAAAAGTCTCAGTTGATTATATAAATTTATCCAAATTTTCTGACTGTTCCCTCAGTTTGTTATCCATACGATACGACAGGTTGTTACTTTGTTACGTTAAGATATGACCCAGATAGGTTACGCCCTATCTGGGGTCACACAATCAGCTCAGACAGATAAGCTGATCACGGTATTAATAAGTAACTCTGGGAACTTAAAGCCATACAAGCCGCTCAAATCGACTTGAGAATAGTCCAAGACGGACCGAAACGTCGTCGTCCCTTCACTTTCTAGTGTGTGGTCTGGTCAACAAGCCGGTTAAAACACTGCCTCGTAATGTCCCCCCATGCATACTCTCGCCCATCTTGGTACCACTATATCCAAGCTACAATCCACTTGGTGGAAAAAAATGCAAATGAAGAACAATTTCGAGTATAAACCTGAAGAAGTTAGAAATGATACCAGCAGCATCCTGTGCTGCCATTAAGGGCCTTGACGATAATGGCACTATTTTTGTGGTCAGGAGACGGATGCGTCGATGCAATTGCAATGCTCTGATGATGGTGGCACTCGACTCTTCACGCTTGCAGGGTCGAGTAACCTGATCCTGGAGTTTATAATAGGTGATTGGTTCAATTGATTCGTGTGTGTTGATTAGCAGGATGATGAGTAGGATGACGTGACGAACGGCGACAGCTACATGATGCAGCCATGAGGCGTAGGTCAGCCCAATGTTGCAGCCATGAGGCGTAGGTCAGCCCAATGTTACAGCTATGAGGCGTAAGTCAGCCCAATGTTGCAGCCATGAGGCGTAGGTCAGCCCAATGTTGCAGCTATGAGGCGTAGGTCAGCCCAATGTTGCAGCTATGAGGCGTAAGTCAGCCCAATGTTGCAGCTATGAGGCGTAAGTCAGCCCAATGTTGCAGCTATGAGGCGTAAGTCAGCCCAATGTTGCAGCCATGAGGCGTAGGTCAGCCCAATGTTGCAGCCATGAGGCGTAGGTCAGCCCAATGTTGCAGCTATGAGGCGTAGGTCAGCCCAATGTTGCAGCCATGAGGCGTAGGTCAACCCAATGTTGCAGCTATGAGGCGTAGGTCAGGTGATTCTTGCAACGAAGGTTCACCATTCAGTATATTATGCTGCAGCAGGCATAAGAATGATTGCCGGTACAAAAATGGACGTGTTGATTAAGAAATTAGACACGTTCTTGCAAGAAGTGCCAGACCAATCAAGTTGTAGTGGATCCTGCTTGGCACGACCTGTGGGCCGTTCCAAGCAACAGCCTGTTGGCCCAAGTTATCACAAGCCACCAGGCCGGGCTTGGGAAGCTGAAGAACTCCAAGAACCCACCCCAGGTATACTCCAGGTATACTTCTTGTATAGGGAAGCCTCACCATTCACCATATCACTGTCTCGACCAGACCAAGTGGTTGGTACTTGGTGTTGTGTTTACATTGTAGTCAACTGAGCAACAGATTGTTCGAAAAGCTCTGATTTGAAGTTAATTATTATTATTATTTTCTACCACAGACGTGGCCACACATTTACAATGCTAACCAGCATATATACATTTTCTTCTGTCCTCCATGGACATGGAGATGTGTTAAACATATAGTTCAGGGGTTTATTGAACAATCAACTACAGAAGATGATTCGGTGCTTTTCAAATGCTGAGCTAACCTACATACGTAAATACATAGATACACAGATTTACGTATGCCCTACATAAAGTGTTGGATACTATGAACTCAGAATTAACGGATTCCTTATGGTACTTAGTTCCCAGAGTTACTTATTAATACAGCGATCAACTTATCTGCCAGAGCTGATAGTGTGACCCAGATATGGAAGGTGCATAACAAACTAAGGGAACAGTCAGATAATTTATTCCAATTTATATAATCATCTGAGACTTTCAATCTTCCCCTGAGGAACCACAATGATATATGGTAGTAATCCCTCCATCTGTCGTATAAAATGTAATCCTCGTCAATATACGTGTGTGTATTACAAAGGTTTTTATGTGTCACTGGTGGTTGACAGGCTGGGGTGGGAGTCTTATTCGCCTGCCAGGTGAATATAGACCTACTGTGTCTGTAGGTGATGGGGAGGTTAGTATGTTGTTGAAGAGGCGGTGGACTGTGTTCCTCTTCTGTTTCCTTGTTCTCTTCTGTTTCCTTGTCCTCTTCTGTTTCCTTGTCCTCTTCTGTTTCCTTGTCCTCTTCTGTTTCCTTGTCCTCTTCTGTTTCCTTGTCCTCTCCTGTTCCCTTGTCCTCTTCTGTTTCCTTGTCCTCTCCTGTTCCCTTGTCCTCTTCTGTTTCCTTGTCCTCTCCTGTTTCCTTGTCCTCTCCTGTTTCCTTGTCCTCTTCTGTTTCCTTGTCCGCTCCTGTTTCCTTGTCCTCTTCTGTTTCCTTGTCCTCTTCTGTTTCCTTGTCCTCTTCTGTTTCCTTGTCCTCTTCTGTTTCCTTGTCCTCTTCTGTTTCCTTGTCCTCTTCTGTTTCCTTGTCCTCTTCTGTTTCCTTGTCCTCTTCTGTTTCCTTGTCCTCTCCTGTTCCCTTGCCCTCTCCTGTTTCCTTGTCCTCTCCTGTTTCCTTGTCCACTTCTGTTTAATTGTCCTCTCCTGTTTCCTTGTCCTCTTCTGTTTCCTTGTCCTTTCCTGTTTCTTTGTCCTCTTCTGTTTCCTTGTCCTCTCCTGTTTCCTTGTCCTCTCCTGTTCCCTTGTCCTCTTCTGTTTCCTTGTCCTCTCCTGTTTCCTTGTCCTCTTCTGTTTCCTTGTCCTTTCCTGTTTCTTTGTCCTCTTCTGTTTCCTTGTCCTCTCCTGTTTCCTTGTCCTCTTCTGTTTCCTTGTCCTTTCCTGTTTCCTTGTCCTCTCCTGTTTCCTTGTCCTCTCCTGTTTCCTTGTCCTCTCCTGTTTCCTTGTCCTCTCCTGTTTCCTTGTCCTCTCCTGTTTCCTTGTCCTCTTCTGTTTCCTTGTCGATCTTTCGTTCGAGTTTTCCTGTCCCATTCCTTCCTTCTGTTCCATGTGGCGGTGACCGGTGAGGATCAGTTAGGGAGCGTCTGCAGCTGTCGTGCACGTCATCACTAGGCGCTATCAGGTAGCGTGAGCGTTATTTGGTTATCTTGCTGCTGCGTTATCTTGCCTTATCTCGGGCTATTTTCAGGGCCTCGCCTCCGGTGATGTGTCTCCCTCGTGTGTGTTTGTGTACTTTGTGTGTGTGTGTATATATATACTTCCTGTGTATCTATGTACCGTGTACTCACCTAGTTGTGCTTGCGGGGGGTTGAGCTCTGGCTCTTTGGTCCCGCCTCTCAACCGTCAATCAACTGGTGTACAGGTTCCTGAGCCTATTGGGCTCTATCATATCTACATTTGAAACTGTGTATAGAGTCAGCCTCCACCACATCACTGCTTAATGCATTCCACCTGTTAACTACTCTGACACTGAAAAAAGTTCTTGCTAACGTCCCTGTGGCTCATTTGGGTACTCAGTTTGATTCTTTTAAGGTTATGAGCCTCCGGAGTTAGGCTTGGTCCACTTCCAGGTCTTTCTTTCGAAGTCGTTACAGGGAGGTCGTTTCCCTGTATTGTGTACTGGCCTTTCGGTCTCCCGTCACCTGTTTCCAGTTTCATCACCTTACACTTACTGGTGTTGAAATCCAGAAGCCATTTATTGAACCAACTCTGCAGCTTGTCTAGATCATCATGGAGCATCTTACAATACTTAGCGGTCTCAGCTCTTCTCGTTAATTTTGTAATGTCTGCAAACATCAACATATAGAACTCAACTCCTGTAGATTGGTCATTAACATAAATGAGAAATAATATGGGTCCCAACACCTGTCCTTGAGTTACTCCACTTGTTACTCTACCACAAGTCCAACTTCTCGCCCCGTTCACTACGATTCTCTGACTCCTGAGAGTCAGTCGGAATGCCGGGGAGTCAGTCGGGGAGCCGGTCGGCCGAGCGGACAGCACGCTGGATTTGTGATCCTGTGGTCCTGGGGTTTGATCCCAGGCGCCGGCGAGAAACAATGGGCAGAGTTTCTTTCACCCTATGCCCCTGTTACCTAGCAGTAAAATAGGTACCTGGGTGTTAGTCAGCTGTCACGGGCTGCTTCCTGGGGGTGGAGGCCTGGTCGAGGACCGGGCCGCGGGGACACTAAAAAGCCCCGAAATCATCTCAAGATAACCTCAAGAAGATAACCTGTCTGTTAGGTATTTCCTTACACGTGTCAGTTGTCTTCCACTTACTCCCGCCTTCCTCTCACGTTTGTGTAGAGATCTCTTAAGGTACTGTGTCTTACTGTGTCTTATTGTGTCTTACTGTGTCAAAGGCTTTTTATTTTATTTTTTGGCAGCTTTTTAAATAACCTGATATTTAAGCGCCAATTCCGTTGTTTGCCTCTCCAACGTACTAGTGGGTTGACTGTCCCTTGAACTTTTGACCCTTTGACCTAGTGTCCCTAATTGTAATTTATTCCTCGACGAGTGTGTCGAGGTCACTGAATCATTACTTAAGTGTCCAGAGCATGTTGTTCTGTTTACGTCTCCCCGGACAGTGATCACTTTAGTGATTTGGAGTCAATTGAACTGAAATTATGAGTCCTGAGAGTCAGGACTCATAATAACTTACCTAATGACAAGATTAGGTTTACATAACTCTCTGACCTCTCTGTCTCTCTCTCTCTCTCTGTCTCTCTCTCTCTCTCTCTCTCTCTCTCTCTCTCTCTCTCTCTCTCTCTCTCTCTCTCTCTCTCTCTCTCTCTCTCTCTCTCTCTCTCTCTCTCTCTCTCTGATAGATTACTTGTATTAGTCCAAGAGCAAATAAACACCTGCACACATACATATATACTTCTTGAGCGTGGAAGAAGTTGATGCGAACTTCTTTCGAGAGAACGTGACAATCTTCCTCTGGAGTTACCGGATCAGCCAGGCTATGATGGTTGGGTCCCTGAGGGGCTATAAAGACAAACAGCCTTATAAACCAGGCAGTCACCATGGAAGGAGGCTGGCAGAGGCCAGGCGGCGATAGGATAACTGCTGAAATCCTCCACAGGTAAACCACAGCAACTGTAGCAGATAAATATGGGGTCAGGCGTTATTACATAAAGCGACTGACATATTAAAGGGAGGACCAAGAGCTGAAGCTTGACCCGAGAGGAGCTACTGTACAGGTGTTGGCTGCGTTTCTCTCTCGTGCAATCTCACAGGTGTTCAGGGTAACACGTGTTGACACGTTAGGGTACATATGTCCGTCAATACATATGTACATATGTCCGTCGGTATGCCCCTGTTACCTAGCAGTAAAATAGGTACCTGGGTGTTAGTCAGCTGTCACGGGCTGCTTCCTGGGGGTGGAGGCCTGGTCAAGGACCGGGCCGCGGGGACACTAAAAGCCCCGAAATCATCTCAAGATAAGGTGAGTACATAAATTGTTTAGGGTCAATCCATCAACGTCAGTGTTCATCACTGGACTGAGTCAGTCCATCAGTGGGTCAGCTGTCACGATGAATGTTTAGGATATGTTTAGGATACATGAATGTTTAGGATACAAATAATACCCATCAATGTTTTGGATACGTATCCTCCCCCACACACTAATAAGAGAGCTCTTTTGCCCAAGAGCAGTCCCACACCGGGACCAAAGAGCCAGAGCTCAACCCCCGCAAGCACAATTAGATAAGTAAGTACACCCACTCTTGTCAAGGATCTTCCTCGCTCTCTGCCATGGACACCAGACGCTTGGAATTGGATTATGCGTGTAGGAGATTAGATAAAGGTACGACTTATGAACTGCGACTACAGTGGAAGTGGAGTAGCTTTTCAAGAGTGTTTACACTTGATGAGAGTGATAACAGAGACCGGCCCGGCTTGTTTAATAGGACCAGCGAAGCAAGATCGTTCAGCCGGTTTGTGTTAGTAAGATTGGGCTGAAATTGGTTATTATTATTATCATCTTTATTGACAAAATTAATTACAGTTTTACCTAATCTGAGGATTTTGATAGTCTTATTAAAGTGAGGATAATGCTGGTATTCACTGTCACGCAGGACAGAGGGTCATACATAAGACAATAGGTCTAAACTGTAGGCTGAAGCACATATATATATCATGGTTACAATCAATGTTTTAATGTATGGATATGTGAAAACAACTTCACATATGTGAAAGTGATGCAGCTTAGAAGTAATATAAATAAAAATTGTTCTTCATTCTTCTTCAATGGACAAGCAAATTTTGGGTAAATTGACCAGACCACACACTAGAAGTTGAAGGAACGACGACGTTTCGGTCCGTCCTGGACCATTCTCAATCGACTTGAGAATGGTCCAGGACGGACTGAAACGTCGTCGTCCTTTCACATTCTAGTGTGTGGTCTGGTCAACATACTTCAGCCACGTTATTGTGACTCATCGCCTGCTTTGGGTAAATTGTTAGGATGTCGTCCAGAACACCTGGGTGACCAATCCGCAGGCAGGAGAATTGTGCCTGATACACGATACAGACGCGTTCACATATAAGGGATTGATGGTATGTTGATGTTGCAATATCACTGTTTACAGGCTCTGCAGTGCCAAGGAAGGTCTGAAGTGTCTGGCCTGATTGTAACGTTAACAGTGCCACTGAACACACTTCACTGGGACAAACAATGGTTATCTTGAGATGATTTCGGGGCTTAGTGTCCCCGCGGCCCGGTCCTCAACCAGGCCTCCACCCCCCAGGAAGCAGCCCGTGACAGCTGACTAACTCCCAGGTACCTATTTTACTGCTAGGTAACAGGGGCATAGGGTGAAAGAAACTCTGCCCAATGTTTCTCGCCGGCGCCTGGGATCGAACCCAGGACCACAGGATCACTGGGACAAACAATGGTTATCTTGAGATGATTTCGGGGCTTAGTGTCCCCGCGGCCCGGTCCTCGACCAGGCCTCCACCCCCAGGAAGCAGCCCGTGACACCTGACTAACACCCAGGTACCTATTTTACTACTAGGTAACAGGGGCACAGGGTGAAAGAAACTCTGCCCAATGTTTCTCGCCGGCGCCTGGGATCGAACCCAGGACCACAGGATCACAAGTACAGCGTGCTGTCCGCTCGGCCGACCGGCTCCCAACTACGTCATACATTCTCTCTGGTTCATCCTACGTTTTCTTTCTTTGCCAGAAATCCTGTTTTTTTTTTCTCCATTTATGTTTTTAATGGTGACTGCTGAGACCTCTGCTGTCATCTGGTTGGGTCATGGCTTCTCTCCTCTATCTCGTTTCATATCCTATCTTCATCCTTCCTCGCTTCCTATCCTCCCCCATCCTCTTCCCAGAATGCCCAACAACACCCCCCCCTCCTCCTCCTCCTCCTCCTCCTCCAGAGGACAATGCCGCCCTTTTCCTTTGTGTGATGCCGCTGTGTCCCGTCATACAAAGGCATGGTGCCGCTTCCCGCCCTTCATAGCTCCGTCTCCCCGTACCTCGATTCATCCCCCCCTCCCCCCTCCCCCACCCCTTCCTCACAGCTTCTTGAATGAACAAGCATGATGAATTATCTCTGGGAGTTTGCATCCTCTGCAGATGTAGATTTGGCCAAATACAGGCTGTAACCTATCCGGGGAGTGTTGTGCATGCTGCTATGGCGGTGTGTCCACTCACAGGATGTGTGGCGCTGCCCAATACTGTCACTATGGTGGTGTGTCCACTCACAGGATGAGTGGCGCTGCCCAATACTGTCACTATGGTGGTGTGTCCACTCACAGGATGAGTGACGCTGCCCAATACTGTCACTATGGCGGTGTGTCCACTCACAGGATGAGTGGCGCTGCCCAATACTGTCACTATGGCGGTGTGTCCACTCACAGGATGAGTGGCGCTGCCCAATACTGTCACTATGGCGGTGTGTCCACTCACAGGATGAGTGGCGCTGCCCAATACTGTCACTATGGCGGTGTGTCCACTCACAGGATGAGTGGCGCTGCCCAATACTGTCACTATGGCGGTGTGTCCACTCACAGGACGAGTGACGCTGCCCAATACTGTCACTATGGCGGTGTGTCCACTCACAGGATGAGTGGCGCTGCCCAATACTGTCACTATGGCGGTGTGTTCACTCACAGGATGAGTGGCGCTGCCCAATACTGTCACTATGGCGGTGTGTCCACTCACAGGATGAGTGGCGCTGCCCAATACTGTCACTATGGCGGTGTGTCCACTCACAGGATGAGTGGCGCTGCCCAATACTGTCACTATGGCGGTGTGTCCACTCACAGGATGAGTGGCGCTGCCCAATAAACTCGCCCCTCGGGGCAAAACTTAAAAAAAAACTGGGGGAGTGGAAGAACTCCCAGAACCTTCCCTCCAGGTATAACACTATGTGATGGAATGCGAAAGAATTCAAGACTCTAAGAATAACTATCATAAGAAATGTCTAAATATTTTTAAGTATACTTGAAGTAAATGGACATAACTGCGACCTTCCCAACGCTGCTTACTGATAGACGTACTTGATGGGCAAATAAATGCCACATGTAGTGGCATTTAGTGAAATGTAGCAGAAATGTGCACAGGAGTACATTTCTTGGCTTAAAGAATGTTGGGTTCTAGTTCCTAAACCCATTATCCAACACTGTATCTTTTACAACCCTCCATACCATGGGCACGGGGTGCTACCAAGGCCCACAGCATGGGTATGAGGTCCCACTGCCCATCTCAGTTTGATATGGGGGTTCATCGCTGCCCATAGGATGGGTAGGTTAATCCCCACCACCCATAGGATGGGTAGGCAATCCACCACCACCACCCATAGGATGGGTAGGCAATCCACCACCACCCACAGGATGGGTAGGCAATCCTCCACCACCACCCACAGGATGGGTAGGCAATCCACCACCACCACCCACAGGATGGGTAGGCAATCCGCCACCACCCACAGGATGGGTAGGCAATCCACCACCACCCACAGGATGGGTAGGCAATCCACCACCACCACCCACAGGATGCGTAGGCAATCCGCCACCACCCATAGGATGGGTAATAGAGTCCACGAAAAAAATTAAACAGCGAAGACCTTAGGGCTACTAAGATGAACATCCTCACAAACTAGTAAGTCGTCCAGTGTGGGTCACAGGCCAGTCTGAGGAAGTAGAACAACTCTCGAATTCATTAACAGGTAACAAACAGGTAATCATAACTACAATCTGCACAGTCTCCCCTAACTATCTCTTCCCAATTATAGAATTAATAAAAGGGTACCCGGCTGCGTTCGGGTCTCTCTCGCCCTTCCCAACCCCCTTTCTCTCCTTATACAAGGAACTTTCAGGGGGGAAAGCGCCAAGCCATTACGACTATATAGCACTGGGGAAGGGGGTCAGGATAAGGATGTGGGATGGGACGGGGGGGGGGGGGGAAGGAATAGTGCACAACCACTTATATAGACGGTCGGAGATTGAACGCTGACCTGCATGAAGCGAGACCCCTCGCTCTACCGTCCAGCCCAAGTGGTTGAACTCTCTCCTTATACAGATAATAAGTGCACCAGAGGAGCTGAAAAATTGCCCCCTTAATCCACAAATCTGAAAATATAATAATTGTCGACATTTCGGTCCGTTTTGGACCATTATCAAATTAAGTAGTTTAATGGAACAAAAATATGAGAGGTTGAGAAAATTGATAAAAAGCGAGATGAAGGAAAGAAAGTGAGAGATAGGGTAGAAGGTTGATGAATAGATAACAATAATAGGTATAGGTAATAGGTAATAATAACGGAATAGGTAATAGGTAAGGTAACGAGCACAAGGACTAGATGCTGGAAAAGTTTGAAGTATGGGAATTATGAGAATAAGGAAGAAATATGGGAATAATATAGAAATATAAGAAAATGTAAAAATGTAAGAAAACATAGAAGGAATAGAGAAACCTGCAGAAGACCAAATGGCGAAGATAATGAGGTGAAATAGAGAGTGAGAGAGAGAGAGAGAGATATGGCAACATGAGAAAGAGAGAGATAGCAACATGAGAAAGAGAGAGATAGCAACATGAGAAAGAGAGAGATAGCAACATGAGAAAGAGAGATAGCAATATGAGAAAGAGAGATAGCAGCATGAGAAAGAGAGATAGCAGCATGAGAAAGAGAGATAGCAACATGAGAGAGAGAGATAGCAACATGAGAAAGAGAGATAGCAACATGAGAAAGAGAGAGATAGCACCATGAGAAAGAGAGAGATAGCAACATGAGAAAGAAAGATAGCAATATGAGAAAGAGAGATAGCAGCATGAGAAAGAGAGATAGCAGCATGAGAAAGAGAGATAGCAACATGAGAGAGAGAGATAGCAACATGAGAAAGAGAGATAGCAACATGAGAAAGAGAGAGATAGCACCATGAGAAAGAGAGAGATAGCAACATGAGAAAGAGAGAGATAGCAACATGAGAAAGAGAGAGATAGCAACATGAGAAAGAGAGATAGCAACATGAGAGAGATAGCAACATGAGAAAAAGAGATAGCAACATAAGAAAGAGAGATGGCAACATGAGAAACAGAGATAGCAACATGAGAAAGAGAGATAGCAACATGAGAGAGAGATATAGCAACATGAGAAAGAGAGATAGCAACATGAGAGAGAGAGATAGCAACATGAGAGAGAGAGATAGCAACATGAGAGAGAGAGATAGCAACATGAGAAAGAGAGATAGCAACATGAGAAAGAGAGATAGCAACATGAGAAAGAGAGAGATAGCAACATGAGAGAAAGAGATAGCAACATGAGAAAGAGAGAGATAGCAACATGAGAGAGAGAGATAGCTACATGAGAGAGAGATAGCAACATGAGAGAGAGAGATAGCAACATGAGAAAGAGAGAGATAGCAACATGAGAAAGAGAGATAGCAACATGAGAAAGAGATAGCAACATGAGAAAGAGAGAGATAGCAACATATGAAAGAGAGATAGCAACATGAGAGAGAGAGATAGCAACATGAGAAAGAGAGATAGCAACATGAGAAAGAGAGAGATAGCAACATGAGAAAGAGAAATAGCAACATGAGAAAGAGAGAGATAGCAACATGAGAAAGAGAAATAGCAACATGAGAAAGAGAGATAGCAACATGAGAAAGAGATAGCAACATGAGAAAGAGAGAGATAGCAACATGAGAAAGAGAGATAGCAACATGAGAAAGAGATAGCAACATGAGAAAGAGAGAGATAGCAACATATGAAAGAGAGATAGCAACATGAGAGAGAGAGATAGCAACATGAGAGAGAGAGAGAAAGGAAAAGCAGCCTAGAGGGGCTAAAGTTAAGTCAGATCACGTTTGTTAGGAAACAACATTGAAGTTGTGAGAACAACTACTGTGAAAAGCACGACTGAGCAACAGCACAGCCAGAGACTAAGGTTCATGTCGGGTATGAGTGTGCATCATAGCTGATTCGATAAGTTATTATTATTAACATCTTTATTTACAAAATTAATTACAATTTTGCCTAATCTGAGGACTTCGACAAGACGGCGTCTGTGAAGAGTAGAGGCAGGAAAGAATCTTTTAGAAGTAGATCAATCGATAGAAACATTTTCAAGATAAAACTAGATAATTTTAGCCAAGAAGTGCCGGAGTGCCTAACAGCTGGGCGGACAGCGCTTCGGATTCGTAGTCCTGAGGTTCCGGGTTCGATTCCTGGTGGAGGCGGAGACAAATGGGCAAAATGTTTCTTTCACCCTGATGCCCCTGTTACCTAGAAGTAAATAGGTACCTGGGAGTTAGACAGCTGCTACGGGCTGCTTTCTGGGGTGTGTGTACCAAAAAAGGAGGCCTGGTCGAGGACCGGGCCGTGGGGACGCTAAGCCCCGAAATCATCTCAAGATAACCTCAAGAAGTTCCTCGCTTTTTAGTACCTCTTTTATTTTTGTCTCTTATGGCAAGTCAAGAGGAGCTGCCTCTCCAATCTTCCCCCAACCCCTTGGGCTGGACGGTAGAGCGACGGTCTCGCTTCATGCAGGTCGGCGTTCAATCCCCTGACCGTCCATAAGTGGTTGGGGCACCATTCCCTTCCCCCCGTCCCATCCCAAATCCTCATCCTGACCCCTTCCCAGTGCTATATAGTCGTAATGGCTTGGCGCTTTCCCCTGATACTTCTTTCCTTCCTTCCTTCCTTCCTTCCTTCCTTCCTTCCTTCCTTCCTTCCTTCCTTCCTTCCTTCCTTCCTTCCCCGCTGTGAAGCCTTCTCTCTCACCCTCATACTCAATAACCAACTGTGCTGACACTTAAAGAAGATATCTCAAACTCTCTCTGTAGGACAGACGGAAATGTATGAATGGTGGTTAGTATTGTAACAGCAATTCGTTCACCTGTAGTTGAGTGCTCGATAACACACACTGTATTTAGTCGACGAGATCTTTAACCTTGTGTATATGTTAGTTATCGTTGTGTACATGTATAACCACGTCTCTGGTTGGATATTATGTAAAGAGTCGCTTTTGACCCCTTCTGTTGCCTGCTGCTGCTCCTCTTGTGTTATCCTTTGTTGCTTTGGTCTCTCTCTCTCTCTCTCTCTCTCTCTCTCTCTCTCTCTCTCTCTCTCTCTCTCTCTCTCTCTCTCTCTCTGTCTCTCTCTCTCTCTCTCTCTCTCTCTCTCTCTCTCTCTCTCTCTCTGTCTCTCTCTCTCTGTCTCTCTGTCTCTCTGTCTCTCTGTCTCTCTCTCTCTCTCTCTCTCTCTCTCTCTCTCTCTCTCTCTCTCTCTCTCTCTCTCTCTCTCTCTCTCTCTCTCTCTCTCTCTCTCTCTGTCTCTCTGTCTCTCTCTCTCTCTCTCTCTCTCTCTCTCTCTCTCTCTCTCTCTCTCTCTCTCTCTCTCTGTCTCTCTCTCTCTCTCTGTCTGTCTCTCTCTCTCTCTCTCTCTCTCTCTCTCTCTCTCTCTCTCTCTCTCTCTCTCTCTCTCTCTCTCTCTCTCTCTCTCTCTCTCTCTCTCTCGTCAGGCTGCGAGCAGCCGCGTCTAACAGCCTGGTTGATCAGTCCAGCAACCAGGAGGCCTGGTCGACGACCGGGCCGCGGGGACGCTGAGCCCCGGAAGCACCTCAAGGTAACCTCTCTCTCTCTCTCTCTCTCTTTATTTCTTTCCTCCCTATTCTTCCTTTGGCCTTCCTCTCACTCTTTCTTCTCCTTTCCTGTCCCTTTCCCTCCCCCTTTAGTCTTCCCCATCTTTCCCTCCATCAGCTGAGAGCCTAGCACACCCCCCCCCCCCTATGCGTGTTAGTGGCTGGCCAAAGTGCACCATTTAAGCACCAGAACTGTAGACAAAATTACCCGCTGAACTTTCTTGTAAATAAAAAATAGTAATAATAATAAAAAAAAAAACTTGCTTAACCACTCCACCCCTTCGTGTAACCTACATTCCTTTTCCTGTGTCCCTTCCCCCTTCCCTTATCCCTCCCCCTCCCACCCCACCTCCCTCTCCCATTCTCTCCCATTCGCCTACCCCCACACCTCTCTTACCCCCTTCCCCCCCCCCCTTTTATCCTCTCCATGATTGCGTCACAAGCGAGTTAGGCTTCCGTTTGCGCATTTCTGGCTACCATCTGCTCCACTTTGTTCCCCCCCCCCCCCTCCCCGATGGTCACGACGTTGCCACGACGTTGCCACGACGTTGCCACGACGTTGCCACGAGAGACGTCAAGAGAGACTTGTAAGGTGCCATAACAGTAGATTTAGCACTAGAGGCGCACGTTGGGGGTCGTTAGCATGTGCTAAACAGTATTCGAAGATAAACAGCAAGGCTCGTGTCCGGAGTTAAGGGGGCCGAGCTACGAAGACTGAGGGAATGTTGTGAACATGATTACAACATACAAGATGTTAAGGAGAAGTGACCGGAGAAGTAATGTTCAAATTGAAAAACAGTAAAAGGGAGGGAACATAAATTGTAAGCTGGAAACACACAGATGTCAGATATGTCAGAAGAAACTACGTCACTGTAAGGGGTAGTAAGTAAATGTTGAGGCTCAGCTGAAGAAGTTGCCAAGATGTAGCAAGACATTGTTGTTGTTGTTTTAGATTCAAGTAATGGAAACAAAAAGTTGCAAGTAGCACTGGCTATGGTGAGCCCGTCGTGGACTTACCTGGCACAGGAGCGGGGCTGTAGCTGATAGCAAGACGATACAGACTCTGGTTCAGCGCACAGCAGATAGTATGTTCTCACAACTTGCGCACATTACACTAAATATGGATACTGGAGTACTCACCTAGTTGTGTTTGCGGGGGTTGAGCTTTGGCTCTTTGGTCCCGCCTCTTAACTGTCAATCAACTGGTGTACAGATTCCTAAGCCTACTGGGCTCTATCATATCTACATTTGAAACTGTGTATGGAGTCAGCCTCCACCACAACACAACTTAATGCATTCCATTTGTTAACTACCCTGAAGGGTAGTTAAGGAGTGACAGGGTTTGGTGGCTAGCATATTCAGAGCCGCACGTGACAATGTCGTTACTGAACTCATAACACACAGCTGTAAAGCGTATTAATAATGCAAGGCCATCCTTCCTCGAGGCACTTAAGTGCTGACGTCAGCGGTTGCAATCACATTCATGAAGACATACCAGCAAAAATGTTCCATCTTGAGTGTAACATTTGTTGGACGAAGTGCCTCGTCCCTCTCAGCCTATTTGCTTACCCTCATCACTACAGGAGTGTGATGAGGGAGTAAGAGTGCATCAGGGTGTCGGAAGACAGCCAATGTGGTGCCAAACACATTAAGAAAGAGACAAATAAGGAGGCATTAAACTACAGACGATGGAGAAAACCACAAGCGGCGAGTCATACCTCATTAGACACATCGAGGTTGGGAAACAAGTCTTGCCTCAATCCTGGTAGAAATATGTGATCGTGTGCTAGAAATCAGTCAAAACAGTGAAATATGAGCAGGGTGCCAGCATGTTTTTGGACTGCCAGAAAGCCTTCAACACAGTAGTCCACATGAGACCATTGCACAAGTTGGAGTAACGGGTAGGGTTGAAAAGTTAAGTGTTTACAAGTGGGTAAGTGCGTGTCAGAGGACTAGAAGACAGTATAAGGAGAGCTTCAGAGTGGAGAGATGTTACCAGTGGAGTCTCAGCAGGTGTGGGGATCAAATTCCGCATCAGAAAATAACATGATGTTTAATAGAGATAAATTTCAGGTACTCAGTTACCGTTAAAATGAGGACCTTAAACATAATACAGGGTATAAAACACAATCAAATCTGCCCATATTAGGAAAGCAGCATGTAAAGGATTTGGGAATAATGATGTCTGACGACCTAACGTTTAGGGAGCATAACCCAGCAAATATTGCGACAGCTAGAAAAATGATAGGATGGATTACGAGAACTTTCAAATCCAGGGATCCCATCACAATGGTTGTACTCTTTAAGTCACTTGTGTTGTCCCGTCTTGAGTACTGCTCAGTACTCACTTTCCCCTTCAGAGCAGGAGAGATTGCTGAAATAGAGGGAATACAGAGAACATATAAGGCACACATAGACGCAATAAAGCACCTAAATTATTGGGATCGTCTCAAAGCTCTCCAAATGTACTCACTAGAAAGAAGACGAGAGAGATATCAAATAATATACACCTGGAAGATACTGGAGGGCCAAGTACCAAATCTACACAGTAAAATAACAACATACTGGAGTGAACGATATGGAAGAAAATGCAGAATAGAACCAGTGAAGAGCAGAGGTGCCATAGGCACAATCAGAGAACACTGTATAAACATCAGAGGTCCCCGGTTGTTCAACACCCTCCCAGCAAGCATAAGAAATATTGCCGGATCAACCGTGGACATCTTCAAGAGGAAACTAGATTTATTCCTCCAAGAAGTGCCGGACCAACCGGGCTGTGGTGGGTATGTGGGCCTGCGGGCCGCTCCAAGCAACAGCCTGGTGGACCAAACTCTCACAAGTCAAGCCTGGCCTCAGGCCGGGCTTGGGGAGTAGAAGAACTCCCAGAACCCCATCAACCAGGTACAATGACCTTGTTCCAAGTAATTATTTGTGGGTGACACACACACACACACACACACACACACACACACACACACACACACACACACACACACACACACACACACACACACACACACACACACACACATAGTTCACAGTCCTCCCAGACCACCAGTGAGTGAACTGTATCCCTTGTCCTGGACACATATTTGATTCATGTTGTAGATCAATGTGGAATGACAATGGGTTTAGTCCAGGACCTCGCGGCCACAGGCATTCCAGAGGACAACCCTCTGGCATGAGCTCATTGTATTCATTATAACAATGAATAAAAAGGAATGATGATAATATTTAGTAAACATAATTAATAATGACCGTAAACGGAATCATCATAAAAGGACAAGGAAAGATAGATAGCACAATTCGGTAATGAAAAATACATATGAGAGAGAGAGAGAGAGAGAGAGACACAGAGAGAGAGAGAGAGAGAGAGAGAGACACACACAGAGAGAGAGAGAGAGAGAGAGAGAGAGAGAGAGAGAGAGAGAGAGAGAGAGAAAGAAAGAGAGAGAGATTAATTTTTAGTTTCTCCAAAATACGAAATCACTCGTTAACTCTATATTAAATCAGAACGCACCTTTAACGAAATGTAATGGCACCTTAAGATAGCGTAGCGAGGTGATTGGATTGCAGCTGCAACTTCCGGGAATTGATATCACATCGATCCTGTCACCTGAACACCCCCCCCCTCCTCCCCTTCAAAAGGATAACATCAGCTGCATGTTAGGCTGGCTAACACATGAACTGCCTTCAGCAATTTGTTTAAGGAATTATTCAGAATCTTGTATATCAAATATATCAGATATATTAGATCGACCTTAGTATTGGGCAGCGCCACTCATCCTGTGAGTGGACACACCGCCATAGTGACAGTATTGGGCAGCGCCACTCATCCTGTGAGTGGACACACCGCCATAGTGACAGTATTGGGCAGCGCCACTCATCCTGTGAGTGGACACACCGCCATAGTGACAGTATTGGGCAGCGTCACTCATCCTGTGAGTGGACACACCGCCATAGTGACAGTATTGGGCAGCGTCACTCATCCTGTGAGTGGACACACCGCCATAGTGACAGTATTGGGCAGCGTCACTCATCCTGTGAGTGGACACACCGCCGTAGTGACAGTATTGGGCATCGTCACTCATCCTGTGAGTGGACACACCGCCATAGTGACAGTATTGGGCAGCGCCACTCATCCTGTGAGTGGACACACCGCCGTAGTGACAGTATTGGGCAGCGCCACTCATCCTGTGAGTGGACACACCGCCGTAGTGACAGTATTGGGCAGCGCCACTCATCCTGTGAGTGGACACACCGCCATAGTGACAGTATTGGGCAGCGCCACTCATCCTGTGAGTGGACACACCGCCATAGTGACAGTATTGGGCAGCGCCACTCATCCTGTGAGTGGACACACCGCCGTAGTGACAGTATTGGGCAGCGCCACTCATCCTGTGACTGGACACACCGCCGTAGTGACAGTATTTGGCATCGTCACTCATCCTGTGAGTGGACACACCGCCATAGTGACAGTATTGGGCAGCGCCACTCATCCCGTGAGTGGACACACCGCCATAGTGACAGTATTGGGCAGCGCCACTCATCCTGTGAGTGGACACACCGCCATAGCAACATGTACAACACTCCCCAATAGGAAGAAAACCCGCTGGGTTGTTCATCCTGTCACTTGAACCCCGGACACAGTTAGGTCTTAACTGTCACAAGTGAACAGACTGTAAAACTAACGATTCAAATCTCGTAAGGACAATATTTATATAGGACAAAAAGGGTTTTCTTAACCCAAAGCTAGGTTTATTATACTACACACATTTCTAATGTCTGTCAGATAGGCACAGTCTATCACATAGTCTATCACATAGGCATAACCTTGGGCTGGGCGGTAGAGCGACGGTCTCGCTTCATGCAGGTCGGCGTTCAATCCCCGACCGTCCAAGTGGTTGGACACCATTCCTTTTCTCCTGTCCCATCCCAGATCCTTATCCTGACCCCTTCCAAGTACTATATAGCCATAATAGCTTGGCGCTTTCCCTTGATAATTCCTTTCTTCCTTGCACTCATGGTGCAAATTCTGCAACTTCGCTTCTCAGGTCGTTGTTTCCATCGGAATCTTCACAGATTCATTCACAGATTCACAGATAATTCAGATTCACAGGGAGCAGATTCTTGGAATTGAATTCTCCTTATCGTCTATAATGGATAAGGTTGCTGGCTCCTGTATATGTAGTCCACATCTACTCCAACACCAGACTAGCTTCGAGCAAGTTGTGGTGGTTGGCAGTAGGTGTTCAGTTGATACCTGGTATATGGAACTGTGTATTTGGGAGTATTGTGGCTGTGGGTGCCATGATGGGTGTTTCCCCGGTGGTAATTATGCCTTCAGGTCCTCTTGTTTTGCGGCCGTAATTGTTGGGTTTTGTCGATCTCGTTCCTCGTGTCGCACGAGGGAGGATGTGTGGGGGGTACCTCGTACTGGGGGAGGGAGGGGGTGGATGAGTGGGGGAGAGTGGAGAGGGGGTGGATAGGTAGGGGAGAGTGGAGAGAGGGGGGAATGGGTGGGGGGGGAGAGTGGAGAGGGGGTGGATGGGTAGGGGAGAGTGGAGAGAGGGGGGAATGGGTGGGGGGGAGAGTGGAGAGGGGGTGGATGGGTAGGGGAGAGTGGAGAGGGGGTTTATAAGTGGGGGAGAGTGGAGAGGGGGTGGATAGCTGGGGGAGAGTGGTGAGGGGGTGGATGGGTAGGGGAGAGTGGAGAGGGGGTTTATAGCTGGGGGAGAGTGGAGAGGGGGTGGATAGCTGGGGGAGAGTGGAGAGGGGGTGGATGGGTGGAGGAGAGTGGAGAGGGGGTGGATAGGTGGGGGAGAGTGGAGAGGGGGTGGATAGCTGGGGGAGAGTGGAGAGGGGGTGGATAGGTGGAGGAGAGTGGAGAGGGGGTGGATAGCTGGGGGAGAGTGGAGAGGGGGTGGATAGCTGGGGGAGAGTGGAGAGGGGGTGGATAGCTGGGGGAGAGTGGAGATGGGGTGGATAGCTGGGGGAGAGTGGAGAGGGGGAATGGGTGGAGGTGGGGAGAGGGTACGGCGTCCTATTGACGACAGTGGGGGGGGAGGGGGGGGGTGAGAGGGGGGGGGGTTAACGTGTTCATACTTTATGGCTTCACGATCACGTTGCGTTCCCCCCCCCCCCCCCCTTCCTCTTTTCCCCCACCTACGCAGTCCCCCCCCCCCCACTCCCCCCGCACCTTTCTTCTCTCTTGTCCACACCTCTCATCCTGACAGGAAATCCTCACCGACGGTGACGTCACCTGGATGGGGGGGTGGGGGGGGGACAAGGAAGGGAAAGTGGTGGGGGGGGGGTGCTGATATGGTTTTTTGGGTTTGCGGGCTCACCTAGTTGTACTTGCAGGGGGTTGAGCTCCGGCTGTCTGGTCCCGCCTCTCAACTGTCAATCAACTGTTACTAGCTATTTTTTTATAGTTTTATTTTATAGTTTAAAGATAATTTAAAAATAGTCTATTTTTTATATACTATTTCCCCCCCCCCCACACACACACACCTAGGAAGCAGCCCGTGACAGCTGACTAACTCCCAGGTACCTATTTACTGCTAGGTAACAGGGGCGTTCAGGGTGAAAGAAACATGCCCATTTGTTTCTGCCTGGTGCGGGAATCGAACCCGCGCCACAGAATTACGAATCCTGCGCGCTATCCACCAGCAGCCCGTCCTCCAAACAAAGATACAAAAGTGATTCCATGCACCCGCCAAACCCCCTATTTATGAATGAAAAGCGGTTTACACACGACTCACAACTGCTGACGTTCGAACACTTCCGGAACAAGTGCTTCACTGACGAATTTTGTTCGAACCACAACGCTATAAATGCTTCACCCACGTACTACAAATACAAATAATCGCCAACAGGACCTAAACACCTAACCTAACCTATCTTATGTCTATATATACACAATATGCTAATATATTATAATATTAATTTATACTTGAGAAAATTCCCGTTTTGAATGAACAGCATGCTAAAATTTATGAATGCGTCTGTGGGGTCGACCGCTGGATGTAATGGACTTGAGTCGAGGACGGGTTGCCACCAGGCTACCAGTTCCACTACTCTGTGTGTGTGTGTGTGTGTGTGTGTGTGTGTGTGTGTGTGTGTGTGTGTGTGTGTGTGTGTGTGTGTGTGTGTGTGTGTGTGTGTGTGTAACCATTCACAACAGCATCTTATCACAAGCTCCTGAATGCATCATCAGTTTTTTTTATTGAAAGTGAACTTACTAGTCGCGTCCGCAGCCTGTGTGTTCTGTTTGTCGGCTTGTTACCATAGCTGTAATAGGTCGTTAGCGCCGTAATGACGTCCTTATATCGGGGTGAAAGGGGGGGCGCATGGCCGCTCTGATGACGTCACGTGTATTGGAATTTATATCCTCCAAAGGGAAGAAAGAGAATGCGTAGGGCAGGACGAGGAAGGGGGAGGAGGGGCATGGTATAGGAGAGAGAGAGAGAGAGAGAGAGAGAGAGAGAGAGAGAGGGGGGAGATGGGACGGAAGGATGTAGAGAATGAAGAGAAGGTATTGTGAGTAATCTCTCTCTCTCTCTCTCTCTCTCTCTCTCTCTCTCTCTCTCTCTCTCTCTCTCTCTCTCTCTCTCTCTCTCTCTCTCTCTCTCTCTCTCTCTCGTAAACTAAGACCCATTCATCAATTGCGTGTTGATGTTTGATGGGAAACTACACAATATTGCCGTATAAGTCCGCCAACATCTCTCTGGCGTTGAAGGCTCTGATGTACTCACCTAGTTGTGCTTGCTGGGGGTTGAGCTCTGGCTCTTTGGTCCCACCTCTCAACCGTTAATCAACCAGTGTGTGAGCAGGCTAGAAGGAGTCTTATCACAATCTTCTGTTCTAGTAAATGATGGGGGGAAATACACAAGGCCGTTGTGTAGGTTGTCTTTATGTATACTCTATGTATAACTGTATGTATACATATACAGTTGTCCTCTCCCCCCCCTCCCCCCTGTATGTGCTTGGGACCTGATGAGACAGCACAAGCTCGATTACAGCAAAAGTAGCAACAACAACAACAGCAGCAGCAACAACAGTAGCAACAACAGCAACAACAACAACAACAACAACAACAACAACAACAACAACAACAACAACAACAGCAACAGCAGCAGCAACAACAGCAGCAACAGCAACAACAGGAACAACAACAACAACAACAACAACAACAACAACAACAACAACAACAACAGCAGCAGCAGCAACAACAGTAGCAACAACAACAACAACAACACTACCTACATTAATGACAACATTGTAAGAAGTAAACAAAATCTAGAATGGTAGTGAGAGCAGCTGACGGCCACGTGGTCCCAGCTCACAAAGAACCAGGCTTCCCCCCCCTCCTTCCCCTTACCCCTCCCCTCCCCTACCATCCCATCCGTTCCCCCCTCCCCCTCTTTTCTCTTCCACTTCCATTCCCCCACACCACCCTTCCCCATTCCCTGCCTATCCCTTGCATTACGGTTCTCTACTCACCTCCCATCCCGCACTTTCCCTTCTAGTCCCCCCCCTCCCTCTTCCTCCCCCCCTCCCTCGATACGTTTACGCTATCTGACCTTCGGATATCTTTCTTTTATCCTCTGTTCCCTTATTATTCTCTCTCCCCTTCTTCTCCCCCCCCAACTTCCAAATACCTATACAAATACACATTACAAATCTCTCTCTCTCTCTCTCTCTCTCTCTCTCTCTCTCTCTCTCTCTCTCTCTCTCTCTCTCTCTCTCTCTCTCTCTCTCTCTCTCTCTCTCTCTCTCTCTCTCTCTCTCTCTCCTTCATGGGTGCAGAAGCTTTCCCTTCCCAATTCAAATGTAGATATGATAGAGCCCAGTAGGCTCAAGAATCTGTACACCAGTTGATTGACAGTTGAGAGGCGGGACCAAAGAGCCGAAGCACAACTAGGTGAGTATGCACCCACTAAGGTGTAAGAGACAGGATGAACAACCGAGTGGGTTTTCTTCCTATTGGGGGGTGTAGTACATGCTGCTATGACGGTGTGTTCACTCACAGGATGAGTGGCGCTGCCCAATAAACTCGCCCCTCGGGGCAATTTTTTTTTTTTTTTTTTTTTTGGTGACCTGGAACTGAAAATGCTCCGTTAGAGATCTGCTTGTAAACCAATCGAAGTGAATCCCTCTTAGTAAGTACCCGCAGCATTAGGAATACCATTAGACATGTAAATAAGAGCCATGGTCCAAATATATGCCTCTAGACTGGTACCAGAACTGACAGGCAAGAGTTGCAAGGAAAGGTGAAATAAATAGAAAAGAAATTCGGTACAAATTAAGTACCCAATTGAGCCTCAAAATATTTTTGGCTCATGGTTAGAATGGAAAATAAACGGAGCAAAGTGTTGTAGGTAGTGTCCATATTCGGTTCATGTGTAGATATGACAGAGGTTCTGGAACCTATAAGCCGGTTGACTGATGGTTGAAAGGTGGAATCAAAGAGCTTAAGGTCATCTCTCGCATGTATTATTAGCTGAGTGTACACACACGTACAGAGGTCACGACCTCTCCGCAGGGTGCAGTCGCACCTCCACAGATCTCCAGTATCAGCTCTTGATACTGGTAATGGCTCCAAAGGGCCACCACTTACGGGCTATTCATGCCCGTGCCACCTTTTGGGTGGCTTAATCTTCATCAATCAATCAATCACACACGCGCACATCTTGGGAAGACGGACGGAGGGTATGGAAAGGGAAGATTGGGGGGGGGGGTGGAATAGTTAGTTTAATATAAAGTCATATCTAGTTCATAAACAAAAGTGTATACGAGTATGTTTATGATCTTGTATGTCTCATTCGTCCTCCGCACACATTCTCCATTATCATGCTGGTTACCCCATTCCCTCTTCCCCCCCATTCCATCTCCCCCTTGCTACCTCCTCACCCTTCCTCCCCCATCTCCGCCCTTCCCCCATCTCCGCCTCTCCCCCATCTCCGGCCCTCCCCCATCTCCGCCCCTCCCCCCATCTCCGCCTCTCCCCCATCTCCGCCCCTCCCCCATCTCCGCCCCTCCCCCATCTCCGCCTCTCCCCCATCTCCGGCCCTCCCCCATCTCCGCCCCTCCCCCATCTCCGCCCCTCCCCCATCTCCGCCTCTCCCCCACCACACACGTACGCGAGGTGCAGCTGATACAAATACGCAGTTTCCCCAACTCCGTTACTTGACCACGTGGTGCGTGTGTGCGTGCGTGTGCTTCCTGCGGGTATCCTGCTCCGTGTCCTCTGCGTGCATGTTGCTATGCTGTTTTTGTATTTCTGCAGTGCTTGGGGACTGCATGTTTGTGCTCCTTCATCATACCCCGGTCGGCCGAGCGGACAGCACGCTGAACTTGTGATCCTGTGGTCTTGGGTTCGATCCCAGGCGCCGGCGAGAAACAATGAGCAGAGTTTCTTTCACTCTATGCCCCTGTTACCTACCAGTAAAATAGGTACCTGGGTGTTAGTCAGCTGTCACGGGCTGCTTCCTGGGGGTGGAGGCCTGGTCGAGGACCGGACCGCGGGGGACACTAAAGCTCCGAAATCATCTCAAGATAACATCAAGATAAGAGATACATATGAACTCTGAAGTTCACACTCTGAAGGCCTCCTGCCCTAGGGTCGTAAATGGTATTCCCTGTGGCAGTTTAGCATATGCTGTTGTTTCGGGGAGTCATCTCCCTTTCATTGTATAATATTCAACGAGTGCTCATTCTTTTTCCCAAATTCTCATTCCCTTGCATTCATCTGGCTTGAAGTCTATAGGCCATTTTTACAACCTCCCCTGAAGCTTATCCATATTGTGCAGCATATTTCTGTCCTCGTATGTTATGACTCTTCTCGTCAACTTTGCATCATCCGAAAATGTTGATGCGAATGCAACAATATCCTAATTTAGGTCACTGACATATACATAGGCTCTACCCTGGAAACACAAACCGTAACTGTCTCTATTTTCCGCTTGTTACAACTCGTAATAAAGTTGTTAAATCTTGGCTTAACATGTTTAGGACGTGTTAGAACGTTGTTACAACTTGCTATATTGGTTGTTATAACTGGTTAGGAGGTGTTAAAACTTGTTCGTTGTAGCAACGTCGTAGTTTCGGCGTGTGTTTGGCGGGTAGTTGAGTTTTTTTTTTTTTTTTTTTTTTTTTTGAGATATATACAAGAGTTGTTACATTCTTGTACAGCCACTAGTACGCGTAGCGTTTCGGGCAAGTCCTTAATCCTATGGTCCCTGGAATACGATCCCCTGCCGCGAAGAATCGTTTTTTCATCCAAGTACACATTTTACTGTTGCGTTAAACAGAGGCTACAGTTAAGGAATTGCGCCCAGTAAATCCTCCCCGGCCAGGATACGAACCCATGACAGAGCGCTCGCGGAACGCCAGGCGAGTGTCTTACCACTACACCACGGAGACTAACACACACTGGAGTTGTGCTCCAGAGTGACTTCTCTCCACTCTAACGCCTTCTTTCCTCACAGTGGCTCTCTGTTTTCTACCAGAGAGGTTCTCTCTTAATCAAATTTGGCAGATACGTCCTGAACGTATTTGACAGTTTAACACACAATGTGTGTTAAACTATGTTGTGTGTTGAACTGTCAAATACATTCTAATACGTTGTAATTCGTTCAGGATGTGTGTTAAACTGTCAAGGACGTTCAGGACGTGTGTGTTAAACAGTCAAATACGTTCAGGGCGATTGTTAAACTGTCAAATACGTTCTAATGCGTTCAGGATGTGTGTTAAACTGTCAAATACGTTCTAATACGTTCAGGACGTGTGTTAAACTGTCAAATACGTTCAAATACGTTCAGGACGTGTGTTAAACTGTCAAATACGTTCAAATACGTTCAGGACGTGTGTTAAACTGTCAAATACGTTCAGGACGTTTGTTAAACTGTCAAATACGTTCTAATGCGTTCAGGACGTGTGTGTTAAACTGTCAAATACGTTCTAATACGTTCAGGACATGTGTGTTAAACTGTCAAGTACGTTCTAATACGTTCAGGACATGTGTGTTAAGCTGTCAAATACGTTCAGGACGTGTGTGTTAAGCTGTCAAATACATTCTAATACGTTCAGGACGTGTGTGTTAAATTGTCAAATACGTTCAGGACGTATGTTAAACTGTCAAATACGTTCAGGACGTGTGTTAAACTGTCAAATACGTTCCGGTACGTTCAGGACGTGTGTGTGTGTTAAATTGTGAAATACGTTTTAATACGTTCAGGATGTGTGTGTTAAACTGTCAAATACGTTGTAATACGTTCAGGACGTGTTCATGTACACCGGCTTGTGCATGTCTGAGCAAACATCATTCCTGCTTCACCAGTTGAGCCTGAGAGTGACGCATTCCACGCTGCTTTGTTTAACATAACAATTTATTCGCTTCACGTCTCAGGATACACTGCACGACCCAGTGATCGTTATCTTGAGGTTATCTTGAGATGATTTCGGGGCTTTTTAGTGTCCCCGCGGCCCGGTCCTCTATCTTGAGGTTATCTTGAGATGATTTCGGGGCTTTTTAGTGTCCCCGCGGCCCGGTCCTCTATCTTGAGGTTATCTTGAGATGATTAGGGGCTTTTTAGTGTCCCCGCGGCCCGGTCCTCTATCTTGAGGTTATCTTGAGATGATTAGGGGGCTTTAGTGTCCTCGCGGCCCGGTCCTCGACCAGGCCTCCACCCCCAGGAAGCAGCCCGTGACAGCTGACTAACACCCAGGTACCTATTTTACTGCTTGGTAACAGGGGCATAGGGTGAAAGAAACTCTGCACATTGTTTCTCGCCGGCGCCTGGGATCGAACCCGGGACCACAGGATCACAAGTCCAGTGTTCTGTCCGCTCGGCCGACCGGCTCCCCTAGAAGGGGAGAGGAAGGGTGTTGAACAGTCTCGGGCCTCTGTTGAACAGTCTCGGGCCTCTGTTGAACAGTCTCGGGCCTCTGTTGAACAGTCTCGGGCCTCTGTTGAACAGTCTCGGGCCTCTGATGTTGATAGAGTTCTCTCTCAGAGTACCTGTTGCACCTCTGCTCTTCAGCGGGTTCAAGTACAACGACATTATAAAGTAGAAATCTGAACTATTGAGTTGGACAAACCGGGAAACAATTTTTTTACTTGTGTTGCTTTGACAAACTAACCTAACCTTCCTAGGCCTAATAAACGATATCTGAGGCCTAATATAGTACATATGTGTGCTATACTAGGCCTAGGAATATTTAAATTTGTGTTTTAGAACCATTTATTTTAAAAGAATTCCTTACTAGTCAGTATACTACTATCTAAAAGCTAAGAACGTACGAATTGTGAACTATTGACGATAGTCACAATAGGTACTATCTTCACAGGAGGACGGGTCGACCACCGCAACAGTAACTAAATCAGGTTAACAGTTAATGATAAGCCACTAAGACATAATTACACTTAGACATTCGCCAGAACCCCACAAACGACCCAACAAGCAGAAGCAGCTGTATATGTGATGACACAGACGAGGGCAGTACAGAACTGTGCCGTGGAGAGCTCGACAACTGTGCCGTGGAGAGCTCGATAACTGTGCCGTGGAGAGCTCGATAACTGTGCCGTGGAGAGCTCGATAACTGTGCCGTGGAGAGCTCGACAACTGTGACGTGGAGAGCTCGACAACTGTGCCGTGGAGAGCTCGACAACTGTGCCGTGGAGAGCTCGACAACTGTGCCGTGGAGAGCTCGACAACTGTGCCGTGGAGAGCTCGATAACTGTGCCGTGGAGAGCTCGACAACTGTGCCGTGGAGAGCTCGACAACTGTGCCGTGGAGAGCTCGATAACTGTGCCGTGGAGAGCTCGACAACTGTGCCGTGGAGAGCTCGATAACTGTGCCGTGGAGAGCTCTATAACTGTGCCGTGGAGAGCTCTATAACTGTGCCGTGGAGAGCTCGACAACTGTGCCGTGGAGAGCTCTATAACTGTGCCGTGGAGAGCTCTATAACTGTGCCGTGGAGAGCTCGACAACTGTGCCGTGGAGAGCTCTATGACTGTGCCGTGGAGAGCTCGATAACTGTGCCGTGGAGTGCTCAAGAACTCTGCCGTGGAGATGCTTTAAGAATTCGAGCAGAAGACTCGCCTCCTTCAGGAAACATTACAGAAAAGACTTTACAATTTAGCAGAGTATGAAAATGTATCAAAAATCTACTGAGAATCCAGGTTTTTCAGATTTTCAGAAGGAAAGAAAGTCAAATTTTTCCAACTGACAAAACTTTGGACCTGACTGAAGGTTCAGGGTTTGACAAGGATACGTGATAATTAAGTCCATCATCCCGTGTAATTACCTAAGTGTAGTTACAGGATGAGAGCTACGCTCGTGGTGTCCCGTCTTCCCAGCACTCTTTGTCATATAACGCTTTGAAACTACTGACGGTCTTGGCCTCCACCACCTTCTCACTTAACTTGTTCCAACCGTCTACCACTCTTCGAAAGTGAATTTTCTTGTATTTCATAAAAATTAAATTGAAAACTCCACACCCCAGAAGTGACTCGAACCCGGACCTCCAGGAGCACATTGCATCTGGTGTCACGGTGCCTTAATCCACTCGACCATCAGTGACCGAACTGTATACAGGAATAGAGCCCAGTGTAATGTAGTGAAGGAGTAGACTTGTAGTACATAATTTACCACATTTTCAGACCTAAAAGAGACCTAAAAGTCGGTTCACGACTTTGCTAACTCATGAAACTTACTCACTCATTTTCTTTGGAGGAGATAAATCAATATTTCGTATTGAATTTGCTATCCTATTTTCAATCGCTATCCCCCCATAAGTAATAAGCTAATTGAATGATAGTTAATGTTGATGCAAAAGCTCTGGCCTCTCATGTTAAGAATCATCACTATGTTGGTGCATACTCACACATACTCTCTCAGAGTATGAGGCTGATGGAAACGCTTATGGGTAAGTTTATGAGTATGACAAGAGAGAGGAGACATACTGGGACGCCAGTGTATGCCGTGGCCTCTTAAGACCTTCTGCTAGCCTCATACATTCAGCGAGCATAACTGAATTATACATATATGTATTTGTGTCACAACAGAGGAACTTGACAAGAGATTCAGGAGGTCTTAAAGCAGTAAAGCAAGGAGAGGTGTATGAACTGAGAGAGTTGATGCATACAAGAGGCATCGCTGGAGGAATTTAAGATTACTAGTGGTGAGGTAAGGAGGCATATTCTAGTAACCTGACCTAAGAAGTCTGTTGATCTTTATATAAGCAACAGCCTGGTGGACCAAACTCTCACAAGTCAAGCATGGCCTCGGGCCGGGCTTGGGGAGTAGAAGAACTCCCAGAACCCCATCAATCAGGTATATATATATATATATATATATATATATATATATATATATATATATATATATATATATATATATATATATATATATATATATATATATATATATATATGATCTTCCAAAGGAAGAAGACTCATTCCTCTCAATGTTTTCTGATGTAAAATTTATGAGGATTAAGACAGGGAGACTGAAGGAAAAGTCCAACAAATTGTTACTAAAGTTTAACTTGAATAAATAACAAGTAATGAAACCTAGAGAGCTGGAGGCCAGACACAGATAGCTGTGTCCCTTGGGTCCAGAGTTAACTTTGCAGGTAACTCGGTGCAAAGTTCACGGGTAATTTGATCGACTATGTTTAATTGTAAATTCTGGAAAGGTGGCTGGAACTTAATTGGTAGGAGCGGAGCGCGTTTAGTCAGATTAATTGACGAATTAGGGATGGAATGGTTCATGACACAGAAGAACCTAGGGGCTTGATATCACAATGAACCCGTCACTTGGAGGGCATAACATCAGCAGCGTATGCAAGACTGGGTGACATCAGACCTGCCTTTAGAAATTTGCGCAAGGAATCATTTATAACCCTGTATAGCACATATATAGGGGATACAGGTGGAAACTGAGTGCTCAGATGAGCCACAGAGATATTAAAAAGAATTTTTTTAGTGTCAGTGTGGTTGACAAATGGAATGCATTAGGAAGTGGTGGAGGCTGACTCCATACACAGTTTCAAGTGTAGATATGATAGAGCCCAGTAGGCTCAGGAATCCTGTATACCAGTTGATTGACAAGTTGAGGCGGGACCAAAGAGCCAGAGCTCAACCCCCCGCAAGCACAACTAGGCGAGTACAAGTAGGATGAGTACGAACGATGGTCACAATAAATTCTGATAAACAATTCCACAAGGGCCGTGACGAGGATTCGAACCTACGTCTGTGGGTGCAAACCTACGTCGAACCGGCCCTTGTGGATCTGTTCATTGATACATTTTTCTTCATCACGATAAAACAACTCAGCGATTGTGAACCTCAAACACATCCTACTTATATATATATATATATATATATATATATATATATATATATATATATATATATATATATATATATATATATATATATATATATATATATCCTTCGATTTATATTTGATCGTGTGTATCCTACATTACAACCCTACGCCCTTGACGTCATCTGTCAATGGAAGGTATTCTGAATGAGTGTGTGAGTGTGTGTAAAGCTGCTTGACCTTTGGCGGAGCAGGTAGCCGGGTGCAAAGTTCACGGGTAATTTGACCGACTATGTTTAATTGTAAATTCTGGGAAGGTGGCGGGAACTAATTGACAGGAGCCGAGCGCGTTTAGTCAGATTAATTGACAATTTGAAAACTGGAGTAGTTGTTGTGTTCAAGTACGCGTGACGAGCACCCAGGCGCTGCCTCACACAACGTAGCTGCTCGCCCGTTCATTCATTTCTTTAAAGCCGGTCGGCCGAGCGGACAGCACGCTGGACTTGTGATCCTGTGGTCGCGGGTTCGATCCCTGGCGCCGGCGAGAAACAATGGGGCAGAGTTTGTTTCACCCTATGCCCCCTGTTACCTAGCAGTAAAATAGGTACCTGGGTGTTAGTCAGCTGTCACGGGCTGCTTCCTGGGGGGAGGAGGCCTGGACGAGGACCGGGCCGCGGGGACACTAAAAAAAAAAAAGCCCCGAAATCATCTCAAGATAACCTCAAGATAACCTCTTCTCCTCACTGGTTATCGTATCATTTCCTTATGTATCTTTCCTTCAGCCTGTTGCTTTTCTACTATGCAAATTTGGGACTTGGGTTTCCAGTATATTCCATGAATATATATTATTTGATATCTCGTCTCCTTTCCAGAGAGTACATCTTAAGAGTTTTGAGACGTTCCCATTAGTTTAATATGTCTAATATGTTCTCTGTATTTCCACTATTTCTGAAATCTCTCCCGCTCTGAGAGGAGAAGTGAGTACTGAGCAATACTAAAGACGGGACAGCACCAGGGATTTAAATAGTATTAGCATCGCTGTGTGGGTCTCTGGATTTGAACGTTCTATCATCCTATAGGATGGATAGGATGAATCCATCCTATCATTTTCCTGGCCGCCACTATATTTGTTCGGTTATGTTCACTAAATGTCACGTTGTCAGACATCATAATTCCCAGATCTTTTACATGTTGCTTTTTCTATTATGATTTAAGTCTGTCCTGTACCCTGTGTTTCGTTTAAGTTCCTCATTTCCACTTTACCCAAGTACGTGGAACTTATAACTGTTAAACATCATGTTGTTTTCTGTTGCCCAAAGACTATATTAAGCAGGCGATGAGTCACAATAACGTGGCTAAAGTAAATTGACCAGACCTGGTATAATTTACAATTTACTGGTACAATTGACCAGTAAATTGACTATATTAATATCGGATTGTAATTATTCAGTGTCTTCAAGAGATACAATTTTCATGCTGATTTGTATAGCTCTGAATACAGGGGCATACAAATCAGGGCTATATAAATCAGGTATTCAGTGCTCTGTATAGCCCTGAATACCTGATCATTCATAAACATGTTCCTGATGAACAAAAACCACAAGGGCTGTGATGAGGATTCGAACCTACGTTCGGGATGATCCTACTAAACGCGCCTTAGTCGACTGCGCCACGACGTGGTTGACGACACGACACGACACGACATAACCCTGTCGTGGCTCAGTCGACAATGCGCCTCTGGGATCATCCTGGACGTAGGTTCGAACCCTCATTACGGCCCCATGTGGATTTGTTCATTTGATATATGACGCTGTTGTGATTTCTGTGTGTGTATGTTCCTAATGTGGCTGTGAAGCCATTTAGGTTGGTCCTTGTTTTGGGATGCTTTGTAAGAACATAAGAACATAAGAACATAAGAACAAAGGTAACTGCAGAAGGCCTATTGGCCCATACGAGGCAGCTCCTATCTATAACCAGCCAATCCCACTCATATACATGTCCAACCCACGCTTGAAACAATCAAGGGACCCCCACCTCCAACCTACAAATAAGCATTTTGTCATTCTCATAATGCTTACTTGTCCCCTTTCTTAATTCCTATTTACATGCTTCTCATTTTTTTAATGTCATAATTTCCTTCCCTTTTATGCTCTCTGCATTTCTTCCTTGCTCTTTAGCTTCTCCTTTTCCTCCAGACACTGTTTGTTATTGTCCAGTATTCTTGTTTGTTTGTCTTTCAGGTCTTTCTTAATCTTTCTTTAGCGTCTCTGTGTTTACTCGTAATGTTGTTCGTCTTAGGTAGATTTTCCTCTCACTCTCTTTGCAGTGGTATTCTTTCCTGGAAATTTCTTTGCTCTCTCTCTCTCTCTCTCTCTCTCTCTCTCTCTCTCTCTCTCTCTCTCTCTCTCTCTCTCTCTCTCTCTCTCTCTCTCTCTCTCTCTCTCTCTCTCTCTCTTCCTTCCTGTGACCTTCATTTGCAACTGTTTATTCAGAGAGTAAACGCAATGGTCATTTGTATTTTATGGAACTTGTAGATAGTATATATTAAGACTGTCTTACGAGTACTTTGGGCTGCGAGCTGCGGGTGCTAGCAGCCTGATTGATCAAGGTAAGCATCTCCGTCGTGCTCCCTCAACCTTCTCCACACAAGCCTTAAGATTGTGTTTATCAAGCCTTAATACAGTGTTTATCAAGCCTTAATGCAGTGTTTATCTAGCCTTAATACAGTGTTTATCAAGCCTTAATACAGTGTTTATCAAGCCTTAATACAGTGTTTATCAAGCCTTAATACAGTGTTTATCAAGCCTTAATGCAGTGTTTATCTAGCCTTAATACAGTGTTTATCAAGCCTTAATACAGTGTTTATCAAGCCTTAATACAGTGTTTATCAAGCCTTAATACAGTGTTTATCAAGCCTTAATACTTAATACTGTGTTTATCAAGCTTTAATACAGTGTTTATCAAGCCTTAAGGCAGTGTTTATCAAGCCTTAATACTGTGTTTATCAAGTCTTAATACAGAATTTATCAAGCCTTAATACAGTGTTTATCAAGCCTTAAAGCAGTGTAACAAGGTCATTAGGTCATTAGTCATTCAACTCTCTGAATGGAGAATTCATTTTTAATACTATGTATCATACGTCTTCAGTCAGTATATTACTGTTTGATGTGTGATATTTAAATACAAAAATCATAGTGTTTGGTTCAGGGAATTATTAACAGCTTTGATGAATGATTTTTGTCATATTTCAACTTGGCAAACTATTTTTAGCTTTGTTATAAAATTAGTTAATTGTTTTGTGTTATATCAGGAGAGCTTTTTGAATTTATGTAAAAAATGAAGTAGGAATGTGTTGGTGCGACGCTCCCTCACCATAAGTGGCGCCAATGACATAATACAACACACCAACAACAACAACCAAATACAACACGCCAACAACAACAACAACCTAATACAACACACCAACAACAACAACCTAATACAACACACCAACAACAACAACCTAATACAACACACCACCAACAACAACAACATAATACAACACACCAACAACAACAACCTAATACAACACACCAACAACAACAACAACATAATACAACACACCAACAACAACAACCAAATACAACACACCAACAACAACAACCTAATACAACACACCAACAACAACAACCTAATACAACACACCACCAACAACAACAACATAATACAACACACCAACAACAACAACCTAATACAACACACCACCAACAACAACAACATAATACAACACACCAACAACAACAACAACCAAATACAACACACCAACAACAACAACCTAATACAACACACCAACAACAACAACAACATAATACAACACACCAACAACAACAACCAAATACAACACACCAACAACAACAACCTAATACAACACACCAACAACAACAACCTAATACAACACACCACCAACAACAACAACATAATACAACACACCAACAACAACAACCTAATACAACACACCACCAACAACAACAACATAATACAACACACCAACAACAACAACAACCAAATACAACACACCAACAACAACAACCTAATACAACACACCAACAACAACAACAACATAATACAACACACCAACAACAACAACCAAATACAACACACCAACAACAACAACCTAATACAACACACCAACAACAACAACAACATAATACAACACGCCAACAACAACAACCTAATACAACACACCAACAACAACAACATAATACAACACACCACCAACAACAACAACATAATACAACACACCAACAACAACAACAACATAATACAACACACCAACAACAACAACATAATACAACACACCAACAACAACAACATAATACAACACACCAACAACAACAACATAATACAACACACCAACAACAACAACAACCAAATACAACACAACAACAACAACAACCTAATACAACACACCAACAACAACAACCTAATACAACACACCACCAACAACAACAACCAAATACAACACACCAACAACAACAACCTAATACAACACACCACCAACAACAACAACCAAATACAACACACCAACAACAACAACAACCAAATACAACACACCACCAACAACAACAACCAAATACAACACACCACCAACAACAACAACCTAATACAACACACCACCAACAACAACAACCTAATACAACACACCACCAACAACAACAACCAAATACAACACACCACCAACAACAACAACCAAATACAACACACCACCAACAACAACAACCTAATACAACACACCACCAACAACAACAACCTAATACAACACGCCAACAACAACAACAACCTAATACAACACACCAACAACAACAACCTAATACAACACACCACCAACAACAACAACATAATACAACACACCAACAACAACAACATAATACAACACACCAACAACAACAACAACCAAATACAACACACCAACAACAACAACAACCAAATACAACACACCAACAACAACAACCTAATACAACACACCAACAACAACAACAACATAATACAACACACCAACAACAACAACCTAATACAACACACCACCAACAACAACAACATAATACAACACACCAACAACAACAACAACCAAATACAACACACCAACAACAACAACCTAATACAACACGCCAACAACAACAACAACCTAATACAACACACCACCAACAACAACAACATAATACAACACACCAACAACAACAACAACATAATACAACACACCAACAACAACAACATAATACAACACACCAACAACAACAACCTAATACAACACACCACCAACAACAACAACATAATACAACACACCAACAACAACAACATAATACAACACACCACCAACAACAACCTAATACAACACACCAACAACAACAACATAATACAACACACCAACAACAACAACCTAATACAACACGCCAACAACAACAACCTAATACAACACACCAACAACAACAACCTAATACAACACACCAACAACAACAACCTAATACAACACACCAACAACAACAACAACATAATACAACACACCAACAACAACAACATAATACAACACACCAACAACAACAACATAATACAACACACCAACAACAACAACCTAATACAACACACCAACAACAACAACCTAATACAACACGCCAACAACAACAACCTAATACAACACACCACCAACAACAACAACATAATACAACACACCAACAACAACAACAACATAATACAACACACCAACAACAACAACAACATAATACAACACACCAACAACAACAACAACATAATACAACACGCCAACAACAACAACCTAATACAACACACCAACAACAACAACAACATAATACAACACGCCAACAACAACAACCTAATACAACACGCCAACAACAACAACCTAATACAACACGCCAACAACAACAACAACCTAATACAACACACCAACAACAACAACAACCTAATACAACACACCAACAACAACAACAACCTAATACAACACGCCAACAACAACCTAATACAACACGCCAACAACAACAACCTAATACAACACGCCAACAACAACAACAACCTAATACAACACGCCAACAACAACAACAACCTAATACAACACACCAACAACAACAACAACCTAATACAACACGCCAACAACAACAACCTAATACAACACCCATCACAGTGCTGACACACCCAGCACCTCGAGGACAAAGACGTGAAGCAAGCCAACCGAAAAAGACCATAATTCTGGCGGTGGATGCGTGCGTGCGCATGTGCGCATGCGTGCGTGCGTGTGTGTATGTGCGTGCGTGTGTGTGTGTGTGTGTGTGTGTGTGTGTGTGTGTGTGTGTGTGTGTGTGTGTGTGTGTGTGTGTGTGTGTGTGTGTGTGTGTACTCACCTAGTTGTGTCTGCAGGATCGAGCATTGACTCTTGGATCCCGCCTTTCGAGCATCGGTTGTTTACAGCAATGACTCCTGTGTGTGTGTGTGTGTGTGTGTGTGTGTGTGTGTGTGTGTGTGTGTGTGTGTGTGTGTGTGTGTGTGTGTGTGTGTGTGTGTGGGCGGAACGTGCCGGGCCAGGCTGCTGCTGCTGCTGGTGGCACTGGCACTGGGGCTGGGGGCGTGCCTCCCTGCAGTGCCACGCCTAAGCTGTTTCCAAATGAGGTGAGTTGTATGCATTGGTGGTCGAGCGAGTCCGCTCCCCGCCCCTTGCAATAAAGCCTCAGACTTGACGCATTAATCCCTAGCTCATTGCCATTCTGGGGAGGAGGTCTTTGGGGCAGACGGCGGAGTTTCGGGGACACTCACAGCTCCCAGGAGCCCCCCAGGGGAGCATGAGGGGGGATGTCTTAGTCTGGGGATGGGGGGAAGGGCAGGGGGATGTCTAAGTCTCAGGGGAAAAGTGGGGGGATGTCTTATAAGTCCCGGGGAAAAGTGATATTTATCTTAATATCCCAGGGTGGCAGTAGGAGGTCCCTCTATACTGCCAGGGGGGAAAAAAGGTTGAGGACATTCCACTGAAAATTTCGAAAAGATTTCAAAAAGTATGGTGCCATGTCTGCAGGATGTACTCACCTAATTGTACTCCCCTAATTGTGCTTGCAGGGGTTGAGCTTTGGCTCTTTGGTCCCGCCTCTCCACTGTCAATCAACTGGTGTACAGGTTCCTGAGCCTACTGGGCTCAAATGTGTCCGGGAAGGTGTGCAACAGGAGAAGCGAGGACTGCTATTGTGGTGTTTACCTGGAAGAAGTCCTCTCAGCCCCCGCCACACACGAAGGGTCTCTGCCCACAAATCTTAGGAACAGTCGCTCGCAAATGATGATGAAATGAGATTCAGGAGCTGTCGACGGAGGAGGAGGAGAGTTGTGGGTAAGATGTAATGACTTTCAAGACACACCAACGCAAGCACTGCTCGGCTTAGACTCGGCTATAAGTATCTCTGGGAACTTGTATTTACCTGCTGGTGTAGACTTGACCAAATGTAAACTGTTAATATAATTATTTACACACTCTTCCGTCGCTGTGTGATGGAGTGCGAATAGATACGTGAATTTAGAGACAGTTCTATAACAAGTGTTCAAGATATGTGTAAGCATTTCATTCAAAATAAGTCAAAATGAATGAGTCAAAAACTAAATAATAAAGTGAACTAACTGCCAACACAGGCTGGTAAGAGTTTAAGCGTTTGACAACAAGCTGCATTGGATAAGGATAGCGTTAAGCGGAGGTGTTTCACAGGAACTTAGAGCTCTTAAACGCATAGAGTTCCTTACTGCCATGGACCAGTAGACCCATGGTAGAGTTCCTTATTGTCATGGTCCAGTAGACCCATGGTAGAGTTCCTTACAGCCATGGACCAGTAGACCCATGGTAGAGTTCCTTACTGCCATGGACCAGTAGACCCATGGTAGAGTTCCTTATTGTCATGGTCCAGTAGACCCATGGTAGAGTTCCTTACAGCCATGGACCAGTAGACCCATGGTAGAGTTCCTTACAGCTATGGACCAGTAGACCCATGGTAGAGTTCCTTATTGTCATGGTCCAGTAGACCCATGGTAGAGTTCCTTACAGCCATGGACCAGTAGACCCATGGTAGAGTTCCTTATTGTCATGGTCCAGTAGACCCATGGTAGAGTTCCTTACATGCCATGGACCAGTAGACCCATGGTAGAGTTCCTTACAGCCATGGACCAGTAGACCCATGGTAGAGTTCCTTATTGTCATGGTCCAGTAGACCCATGGTAGAGTTCCTTACAGCCATGGACCAGTAGACCCATGGTAGAGTTCCTTACAGCCATGGACCAGTAGACCCATGGTAGAGTTCCTTATTGTCATGGTCCAGTAGACCCATGGTAGAGTTCCTTACTGTCATGGACCAGTAGACCCATGGTAGAGTTCCTTACTGCCATGGACCAGTAGACCTATGGTAGAGTTCCTTACTGCCATGGACCAGTAGACCTATGGTAGAGTTCCTTACAGCCATGGACCAGTAGACCTATGGTAGAGTTCCTTACTGTCATGGACCAGTAGCCGTACTGTAATGTTCATTTAGTGATATTAAACACTTGCTGAAGGAGATTACTACAGTTTTGGACATGTCAAAGGACGCTATCACGTGCTGAACGACGGTGTTGTCGTGGACCAACCCGTCCTCTTAAAATTACGTCGCTTTTCGCCCTTATGGCCAAAAATGGACGTAATTTGAAATGAAATCGGCTCACGAAAGTGATGTACTGTCCCGTTTTCTGTTTGGAGTCCTCCGGCTTATTCGGGTAGGTAATGAGAGGAAACTTTAATTAACGGTTTTCATGACGCTTTGAAACCTTAGGAGAAATGCCTGCCCTCCTAACCTACCAGAGGACCCTTAACTTCCTGTTTTGGGAAAAAAATATCAAAATTTATTTTCAATGAACAAATCCACAAGGGATTTTGAACGTACGTCCGAGAGCATCCCAGACGCTGCCTTAATCGACTGAGCTACGACATGGTCAAAAGAATTGCAACCAGAAGTTCTAGAAACAACCCGACGTAGGTTCGAATCCTCGTCACAGCCCTTGTGGATTTGTTCATTTGATGCATCACGCTATTGTGATTTCTGTGTGTAATTTATTTTCAATGATTTTAAAATGTCAAATTACGTCCATTTTCGGGCATACGGCTAAATTCAGACGTAATTTGTAAGAAGATACGTTGTATGTGTAGCAGGAGTGTGTTGAAGAGCTTTGGGCTTTTGATGTTGATTGAGTTTATCTATTGAACGTCTGCATTTCAATGGGGCTATTTTGCACGTCCTGCCATGAATACTGGCATAATACAGAATATTTTCAGAGTTTCATGAATATTTTTTTAGTGTTTCAAAATACAGAGTTTTCAGAATACATGACAACAGGATACAGGTTTCATGCGATGTTATTTCCATGTGCAGATTTGGAACCAGTATCACTGACATTTTCCACGTGTAACTTATTATGAATCTCTCGTCTACGCTCCAGAGAATTCAGATTTCTAACTTTTAGTCGGTGCCAACAAGAATAATAATAATGAATGGTGTCACGTGTGTGATACACAACAGGGCCTCGTCTTGGAATACATTGTGTGTATTCACCCTTGGAATACATTGGAATACATTGTGTGTATTTTAGGTAGGTGTGTATTCACTCACCTACCTAATTGTACTCACCAAATTGTGCTTGCGGGAGTTGAACTTCGACTCTTTGGTCCCAACTTTTAACTGCCAATTAACTGGTGTACAGATTCCTAAGCCTACTGAGCTCTATCATATCTATATTTGAAACTGTGTATGGAGTCAGCCTCCACCACATCACTGCCTAACGCATTCCATCTGTTAACTATTCTGACACTGGCAAAAGTTCTTTCTAACGTCCCTGTGGCTCATTTGGGTACTCAGTCTCCAACTGTGTCCCCTTGTTCGCGTACCTCCGGTGTTAAATAATTTATCTTTATATACTCTGTCGATTCCTCTTATAATTTTGTAGGAAGGGAGCATGTCTTCCCTAGCTCTCCTGTCTTCCAGCGACGTGAGATGCATTTCACGCATTTTCTTGTAACTTTTGCCTCTTAGTACTGGGACTAGCCTAGTGGCATACCTCTGAACTTTTTCCAGCTTCGTCTTGTGCTTTACAAGGTACGGGTTCCATGCTGGGGTCCCATACTCCAGGATTGGTCTTACATATGTGTTATACAAGGTTCTGAATGATTCCTTACACAGGTTCCTGAAGGCAGTTCTGATGTTAGCCAGCCTCGCATATGCCGCAGACGTAATTCTTTTGAACGCATGTGCGTGTGTGTATGCGTGTTTGCGTGTGTGTATGCGTGTGCGTGTTTGCGTGTGCGTGTTTGCGTGTGTGTGTCGTCTCAACATTCTTTGTTTTTGTGCAGTGACTTTTATTATCATAATTACATGTAAAATTTTACATTGAGTTAGTTTCAGAAACTTTTCTGTTTAACCCATTCCACTTATTGGAAGCTCTTACACTGAAGAAGTTCTCTAGTTTACATCTGAGGACTCTAATAACATCTTGTTCTGTTTCTCGTACCTTTCAACAATGCTCCTTTATTTATTTATTTATTTATTTATTTATTTATTTATTTATTTATTTATTTATTTATTTATTTATTTATTTATTTAGAATTTTATATATCACGATCATGCCCTCACTATCTCGCCTTTTCTCTAGTGTTGTGAAGTTCAGGTCCCCCCAGTTGGTCCTTGTAATTCAAGTCCTTCAGCTCAGGAACAAGTTTTGTTGCATATCTTTAAACTACTTCGCACTTTATCACGTGAGGGTTCCATGCTGGGGCTACATACATTGAAGGGGAAGTCTTCACATGGGTGGTATATAGGGCTCAAGGTGGCTACTTCGTCAAAATATCTGAAGGCCACATGGACGCTGGCGCCAGTTTGGCATTAGCCGCTGACGTTATTCTATTAAATCGTGCTTCTTGCATTTGAGTTATGGCATCAAGAGTTAACTCAAGAGGCAACCCGTCCTCTTAAAAATAACGTCACTTTTCGCTCGTATGCGCCGCTATGGCCAAATTTGGACGTAATTTGAAATGAAATCGACTCACAAAATTGACGTTCTGTTCCGTTTTCTGTTTGAGTCGTCCGGCTTACTCGGCTAGCTTAGAAAAGGATTCTATCCATTAACGTTTTACATAACGTTTTGAAACTTTATGAGAATTTCCTGCCCACCTAACCTCTCAGAGGACCCTTAACTTACTGTTGTTGAAAAAAAAAATCCCAAATTTATTTTAATTTTTTTTCATTTTCAAATTACGTCCATATTCGGCCATACGGCCAAAAGCGACGTTCTTTTTAAGAGGATAGGTTGCGCAGTCCAGGGCGTTCTCCCGTTTCTGATACCAGAATCTGTCTTCCCTGACCGTGCAAGTGGTTGGGCACTATTCCTTCCCCTCGTCTCATCCCAAATCCTTATCCTGACCCCTTCCAAGTGCTATATATAGTCATAGTGGCTTGGCCCTTTCCACCTTGATAGTTCCCTACCCTTCCCTTCATCCTGTACTGTTATACAGGTCACTTGAGCCCTGATACACAAGCCTGCTTTTGTAGCTTAAAGTTTCTTTTGTGTGGGACGGTATTAAATGCTTTTTAACAAACAAGAAGTATGCAGTATGTTGACCAGACCACACACATTAAAAGGTGAAGGGACGACGACGTTTCGGTCCGTCCTGGACCATTCTCAAGTCTTCTAGTGTGTGGTCTGGTCAACTTACTTTAGCCACGTTATTGTGACTCATCGCCTGCAAGTATGTAGTATGCTCATCCCTTTCGTATTTATGTCTTATTGTAGGGCTTTAAGTGTTCTAGCGGGATTTTTCTCGATGAAATTGGGAGGGAAAAGCTTAAGTTCACGAGCGCTCTTTGCATCAGTCTTTAGCATCTTGCAGGAGGGCGGCGGCTTGTTAGTGATTTTGATGTTGACCAGACCACACACTAGAGGGTGAAGGGACGACGACGTTTCGGTCCGTCCTGGACCATTCTCAAGTCGATTGTGATACTGGTTAGTGATACTGGTCTGTAGCGTAGCGGTCCCTGTCTTCACCCTCTCTTGTGTAGTGGCAATATATTACCCGTTCCTCAACAGTCCGGCGGCTCGATAGTTTCCAGAGATGAATACTATAGCAAGTGGCGTCTTCTGGAGCGTTACCACTTAGTGGTGGACAGTGGAAGGGGTCACCATCATCCCTGGAGCGTTACCACTGTGGTGGTGGACAGTGGAAGGGGTCACCCTCACCCCTGGAGCGTTACCACTGTGGTGGTGGACAGTGGAAGGGGTCACCATCACCCCTGGAGCGTTACCACTGTGGTGGTGGACAGTGGAAGGGGTCACCCTCATCCCTGGAGCGTTACCACTGTGGTGGTGGACAGTGGAAGGGGTCACCATCATCCCTGGAGCGTTACCACTGTGGTGGTGGACAGTGGAAGGGGTCACCATTACCCCTGGAGCGTTACCACTGTGGTGGTGGACAGTGGAAGGGGTCACCATTACCCCTGGAGCGTTACCACTGTGGTGGTGGACAGTGGAAGGGGTCACCATTACCCCTGGAGCGTTACCACTGTGGTGGTGGACAGTGGAAGGGGTCACCATCATCCCTGGAGCGTTACCACTGTGGTGGTGGACAGTGGAAGGGGTCACCATTACCCCTGGAGCGTTACCACTGTGGTAGTGGACAGTGGAAGGGGTCACCATTATCCCAGGAGCGTTACCACTGTGGTGGTGGACAGTGGAAGGGGTCACCATTACCCCTGGAGCGTTACCACTGTGGTAGTGGACAGTGGAAGGGGTCACCATTCACCCATGGAGCGTTACCACTGTGGTGGTGGACAGTGGAAGGGGTCACCATTACTCCCTGGAGCGTTACCACTGTGGTAGTGGACAGTGGAAGGGGTCACCATCACCCCTGGAGCGTTACCACTGTGGTGGTGGACAGTGGAAGGGGTCACCATCTTCCCGTGGAGCGTTACCACTGTGGTAGTGGACAGTGGAAGGGGTCACCATCACCCCTGGAGCGTTACCACTGTGGTGGTGGACAGTGGAAGGGGTCACCATTACCCGTGGAGCGTTACCACTGTGGTAGTGGACAGTGGAAGGGGTCACCATCACCCCTGGAGCGTTACCACTGTGGTGGTGGACAGTGGAAGGGGTCACCATCATCCCTGGAGCGTTACCACTGTGGTAGTGGACAGTGGAAGGGGTCACCATCACCCCTGGAGCGTTACCACTGTGGTGGTGGACAGTGGAAGGGGTCACCATCATCCCTGGAGCGTTACCACTCTATAAAATCGTCGTGAAAGGCCAGGAAAAAGGGCCATTAGGATAGTGTGGCCATAAATACCCGAGTCTCGTGCGGGGTGCCAGACACCCGCCCCCCATCAGACGTGACCTGAGTAGTGGTGGTGCCTCACCCCACCCTCACCTCTCGTCTCCTGACCCGCCCCCCCCTCACCCAATGCTGACCCCCCACCCCCACCCCAAGCCACCACCCAATGCTGACCCCCCCCCCAGCCACCACCCAATGCTGACTCCCCCCCACCCCAAGCCACCACCCAATGCTGACCCCCCCCAGCCACCACCCAATGCTGACACCCCCCCCCAAGCCACCACCCAATGCTGACCCCCCCCCCCACCCCAAGCCACCACCCAATGCTGACACCCCCCCCCCCCAGCCACCACCACCACCCAAAGTCTTCTCTTTTTCCTGAATTCGGACGACATTGGTTCACTTCTAAAGTATCATCAGTATGTATAAAATTGTATCAGAAGCTGAAGACTATTTGTTAATGCTAACAATGGTAAATATCTCATTGAAGCCGTCCATTCCATCCAGCGGCCGACCCCAGACACGCATTCATCAACTTTAACATGCTGTTCATTCACAATAGGAATTTTCTCCAATATAAATGAATATTATTATGAATATTACAATATTGTGCATATTTAGGCGTAAGGGTAGGTTAGGTGTTTAGGTTCTGTTGACAATTATTTATGTTTGTAGTACGTGGCGTGAAGCAGGTTAGAGAGTTGGGGTTCGAATTAAGGTCGTCACCGAAGCAGTGTTCGGACGTCATCAGTTATGAATCGGGGGTAAAATATTTTTCCATTCATAAACACAGGACTTTGGCGGGTGCATGGCATGAACATTTGGCTTTGATTGATGAGGACGGCCTGTTGCCCCATCCACCATTGATGCTCTCCCCCTCCCCCCCCCATAGCCCAACCACTTGGGCTGGACGGTAGAACGACGGTCTCGCTTCATGCAGGTCGGCGTTCAATCCCCGACTGTTCACAAGTAGTTGGGCACCATTCCTTTCCCCCGTCCCATCCCAAATCCTAATCCTGATCCCTTCCCAGTGCTATATAGTCGTAATGGCTTGGTGCTTTCCCCCCGATAATTCCTTTCCTTTCTCCCCCCCCCCTTCCACCATTGTCGTCCTGGGGTCGGCGTTGGTGATTCCTGTACGAGCTTGGCTTTGTGTACAAAACATCAGAATCCAGTTTGTGACTGGCCAATAAACAAATAATTTATTTCTAAGTGTGCATCATCTAGACATGAAAGTCTTACCCAAACGACACTTGTTTGAAACTATACGAAGATCCTAGCAGAGGTTTGCGTGTCTGGGGGGTTTTGGGGGCGTGGGTTTGCGTGTCTGGGGGGTTTTGGGGGCGTGGGTTTGCGTGTCTGGGGTGGAGCGTGGAGCGTGCCTCGGGTGAATGGGGAAGGGAGTGTGGGGGTTGCGTGTGTAAGATGGGGTGCGTGTTCAGGGTGGGGGTGGAGCGTGCCTGGGGTGCCACATGACCCCAATGAGAAGGATGTTAGTGCCAATTCACCCCCTCCCCTCACCCCCTCATAACCACCTTAATGCCAAGACCCCTCCGTGACCTGCATTGACCTCTAATATTGGACCTGCTGGGAAGGGGGATATTTGCTCTGATAGGGACTTCCCTCATCTTCCCTATTACAGCTTTCTCAATCGTCTGACAAATTATAGATGTTTTCCTCGTCTGAACTATTATAGATTTCTTCCTCGTCTGACCAATTATAGACTTCGTCTGACCAATCACATTAATATAATGTAGTTCGAGATATATCTTTCAGGGACTTTGTTCACCAAGGAAGCCGGTCGGCCGAGCGGACAGCACGCTGGACTTGTGATCCTGTGGTCCCGGGTTCGATCCCGGGCGCCGGAAAGAAACAATGGGCAGAGTTTCTTTCATCCTATGCCCCTGTTACCTAGCAGTAAAATAGGTACCTGGGTGTTAGTCAGCTATCACGGGCTGCTTCCTGGGGGTGGAGGCCTGGTCGAGGACCGGGCCGCGGGGACACTAAAGCCCCGAAATCATCTCAAGATAACCTCAAGATCTCAAGATAACCTCAAGATCTCAAGATAACCTCAAGATCTCAAGATAACCTCAAGATCTCAAGATAACCATGTAGAGTCAGCCATTTCGTCATCCTTGCGCAAGAGAGGCGCGCTGTAGCGTCCTCTCGAGTCTAATAATGTTCCCAAGATGATAAACCAATTCTCATTTTCTGCCATAACAAATTCCGGCCAACAACAAATATATTTTCCCAACTTTGATGGCTACGAAAACGGACCTTATAGTGGCTGGAGTACGTGAGGAGAGTTGAGGTGAGGTGTGAATACTGATGAGTTGCCTCTCTCTCCTCTCTCTGTCTCCTCTCCCTCGTCATCGTCCAGGGGCCCAGACCCTGCCACCTCCGGCGCCACCGACCCTGCCACCTCCGGCGCCACCGACCCTGCCACCTCCGGCGCCACCGACCCTGCCACCTCCGGCGCCACCGACCCTGCCACCTCCGGCGCCACCGACCCTGCCACCTCCGGCGCCACCGACCCTGCCACCTCCGGCGCCACCGACCCTGCCACCTCCGGCGCCACCGACCCTGCCACCTCCGGCGCCACCGACACTGCCACCTCCGGCGCCACCGACCCTGCCACCTCCGGCGCCACCGACACTGCCACCTCCGGCGCCACCGACCCTGCCACCTCCGGCGCCACCGACACTGCCACCGACTCTGCCACCACCGCCACCGACCGGAGGTGGCGTATCGAAGCACTACTTCCAATCACAAGGAAGTAGTTTGAACAAATATGAATCCCGCGGAAGTGGTGAAACATTGAGAGCAAAACTGGTCAACAAAGTGGACAAAGGGAACTATCAGGGGGGGGAAAGTGCCAAGCCATCGCGACTATATAGCACTGGGAAGGGGTCAGGATAAGGATTGGGGATGGGAAGGAATGGTGCACAACCACTTGAAGGGTCGGGGATTGAACGCCGACCTGCATGAAGCGAGACCGACGCTCTACCGTCCAGCCCAAGTGGTTGGACCAAAGTGGACAAAAACACCTCTTGGAAGAGCATATTACAGAACCAATAAGGGGGAGAGGACTGGCCATCAGCACTACACTTGCTCTATACCCAAGACAGATGTCGAGAAAATAGAGCATGAGATGCCACTAGGAGCTAACGACCATTGCATCGCCGTGTTAGAGTACATTATAATGTACTCTAACACTCTACAATGTACTCTACAAAGGAGTTGGGTAGACCAAGAAACATGTTCAGGGAGGTAAGTGAATTATCAGGAAGAGAAAACTGATCGACTATTGACTATATAACACTTGGACATGAGAGATGAGATTATTATTATTAACATCTTTATTGACAAAATTAATTGCAATTTTGTCTAATCTGAGGATTTTGATAAAGTCTTATTAAAGTGAGGATAATGCTGGTATTCACTGTCACGCAGGACAGAGGGTCATACATAAGACAATAGGTCTAAACTGTAGGCGGAAGCACATATATATCACGGTTACAATCAATGTTTTAATGTATGGATATGTGAAATCAACTTTCTATTGTGCACTGCCACACAAGGGCAGGGATGGGTTCATAAGTGATGCAGCTTAGAAGTAATATAAATAAAAAATTAATAGGGATTTGGGTAGGAAGGAGGACAGTAAGGTTCTCCACAACTTCTTGGATGGTCGGCGATTTGCAAGAAGCGATTGGGCCGCTCTACTGTCATTGTCCAATTGGCTGGACACATTGAGGAAGACGAGGGACTACAGATGTGGTTGACTTCTGTTAGACATAAATAGTTTCCAACACCTTTTACACTTAAAGGGCAAAACTAATTGATCTGTTTCGGTGTTCAGAAGGGAACAGGATAAGCAATTGCAAGGGATACCTGATAAACCGGGATGTAATTCGTGCCTGAGACTGCCAGCAGTGGCATCTAAGAGTCAGGGCCAGATTCACGAAAGCACTTGCGCAAGCACTTACGAACCTGTACATCTTTTCTCAATCTTTGGCGGCTTTGTTTACAATTATTAAACAGCTAATGAGCTCCGAAGCACCAGGAGGCTGTTTATAACAATAACAACAGTTGATTGGCAAGTTTTCACGCTTGTAAACTGTTTAATAAATGTAACCAAAGCCGTCAAAGATTAAGGACAGATGTACACGTTCGTAAGTGCTTGCGTAAGTTTTTTCGTGAATCTGGCCCCTGGTTGACACGACCACCAACCAGGAGGCCTGATCATAGCCTGGGCCGCGGGAATATTGATCCACGGAACCACCTCAAGGTAGGTTATTGACGAGCAGCATCCCTATATTCCGTTTACTGTAAATGCTTGAAGCCAATTCGCACACAATTAATCTCCTTTCGTACCCAGACAACATACCAAGCCCTATAATAATAATAATAATAATAATAATAAAAATAATAATAAAAATAATAATACTAAAAATAATTCATTCACACAAAGGTTCAATGGGTTGGTGAGAGATACTTGTTTCTGATCAAAAATTTCATTATCGATAAATTAGGGAGAAATCCCCCCTTAATATATAAACATCAGAGGGAAGATATTTATCTCTTCTACTCTCTTTTTCGCAGTCTCTTTCCCTAGCAGAGCTCCAGGGCTTGCGACGCGTCCCTTCAGGGAGTAAGCTATAGACCTATCATCAAGGGGAAGCTACATGAAAACTCCACTAATTCAACGCTAACCCCAAATGAGATATGGCTCACCACGACCAAAATATTGGACATAATAGTGTGAGGTCAGATGAGAGAGTGAGGGTTGAGATGAGAGACGCCTGGAGGTGAGATGAGAAAGAATGGTACAAAGGCTATTATGGGAATCAATTGGGGACGAGGGTGATATAATGAATAATTTGAGATGAGAAAGGAGGTGGGAAGAGAAGGATTGTTTAAGAAAAAGGGAGAGAGAGTGAGAGAGAGAAAGGGGTAAAATGGAAGAGATTTTTTAGGGGACGAGGGTGAGGGATGAGGGTGAAGGATGAGGGCGAGGGTGAGGGATGAGGGTGAAGGATGAGGGCGAGGGTGAGGAATGAGGAGCGCATCCAATTTGTGAGGCGGAATTCCTGTCACTCTGGGGACTGCAGTGTCAGGAGAGCGACGGGCGTGAGAAGCGTCCTAGTGTGACGGGGGTGGTGGTGGCAGGGGTAGTGGTGGTGGCAGGGGTAGGTGGTGGTGGCAGGGGTAGTGGTGGTGGCAGGGGTGGTGGTCGTGGCAGGGGTGGTGGTGGTGGCAGGGGTAGTGGTGGTGGCAGGGGTAGTGGTGGTGACAGGGGTAGTGGTGGTGGCAGGGGTAGTGGTGGTGGCAGGGGTGGTGGTGGTGGCAGGGGTGGTGGTGGTGGCAGGGGTAGTGGTGGTGGCAGGGGTAGTGGTGGTGGCAGGGGTAGTGGTGGTGGCAGGGGTAGTGGTGGTGGCAGGGGTAGTGGTGGTGGCAGGGGTGGTGGTCGTGGCAGGGGTGGTGGTGGTGGCAGGGGTAGTGGTGGTGGCAGGGGTAGTGGTGGTGGCAGGGGTAGTGGTGGTGGCAGGGGTGGTGGTCGTGGCAGGGTTAGTGGTGGTGGCAGGGGTAGTGGTGGTGGCAGGGGTAGTGGTGGTGGCAGGGGTGGTGGTCGTGGCAGGGGTGGTGGTGGTTGTGGCAGGGGTAGTGGTGGTGGCAGGGGTAGTGGTGGTGGCAGGGGTAGTGGTGGTGGCAGGGGTAGTGGTGGTGGCAGGGGTAGTGGTGGTGGCAGGGGTGGTGGTCGTGGCAGGGGTGGTGGTGGTTGTGGCAGGGGTGGTGGTGGTGGCAGGGGTGGTGGTGGTGGCAGGGGTAGTGGTGGTGGCAGGGGTAGTGGTGGTGGCAGGGGTAGTGGTGGTGGCAGGGGTAGTGGTGGTGGTGCTGGTGGCTGAACTGGAGGCTCCTTGTATAGTGATGCTGTTGAAGAGGGTCCTAATATGCTTGGTGATGATGCATGAGGAATTCTACCATTGTTTTTGAAGCAGACAGCTCCTAGTGTGGTCAATAATAGAATGGGTGAAGGTGGTCCTAATGCAGGCGAGGAGTCACAATATCGTGGCTGAAGTATGTTGACCAATCCACACGCTAGAAAATGAAGGGACGACGACGTTTCGGTCCGTCCTGGACCATTCTCAAGTCGATTGTCTTGAGAATGGTCCAGGACGGACCGAAACGTCGTCGTCCCTTCATTTTCTAGTGTGTGGAGTGGTCGTAATGTTTGTGGTTTGAGAGCATACTAGTGCAGTAGGGTTGAAGACTATTCCTGTATACAGCGGAATTGGAACGTATTCCAGTGGTTCCTGTAGGAACCTGTGGGGGCCTCGTAGCCTGGTGGATAGCGCGCAGGATTCGTAATTCTGTGGCGCGGGTTCGATTCCCGAACGAGGCAGAAGCAAATGGGCAAAGTTTCTTTCACCCTGAATGCCCCTGTTACCTAGCAGTAAATAGGTACCTGGGAGTTAGTCAGCTGTCACGGGCTGCTTCCTGGGGGTGGAGGCCTGGTCGAGGACCGGGCCACGGGGACACTAAAGCCCCGAAATCATCTCAAGATAACCTGTGGCTACTTTGCAAGGTTCTACTTCCACAGCCCAAGTTCAGGTTGAGATAACTGGATTGACTGGATTGATAAAGCTGTTGATGTTTGTAGGGGTTCGATGACCCTCTGAGCCATCACAGCCAGGCTGATCAAGCCTTTCCTTCAAGAGTTTGCCTAGAGGTTTTGCTAGAGTGCCTAGCAATTTTAAACACCTGAATTATTTGTTTAAATTAGTTTGCTTATGTGATTTTGTCAAAGGATTTGAGTTGTTGGGAGAAAACAAGGTCTTCCTATACTAAACTCAAGTTAACTTGGGTTGTATATCCTAAATCACTATTCTGGGTGGTAATGTAGTTGTATTTTAAGGTTCAGGGGCCAGATTCACGAAGCAGTTACGCAAGCACTTACGAACCTGTACATCTTTTTTCAATCTTTAGCGGCTTTGTTTACAATTATTAAACAGTTAATGAGCTCCGAAGCACCAGGAGGCTGTTTATAACAATAACAACAGTTGATTGGGAAGTTTTCATGCTTGTAAACTGTTTAATAAATGTAACCAAAGCCGTCAAAGATTGAGGAAAGATGGACACGTTCGTAAGTACTTGCGTAACTGCTTAGTGAATCTGGCCCTAGATTTGGTGGATTTGAAGGGATCCTAGTGTGATGGTCGAAGGGTTCTAACGTAGTGAAGAACCACTTGTGTAGCGGAGGAAAAAAAAATCCAGTTTTGTGTTGGTGGTGAATGGAATATATTCTTGTGATGAAGAGATCCTAGAGTGGTGAAGGTAGCCATGTGTGGTGTTGACAGAGGGGGTGCTAGTGTGGTGATGGCCTAGAATTACCAATTTGGACGTATGTATCCCTCTCTGGAACCATGAACTCTAGAACTTCACAATATATAGCTGGATTTCCGAGTTGCCTCTTTTGGAACGTGGGACTCCTCTGTTGAATCTTTGAAAAATCTTCTTGAGAATTTGTTTTTCATCTGACCGGACTCTAGAAATCCCTGCTAGCAACAGAACACAATGCGAATGGAATTCTGAAATGCCCTGCTTCGGCTGAAACTGTTATTCTGAAACTTTGGAATGAGGGGATAGTTCTGCTATACGGAACAGTCTCTATAATCTCCCTAATGAGGGCATAGTTCTGCTATATACGGGGCAGTCTCCTTGGCCCTAAAATTATAGATCATCCATGATGTCTTGAGTTGAGATAAAGTGCTTAATGAGTAATGTGATTATCATGAATGTCATTTGAGGTTACTTAAGTGTGTAATATGTGTACCTTACAACAGCAGTAGCACCAGCATCACTACCAAGAGCAGCAGCAACAGCAGCAGCAGCAGCAGCAACAGCAGCAGCAGCAGCAGCAACAGCAGCAGCAGCAACAGCAGCAGCAGCAACAGCAGCAGCAGCAGCAGCAACAGCAGCAGCAGCAGCAGCAACAGCAGCAGCAGCAGCAGCCGCAACAGCAGCAAAAGCAGCAGCAGCAGCAGCAGCAGCAGCAGCAGCAGCAGCAGCAACAGCAGCAGCAGCAGCAGCAACAGCAGCAAAAGCAGCAGCAGCAACAGCAGCAGCAGCAGCAACAGCAGCAGCAGCAGCAGCAGCAGCAACAGCAGCAGAAGCAGCAGAGGAGGAGCCAGAGAGTGTTGAAACTGGCATTAGGATTCTGAGTGAGGATTGGTCAGTGAAGGGAGGGAAAGACCTGGTTGTCGGCTGCTCCCCGCGGCTCCCCTCTCACACGCCCTGCATGCTAACGTCCGCGCCACGCCCCTCATGCTCCTCCCACGCCCCTCATGCTCCTCCCACGCCCCTCATGCCCCTCCCACTCCCCTCATGCTCCTCCCACGCCCCCTCATGCTCCTCCCACGCCCCTCATGCTCCTCCCTCCCACGCCCCTCATGCTCCTCCCACACCCCTCATGCTCCTCCCACGCCCCTCATGCTTCTCCCACGCCCCTCATGCTCCTCCCACGCCCCTCATGCTCCTCCCACGCCCCTCATGCCCCTCCCACGCCCCTCATGCTCCTCCCACGCCCCCTCATGCTCCTCCCACGCCCCTCATGCTCCTCCCTCCCACGCCCCTCATGCTCCTCCCACGCCCCTCATGCTCCTCCCACGCCCCTCATGCCCCTCCCACGCCCCTCATGCTCCTCCCACGCCCCCTCATGCTCCTCCCACGCCCCTCATGCTCCTCCCTCCCACGCCCCCTCATGCTCCTCCCACGCCCCTCATGCTCCTTCCACTCTCCTCATGCTCCTCCCACGCCCCCTCATGCTCCTCCCACGCCCCCTCATGCTCCTTCCACTCGCCTCATGCTCCTCCCACGCCCCTTCATGTTCCTCCCACGCCCCCTCATGCTCCTCCCACTCCCCTCATGCTCCTCCCACGCCCCCTCATGTTCCTCCCACGCCCCTCATGCTCCTCCCTGCCACGCCCCTCATGCTCGTCCCACGCCCCTCATGCTTCTCCCACGCCCCTCCCACGCCCCTCATGCTTCTCCCATGCCCCTCATGCTCCTCCCACGCCCCTCGTGCTCCTCCCACGCCTCTCATGTTCCTCCCACGCCCCTCATGCTCCTCCCCCGCCCCTCATGCTCCTCCCACGCCCCTAATGCTCCTCCCACGCCCCTCATGCTCCTCCCACGCCCCTCATGCTCCTCCCACGCCCCTCATGCTCCTCCCACACCCCTCATGCTCCTCCCACGCCCCTCATGCTCCTCCCACGCCCCTCATGCTCCTCCCACGCCCCTCATGCTCCTCCCACGCCCCTCCCACGCCCATCATGCTCCTCCCACGCCCCTCATGGTCCTCCCACGCCCCTCATGCTCCTCCCACGCCCCTCATGCTCCTCCCACGCCCCTCATGCTCCTCCCACGCCCCTCATGCTCCACCCACGCCCCTCATGCTCTTCCCACGCCCCTCATGCTCCTCCCACGCCCCTCACGCTCCTCCCACACCCCTCACGCTCCTCCCACGCCCCTCATGCTCCTCCCACGCCCCTCATGCTCCTCTCACGCCCCTCATGCTCCTCTCACGCCCCTCACGCTCCTCCCACGCCCCTCATGCTCCTCCCACGCCCCTTACGCCTCTCCCACGCCCCTTACGCCTCTCCCACGCCCCTCACGTCTCTCCCACGCCTTTCACGCCCCTCAAGCTCCTCCCATGCCTTTCACGCTCCTCCCACGTGTCATACACGTGTTTCCCGCGCTTACCCACACGGGGCACGTTAATGCGCGCACTATATCATGCCTCCCACGACCCCCCCCCCCACACACCTACCATGACGCCCCCCCCCCACACACCTACCATGACGCCCCCCCCCCACACACCTACCATGACGCCCCCCCCCACACACCTACTTCGCCCCCCCCCACACACCTACCATGACGCCCCCCCCACACACACACTCATACATTAGGGGCCTGCCGGCTGAGTGGACAGCTCTCGGTATTTGTAGTCATAGGGTCCGGGATCGATCCTCGGCGGAAGCGGAAACAAATGAGCAGGGTTTCTCTCACCCTTATGCCCTTGTTCACCTAGCAGTAAATAGGTACCTGGGAGTTAGACAGTTGGTACGCGCTGCTTCAAAAGGGGGGGGGGGAGGGGAATCAGTTGATTGGTTGACAGTTGAGAGGCAGGCCTAAAGAACCAGAGCTCAACCCCCCCGCAAGCACAACTAGGTGAGTACACATACATCACGACTAGTGAATAGGACTTGGCAGTGGACAACACCAAACCTAACCTAACTTAACTTAACCTAACCTAACCTAACCTAACCTAACCTAACCTAACTCCAAAGGCTCGTATCAACAGAATAACGTCAGCCGTATACTCCGGCAAAAGTCAGAACATCCTTCAGAAACCTAAGGAAGGAGGCGTTTAGATCACTGTATACCGCCTGTGTGAGGCCAGTCTTAGAGTACGCCGACCCATCCTGGAATCCGCATCTAAAAAAAAAAAAACTCGTAATGAAGCTTGGAAAAGTACAGAAGTTTGCAACGAGAGTCGTCCCAGAGCTGCGAGGGATGAGGTACGAAGAGAGACTGAAGGAACTAAACCTGACGACGTTAGAAAAGAGAAGGTAGAGGAGGGACATGATACAGACTTACAAAATACTTAGAGAGATTGACAGGGTGGAAACAGAGGAATTGTTTACAATGAATAACAATAGAACAAGGGGGCACGGATGAAAGCTTGAGACTCAGATGTGTCATAGAGATGTAAGAAAGTTTTCCTTTTGCACAAAGATAGTGAGTAAATGGAATGACCTAAAGGAGCAGGTTGTAGAGGATAACTCCATTCATAACTACTTTAAAACCAGGTATGATAAGGAAATAAGCCAGGTGTCATTGTATTAAACAACCAATGACTAGAAAGTCCAAGAGCTAGAGCTCTGTCCTGCAGGCACAACTAGGTGAGTACACACACCCACCACCCACCCCATGCCATATGAAATTAAAAAAACAAGTTTGGATCCATCCTAGTTCAGTTTATAATTTATTTACAATTATTAAATGATTAGTCTATTTTTTGTTAGTTGTAACTGAATTAGTATTCTATTATTTTATTGCTGTGATGAGTTACGCTGATTTATTAGCGATGAGTTTAGTTTGGGGTTAATGTTGAATTATCCACTTGTTAGGGAATCTTCTCTTGTGCCTTGAAAGCGTTGACAGTCCAGTGGTTTACCGTCAGTCACTTGAAGGTAAACTTAGCAACAGCTGGTTTGATTAGTTTTTTTTGTTTCAGGATTATTGGATTTATTGACGTGAGTGGATTCAGTCATTTATTCATCTGTAATGTTTATAAAATTCAGTTTATTCTCCCTATACCCGCCCCCCCCTCTCCCCTCTCACCTTCCCTTCCCACTCACTTCCTCCTTCCCAGCCTCCCCCTCTCCCCTTTCCCCTCCACCTTCCCATCCCTCACTTCCCTCTCCCCTGTTACAGTAGTGGCAGTTGTGTGAGATAATCGCCTGCGTGCTGTAATTACCATCCTTTCATGCCACTAAGGAAATGCTGCGAGGGTGGCATGCTGTGGCTGCAACATGCTGATTAACTCCCAGGTACCTATTACCTGCTAGGTGAACATGTACATCAGGGTGAAGGAAACTCTGCCCATTTGTTTCTGCCTCCATCGAACCCTGGCCCTTAGGACTACGAGCCCCGGACGATGTCCACTCGGTCGGGAGGCCCTGTATGTGTGTACATGTGTAGGTGTGTGTGTGCATGTATGGGGGTGCGTGTGTACATGTGTGGGGTGCGTATGTGCATGTGTGGGTGCGTATGTGCATGTGTGGGGTGCGTGTGTATATGTATGGGGTGCGTGTGTGCATGTGCGGGGTGCGTGTGTACATGTGTGGGTACGTGTGTACATGTATGGGGTGCGTGTGTACATGTGTGGGGTGCGTGTGAACATGTGTGGGGTGCGTGTGTACATGTGTGGGGTGCGTGTGTACATGTGTGGGGTGCGTTTGTGCATGTGTGGGGTGCGTGTGTACATGTGTGGGGTGCGTTTGTGCATGTGTGGGGTGCGTGTGTACATGTGTGGGGTGCGTTTGTGCATGTGTGGGGTGCGTGTGTACATGTGTGGGGTGCGTGTGTACATGTGTGGGGTGCGTGTGTACATGTGTGGGGTGCGTGTGTACATGTGTGGAGTGCGTGTGTACATGTGTGGAGTGCGTGTGTACATGTGTGGGGTGCAAGGCAGGATGTCCTAACTCACTAAATACAGCTTTGGTCTGTATATTTAGTGTGCCACAGACACCTTGGCTGTTGCCTCACCCACTCCCATGTACACACCTGCTACCTCAGCCCTCTCCCCTCCCATGTACACACCTGCTGCCCTCAGCATGTGTGTGCAGCTTCGTGCACAATAACCAGGTTTCCTGAAATGTTGGCGCTCTCAACAATTTTTAATGTGTTCTTAATTTAGATGGTTATCAGGTGTGTAGCTGAGGCAGGTGTGTAGCTGAGGTAGGTGTGTAGCTGAGGCAGGTGGTGTAGCTGAGGCAGGTGTGTAGCTGAGGCAGAGGTGTAGCTAAGGCAGGTGGTGTAGCTGAGGCAGGTGGTGTAGCTGAGGCAGGTGTTTAGCTGAGGCAGAGGTGTAGCTAAGGCAGGTGGTGTAGCTGAGGCAGGTGGTGTAGCTGAGGCAGGTGTGTAGCTGAGGGAGTGGTGTAGCTAAGGCAGGTGGTGTAGCTGAGGCAGGTGGTGTAGCTGAGGCAGAGGTGTAGCTAAGGCAGGTGGTGTAGCTGAGGCAGGTGGTGTAGGTAAGGCAGAGGTGTAGCTGAGGGAGTGGTGTAGCTGAGGCAGAGGTGTAGCTAAGGCAGGTGGTGTAGCTGAGGCAGGTGGTGTAGGTAAGGCAGAGGTGTAGCTGAGGGAGTGGTGTAGCTGAGGCAGGTGTGTAGCTGAGGCAGGTGGTGTAGCTGAGGCAGGTATGTAACTGAAACAGTGGTGTAGCTGAGGCAGGTGTGTAGCTGAGACAGGTGCGTAACTGAGGCAGGTGTGGGCTTGGGTGAAGCCCCAATAGTTACCATCAGTATGTTCTGTTGAGTGCAAGCAACGGGGAATGACCTTCGTTGGAACAAAATTGATCATTAGTATAATTCTCTCATGTATTAACGGACTAAAACATTGTCTTGTAATATGTGAAATAAATTCAGATGAAAAATACAAATAGGTAGATTCAGGTTAATGAGGAACAATGGCGGTCGTACCATGACCCAGGCAGCATCCAACATCCATGGCGATATCCAGCAGATATCGCCAGATATCTGCTGGATAATGTTGCAATTGCCAAATCTGAATGCACAAATAAAATGTCGGTGTCATTGGGTGCATGCTGGGACAGCAGAACGACGCACTGCGTGGAGAGGGA
>NC_091156.1:8986560-9084060 GCF_040958095.1 Procambarus clarkii | reverse complement strand
ATGTCTACAGGTAATTAGCAGTCAACAGGTAATTAATAGGTCAACAGGTAATTATCAGGTCAACAGGTAATTAGCAGGTCAACAGGTAATTAGCAGGTCAACAGTAATGTACTCGTCATTATGGGAGGTTGAAGAGTAGCTCATGAGCCAACCACACGTTGATACGACAACCGTTGTTTGCTACCCCTGTTGTTTCATCACCCGTTGGCCCCTGTTCATGCCTCGTCCTTATGAAGAAGTCTGCATAAGACTTGGAGATCAGGTGACCTCTGACCAGCAGGTGACCGCTGACCTGCAGGTGACCCCTGACCTGCAGGTGACATTTGACCTGCAGGTGACCCCTGACCTGCAGATGACCTCTGACCTGCAGGTGACCCCTGACCTGCAAGTGACCCCTGACCTGCAGGTGACCCCTGACGTGCAGGTGACCCCTGACTTGCAGGTGACCCTCTGACCTGCAGGTGACCCCTGACCTGCAGGTGACCCTCTGACCTGCAGGTGACCCTCTGACCTGCAGGTGACCCCTGACCTGCAGGTGACCCCTGACCTGCAGGTGACCCCTGACCTGCAGGTGACCCCTGACCCTCCTATTTGATTGGTGAAACAGGTCTAAGTAGCCCTCAACTTCTTTTCTCTCAAACATTGTATTTGGCTTTAATTTCCCAATATAGGATTTCAGAGCGATTTGAATGACGTACAGGATCGGAACGTCGATGTGCGTAGCTACCATGGGAGACCCGGAGGTGCGTGGCTAGCATAGGAGAACGCAGGTCGGCGTTCAATCCCCGACTGTCCAAGTGGTTGGGTACCATTCCTTTTCCCCCGTCCCATCCCAAATCCTAATCCTGACCCCTTCCCAGTGCTATATAGTCGTAATGGCTTGGCGCTTTCCCTTGATAACTCCGTTCCGTTCTCCGTTCTCTCTGATTCGTCAGTGCTACGCTATCCAGGATATTTCGACCAATCCCAGAGTGCCACTTGTGACCCGCATCTCATTGGCTGAAACAACTGAGCAACGGAAATCAAGTTTCCGGAACGACGTAGCGAGTCGCCATATAATTTTATAAATTTTAATTTTATATATAAATTTTATAGTATAAATTGTAACAACCATGAAATACTTCGTGGATCTTACCATAATATGTGTTAACCAATTAAAAGCTAAATGCTTCTAATTTATGTATAATTTGTACAACTCTTAGAGCTGTTAGTTGTAGGCAAGTACACCAGAGGGCCAGCTGGGGCCAGATTCACGAAGCAGTTACGCAAGCACTTAAGAACCTGTACATCATTTGACCAGACCACACACTACAAGGTGAAGGGACGACGACGTTTCGGTCCGTCCTGGACCATTCTCAAGTCGATTGTGATGACAATCGACTTGAGAATGGTCCAGGACGGACCGAAACGTCGTCGTCCCTTCACCTTCTAGTGTGTGGTCTGGTCAAATTACTTTAGCCACGTTATTGTGACTCATCGCCTGTACATCTTTTCTCAATCTTTGGCGGCTTGGTTTACAATTATTAAACAGTTAATGAGCTCCGAAGCACCAGGAGGCTGTTTATAACAATAACAACAGATGATTGGGAAGTTTTCATGCTTGTAAACTATTTAATAAATGTAACCAAAGCCGTCAAAGATTGGGGGAAAGATGTACACGTTCGTAAGTACTTGCGTAACTGCTTCGTGAATCCGGCCCCTGGAGACTACTGGAACCCAGTCACGCTTAAAGTTAATCGCGAGCACACGCAACTCTGCAGAATAGCGCCTTTGGCCATTAGGGAGGGAGGGGGGGGGGGAAGGGGGGGGGGAAGGGGGGGGGTGAGGTGAAGGAATGTGACGTCACCAACTGGCATTCTCTGCCCACCTCTGGCACTTCCAGCTGGCAATATTAGCTATGTGGCACTCAGCCAGCATCCTACGTTCCGAGCTGTCCTGTTTAGTGCCACCTGCAGCACGTGTCTGGCTCCCAGCTGGACTTGTCATCACCACAGGTGGTGCTCGAGCAGCTCGCAGGTGGTGCCTTCAACACTACGTGTAGCACACGGCGCAGCTGGTCACGTTTCTCAGCTGGTGTCCTCGGTGATGCCTGGGTCCCTCTCCCGGACTGGTGCCACGCTATTAGTTGGCACTCTGTCACATTTGGCACCTGCCAACTACCTCGCTACTGGCTGCCACCTTCAGCACCACCTGTCGATCACAAATATCTTTCCCTCGGGCACTGCGTGGCACTCTCTCTCAGCTAACTGTACAAGGCTCCTCCCGAGCACTCTTACCAACCAGCTGTGACACCGTGCCAGCTGCTGCCGGCCACAGCCGGCACATTCCAACTCGGTGGCACCCGGCTTGCTGACCCACACGAACAGCTGGCATTTTGATCCAGCTGTGGCACTAGGCCAGATAACCATCATGCCTTAAATTTCAGAAAGTTCATTGGGACGTCTATTTTCGGAGAATACATAGTTTTAAAGCGTGTCAAAGGCAGTGATACTGAATTAGAGGGGGGGGGAGGATGCTGAATGAGGGGGGGGGGGGAGGATGCTGAATGAGGGGGGGGAGGGGGCACAGGGGAAATGAGAGAGGTGAGGAAATGAGGAGTAACGTCATGGCCTAGTTTCAGGTATTGAACAGGTGCCAATAATCCCCCCCCCCCCTACACACACAGTCAGGTATTGGCACCTATGACCTCTGACCCCCTTGAACAGTCCTGCTGTAATTGGTACGACCTTCTTTACTGACAGGCGCCTCCTGTCTATAGCTACTAGGAAGGGGAAGGGTTGAATCGTAGGGAAGGGGGGAGGGGGGGAGCATGGTACAAAGGTGAGGGGGGGGGGTGATTAGAGGTCAACTATGAGGTCGAACTAGAGAGGAGGAGAAGAATGGGGGGGGGAAGAGAGAGGTGTGAGGGAGGGGAGAAGAGGAGGGAGGAGGAGGAGGTGGTGTGTAGGAATCATCTTTCTGGGGTTTGCTACGAGACAGACAGACAGACAGACAGACATATGAACCGTTATACAGAGATACTAACACACACACACACACACACACACACACACACACACACACACACACACACACACACACACACACACACACACACAAGGATAGACATCTGACTGTCGATCTTCTGTCTAAATTTTTGACGACTTTCTCTGGATGCGAGTACCTTAGTCTGGACTGGTCGTGTTCGTGTTTGGCTTTGGCTGAGAGTTTTATATTTTTGGCTGATAAACTAATTCTTAAAACCTTTACAACTTAACTAAGAAATTTTACTATTGTTTCAACTATTCAAACATTAAACTTAGTTTGCTCAACTTAGAGCTTCTATTAAAACAGCCAACTTTAAACTAGAGTTTTTATTATATGTATTGTATTTATGTGTTTAGAAACCTTTCAGTTACTCGAAACGTTATATACATGTTACGATTATATGTAACCACTTTGTGTAATATACCTGTGCTTACCTGGATGCAACCCGTCCTCGACTCAAGTCCATTCCATCCAGCGGTCGACCCTAAAAACGCATTCATAAATTTGAACATGCTGTTCATTCAAAACAGGAATTTTCTCACATATAAATTAATATTATATTTGTATATTGTGCATATATAGGCATAGGTTAGGTTAGGTGTTTAGGTTCTGTTGGCGATTATTTGTATTTGTAGTACGTGGGTGAAGCATTTACAGCGTTGTGGTTCAAATAAAAGTCGTCAGTGAAGCACGTGTTCCGGAAGTGTTCGAACGTCATCAGTTGTGAGTCGTGTGTGTACCGTTTTTCATTCATAAACAGGTGGGGTTTGGCGGGTGCATGGAATCACTTTTGGGTCTTTGTTTGGAGGACGGGCTGTTGTTGTTGTTTAAGATTCGCTACTTGGAACAAAACTTCCAAGTAGCACGGGCTATGGTGAGCCCGTAGGACGGGCTGCTGGATATGTTTTCAGAGTCGAGCCCCACCTTCAGGACGTTCTTAAATTAATGCAATGACCCATTTCTCGTTTATTTTGTTTATTTTGTTATTTATACATACAAGAGTTGTTACATTCTTGTACAGCCACCAGCACGCGTAGCGTTTCGGGCAGGTCCTTAATCCTAAATTTCCCCGGAATACGACCCGCCAAATCGAAATTTATCTGTATTTGAAATAATAAAATTTGAGAATGACTTTGACATGAATGAATGACAATCGACTTGAGAATGGTCCAGGACGGACCGAAACGTCGTCGTCCCTTCACTTTCTAGTGTGTGGTCTGGTCAACATATTTCAGCCACGTTATTGTGACTCATCATCTGCAATTTGAGATGATATCTGTAATAGAAATAAATTTATTTTATTTAAAAAGAAACCAAATTTATCATATTTATATTTAAAAGTTATTAATCGAATTAGATTCAACGATTTTTGCGTCTAACCTCTTCCACTTATTGACAATTCTAACACTGAAAAATATTTTTCTGAGGTTCCTGTGACTCACTTGCGACTCGAGTGTCCATCTGTAACAAATCGTTCAGCTGTTCCTAGCTTTAAACAACGCTGTTTTGTCTTCTTTGTCATCTTACCTTGGGATCTTGTATGTAGTGTCCTTGTCCCCCCTTTAACTTCCTTATCCTCCAATGTGGGAAGGGCCGGTTCTCTCAGTCTTTCCTCATACCTCAATCCCTTCAGCTAAGGAATGTCTCGTTCCATATCTCTGGACCTTTTCTAGTTTCTTCTTGTACTTTTCAGGTGGGGGGTTCCATACTGGAGATGCATATTCAAGAATGGGTCTTACCTTTGCTGTATATAGGGCTCGGACAGCCCCCTTTGTATTCCTTTATATGGTCCTCATTGTCACTGTGTACTCAAAGACTAAATCACAGTAATCACTGGCTCGTAATGACATTTGGTCAATGTCCAATGACCAAATGGGCAATGTTTTGTCCATTGTCATGGTCAATGTTTCATGGTCAATGTTTTCAACGTTCATCTCATTCTGTCTGAAGACCATGTCTAGCCTAGCTGGTTGGTCACCACTTCTTCTCCTTCATTCCTCCCTGAGGTGTTGAATCAAGACGTTCCTCTCTACTAGTTCTGAAGCTTTGCATTTCATGTCTCATCCCCTTAGTGTTTGGGATGAGACACGGTGTTTTCTGTCTGGGGAAGGATCTAAAGGTGCTCAAGTTTTGCGTTCCTTGTCAGGCCTGGCAACAGAATGACCTGAGGTTCTAGCTGTTCTTGTATTTTCTTACCATTCATTTGTTCTCACAGTCTATGGCTTCTGTGTTGGGCGATGCTCTCACATTTCCTGGGGGCGGGGGAGGATTGTTTTCTGTCTCTCTCTCTCACTCCTTCCTCTTCCTGCCTACTCTCCCACCCTTCATTCCTTCTCTCTGCCCTTTCCCTTCTTTGTTCTTTGCTTTTATTTCCTCATTCTTCATGTTATTTTCCAAGTACACTCTTTCAAGTCCGCTTATTCTTCTGAGATTTCTTTCTCGGTTCATCAAGATTCTTGGAGCTGCTTCTTGACCAGACCACACACTAGAAGGTGAAGGGACGACGACGTTCCGGTCCGTCCTGGACCATTCTCAAGTCGATTGTGAGAATGGTCGACTTGAGAATGGTCCAGGACGGACCGAAACGTCGTCGTCCCTTCACCTTCTAGTGTGTGGTCTGGTCAACATACTTTAGCCACGTTATTGTGACTTATCGCCTGCATTGGAGCTGCTTCATTTGTAAATATCAGTTTCAGTGGTCTAATTTTCCTGTTTTCTCGTGATAAGGTGTATATGACCCTAGCCAAATCACTTCTACCAAATCTGTAGCAAATCTGCCGCTCGAAGTTAAAGCCCTCTCAAGAGTTCTACGATTGATTTTCTCTACAACTACATATATTTCGACTTGATTTCAACAGTAGTTATCTGAGGCAGTCTATGAAGGATTATTATTATCTCCTTCTGAATTATTCTCTTAATCTGTTCTTTCATTGACTGTGAATTTGCTTTTTAGAGGGTAATATAATTTTTTTTTTCCATTGCATTGTTGCTGTTGACTACTGAGGCGCACGTGGTGGCATTTATAATATTCATGTTTTCGAGTATAATATCAATGATTGTTAGCCTCTCTTGGCAGAAAGAGAGGCTACTACTTACTTGTAGAGGCAGAGGCTAATACTTACTTAATAGAGGCTACTCTATTATTTCTCTCTGTCTCCTGTGTTTGGGATTTATTCATGTCGTCTGCCAACTGTCTTATTTTCTGTTCCCATTTTGCATCTAGCTCCTGTAATCTGTTCTCCCAAGTTACTCTCATTTTCGCCATTGTCTTCTGATAAATACTTTTTCAGCGTCCCCGTCTTGTTTCATTATACTCTCCTGGCACTGTTTGTCCTCCGTTACTCCCTACACCTATCTTCATTGCATTACATTTGCTTGGGTTAAACTCAAACAAGCATTTGTTCGACCATTCCTTCAGCTTGTCTAGGTCTTCTTGACGCCTCAAGCAGTCCTCCTTTGTCTTAATCCTTCTCATAATTTTGGCATCGTCAGCAAACAAACACACACCAATAGTGTGTGTGTGTGTGTGTGTGTGTGTGTGTGTGTGTGTGTGTGTGTGTGTGTGTGTGTGTGTGTGTGTGTGTGTGTGTGTGTGTGTATACTCAGCTATTTGTACTTGCAGGATCGAGCATTGACTCTTGGATCACGCCTTTCCAGCTATCGGTTGTTTACAGCAAGGACTCCTGTCCCATTTCCCTATCATACCTAATTTTAAAAGTATGAAAAGTAAAAGTATGAATAGAGTTTGTGTGTGTGTGTGTGTGTGTGTGTGTGTGTGTGTGTGTGTGTGTGTGTGTGTGTGTGGACGTGTATTCGAGTCAATAAAAGTCTGTAGCGGGTATCCTGACATAGGTGTTGCCAACCACCGAGCCATTACCGGCGTGTAGAGATAATGTGAACCCCCCCCCACCCCCTCCCCCCCTCCTCAAGCGTATTCTTAGCCTGTGACGACCTGCCCAGCGGACCGGGTGCCAAGGGCTGCCCAAGAGTGCCGTACGCTGCCCCGGTGCCAACTCTCTCTCTCCCTCAGTTCCGTAGCTCGAGGCAGAGATATTTTTATTTTTTTCCCCCCCAATTGGCATGGTTTTTTTTGGGCGGTATTTTGGTGGTTCCTGACTATAGGCACGCACGCCGGCCCTGTCCTTGCTGGGCGCTGGCACCTGGTCCACGGTCACACACCTATGTGACCTGGCTGGCTAGGTGACCTGATCACGTGACTGCTCCTGTGTGCACCAGCTGGTGGGGGGCCCCTACGTGACTGCTCCTGTGCGCACCAGCTGGTGGGGGGCCCCTACGTGACTGCTCCTGTGCGCACCAGCTGCTGGGGGGCCCCTACGTGACTGCTCCTGTGCGCACCAGCTGGTGGGGGGCCCCTACGTGACTGCTCCTGTGCGCACCAGCTGCTGGGGGGCCCCTACGTGACTGTTCCTGTGTGCACCAGTTGCTGGGGGGCCCCTACGTGACTGTTCCTGTGTGCACCAGCTGCTGGGGGCCCCTACGTGACTGTTCCTGTGTGCACCAGCTGCTGGGGGGCCCCTACGTGACTGCTCCTGTGCGCACCAGCTGCTGGGGGGCCCCTACGTGACTGCTCCTGTGCGCACCAGCTGCTGGGGGGCCCCTACGTGACTGTTCCTGTGTGCACCAGCTGCTGGGGGGCCCCTACGTGACTGCTCCTGTGCGCACCAGCTGCTGGGGGGCCCCTACGTGACTGCTCCTGTGCGCACCAGCTGCTGGGGGGCCCCTACGTGACTGCTCCTGTGCGCACCAGCTGCTGGGGGGCCCCTACGTGACTGCTCCCGTGCGCACCAGCTGGCGGGGGGCCCCTACGTGACTGTTCCTGTGCGCACCAGCTGGTGGGGGGCCCCTACGTGACTGTTGCTGTGTGCACCAGTTGTTGGGGGGCCCCTACGTGACTGTTCCTGTGTGCACCAGCTGCTGGGGGGCCCCTACGTGACTGCTCCCGTGCGCACCAGCTGGCGGGGGGCCCCTACGTGACTGTTCCTGTGCGCACCAGCTGGTGGGGGCCCCTACGTGACTGTTCCTGTGTGCACCAGTTGCTGGGGGGCCCCTACGTGACTGCTCCTGTGCGCACCAGCTGCTGAGGGGCCCCTATGTGACTGCTCCTGTGCGCACCAGCTGCTGGGGGGCCCCTACGTGACTGTTCCTGTGCGCACCAGCTGGTGGGGGCCCCTACGTGACTGTTCCTGTGCGCACCAGCTGCTGGGGGGCCCCAACGTGACTGTTCCTGTGTGCACCAGCTGGCGGGGGCCCCTACGTGACTGTTCCTGTGCGCACCAGCTGGTGGGGGGCCCCTACGTGACTGTTGCTGTGGGCCCCTACGTGACTGTTCCTGTGTGCACCAGCTGCCGGGGGCCCCTACGTGACTGTTCCTGTGTGCACCAGCTGTCGGGGGCCCCTACGTGACTGTTGCTGTGTGCACCAGCTGTCGGGGGCCCCTACGTGACTGTTCCTGTGTGCACCAGCTGCCGGGGGCCCCTACGTGACTGTTCCTGTGTGCACCAGCTGCCGGGGGCCCCTACGTGACTGTTCCTGTGTGCACCAGCTGTCGGGGGCCCCTACGTGACTGTTCCTGTGTGCACCAGCTGCCGGGGGCCCCTACGTGACTGTTCCTGTGTGCACCAGCTGCCGGGGGCCCCTACGTGACTGTTCCTGTGTGCACCAGCTGCCGGGGGCCCCTACGTGACTGTTCCTGTGTGCACCAGCTGCCGGGGGCCCCTACGTGACTGTTGCTGTGTGCACCAGCTGTCGGGGGCCCCTACGTGACTGTTGCTGTGTGCACCAGCTGTCGGGGGCCCCTACGTGACTGTTGCTGTGTGCACCAGCTGGCGGGGGCCCCTACGTGACTGTTCCTGTGCGCACCAGCTGTCGGGGGCCCCTACGTGACTGTTGCTGTGTGCACCAGCTGTCGGGGGCCCCTACGTGACTGTTGCTGTGTGCACCAGCTGTCGGGGGCCCCTACGTGACTGTTGCTGTGTGCACCAGTTGTTGGGGGGCCCCTATGTGACTGTTCCTGTGTGCACCAGCTGGCGGGGGGCCCCTACGTGACTGCTCCTGTGCGCACCAGCTGGCGGGGGGCCCCTACGTGACTGCTCCTGTGTGCACCAGCTGCTGGGGGCCCCTACGTGACTGTTGCTGTGCGCACCAGCTGGTGGGGGGCCCCTACGTGACTGTTCCTGTGCGCACCAGCTGGTGGGGGGCCCTACGTGACTGTTCCTGTGCGCACCAGCTGGTGGGGGCCCCTACGTGACTGTTCCTGTGCGCACCAGCTGGTGGGAGGCCCCTACGTGACTGCTCCTGTGCGCACCAGCTGGTGGGGGGCCCCTACGTGACTGTTCCTGTGCGCACCAGCTGCTGGGGGGCCCCTACGTGACTGCTCCTGTGCGCACCAGCTGGTGGGGGGCCCCCTATGTGACTGTTCCTGTGCGCACCAGCTGGTGGGGGGCCCCTATGTGACTGTTGCTGTGTGCACCATCTGGCGGGGGCCCCTACGTGACTGTTCCTGTGCGCACCAGCTGGCGGGGGCCCCTACGTGACTGTTCCTGTGCGCATCAGCTGGCGGGGGCCCCTACGTGACTGTTGCTGTGGGCCCCTACGTGATCTCGTTTGGTCTTCTCAGTGACTTCTCTCCCCGAAACTGACGACGAAAAGAACCTGACATACGGCTTAGCGGAAATCAGTTTCACGACCTGTCCTGATGGGCAGGTCTGAGGCACATGGTGGCCTGATGGCCCGTCTGGGGCTGGGTTTGGGGACTGGGGAGGGGGGGCTGATCAATCAGGCCTGATCAATCTGAACCCGCCTCCGGGTCGTGACAGATTCAGCAAGAACCACGAGAATCTTAGAATGAAGAAAATGACCTTTGTCTTCATCCATCTGTGCTACTGTCTTATTTTCCAGAGTGTTCCCATACATGTTGTGTATGTGGTATGTAGTTTTTTGAGATATATACAAGAGTTGTTACATTCTTGTACAGCCACTAGTACGCGTAGCGTTTCGGGCAAGTCCTTAATCCTATGGTCCCTGGAATACGATCCCCTGCCGCGAAGAATCGTTTTTTCATCCAAGTTCACATTTTACTGTTGAGTTAAACAGAGGCTACAGTTAAGGAATTGCGCCCAGTAAATCCTCCCCGGCCAGGATACGAACCCATGACATAGGGATCGCGGAACGCCAGGCGAGTGTCTTACCACTACACCACGGAGACTGGTTGCTTATGTAGTATGTAGCGGGGACAGTCGTTTGGTCGTTAGCAATAATTTCGCTTTTCTGTAAGTTATCCTGTGGGTGGGGACGCGTCCAGTAACGTCTCTGTACCTGTATTGTCTCTTCTCGGTAACGTCTATGTATCCTGAAACGTTACATTAGGTAACATGTCTGTGCCCGGCGGTTGATAGACATATGCCCGGCTGATAGACATATATGTATATATATATATATGAATGAGTTTGGGTGGATATATATAGGAGATGCCTCGTAATGGGTCAATAGGCCCTTTGTGCAGTTACCTTTATTCGCGTGTACTTCTATTATGTTACGCGATTACGAAACAAAGAGTTAATATAAATGGGGTTTAAGTCAGAGTGGGCTGCGTTAGAGCTGAGTGTTCGCACAGGACCTGTTCTCTTTTATCTCCCGTGTTGTGGCCGTGTGGGGGTTGACAGGTGCCGGATGGGGTTGACAAGAGCCAGATGGTATATCAGGTAACTAATGTGCATCTTCATCCCGTCCTTTCGCGTCTGGCTAGGTGTTTTACAGTCCCAGAGATCCCCATCTCTACTAGGGGACAAGCTACACCATGCCCTCCTTGTAACTTGGTTCTTGAAGCTGGAGAGGACAGGTAGTGGGGCCAGGACAGGTAGTGGGGCCAGGACAGGTAGTGGGGCCAGGACAGGTAGTGGGGCCAGGACAGGTAGTGGGGCCAGGACAGGTAGTGGGGCCAGGACAGGTAGTGGGGCCAGGACAGGTAGTGGGGCCAGGACAGGTAGTGGGGCCAGGACAGGTAGTGGGGCCAGGACAGGTAGTGGGGCCAGGACAGGTAGTGGGGCCAGGACAGGTAGTGGGGCCTTGAACAGGTAGTGGGGCCAGGACAGTCAAGGTGGTTGAGCCCTCCTAGGTGCTTCACAGAGAATCAGTGAAAAAGATATTTTAATGAAGCCATCGGTGATGGGCAGCTTGTAGGCAGAGGGCCATCCTCTGGCACTGTTACCCTAACCTCTCAGGTCACGGTGCCGTGCCATGTATATTGCGGGGGAGGGAGGTGGGGGGGGGGGGTAAATAAAGGGAAATGAACTATCAGGGGGAAAACGCCAAGCCATTACGACTATATAGCACTGGGAAGGGGGGGGGGAGGTCAGGATAATGATTTGGGATGGGACGGGATAGAGACCACCATTCACCCTCCAGATATTGAGGGGTTGAATGTGGTGATGAGGGGGATAGAAGGGGGTGGAGGAGCATCCCAGCGTGACCCCCTAGCCTAAAGGGGAGATGTTGCTACTGGTGCTGACGTCACGCCTCATTACAGAGATGGCCCTGCCCTGGGAGCAGTAGTGTCAGAGGGTGAATGATATGCCTTGGCTGGTGCCTGAGGGGAGAGTGGCACCCACCCTACAGAGTGCCATGATACATATAGACAATGAGGGCTTGTGGGAGAGATATAATGTAACTGATCACAGTGCCAGGTAAAGAACGAAGGCCTACTGCCAAATCAATGGGCAGGCATCCCATTAATGCGCAGTGGTTGGGGCTTCTTGAGGTTATCTTGAGATTATCTTGAGATGATTTCGGGGCTTTAATGTCCCCGCGGCCCGGTCCTCGACCACCTTCAGGAAGCAGCCCGTGACAGCTGACTAACACCCAGGTACCTATTTTACTGCTAGGTAACAGGGGCATAGGGTGAAAGAAACTCTGCCCATTGTTTCTCGCCGGCGCCCGGGATCGAAACCGGGACCACAGGATCACAAGTCCAGCGTGCTGTCCGCTCGGCCGACCGGCTCCCGGGCAATCGATGCATAATCAAAACGTCCTGGGGGTTCGATTCCTGAGGCAGAATAAAGAGGTATGGACATGTTTCCAACCACCTGATGCCCCCAAGCAGAAAATAGGCAACCTGGAGTTACGTAACTATTGTGGCTTGCGTCTTAAGGAAACATCAGTAGTTGGTCTAGGAATAGGGGGAGGAACCATGATAAATCTAAAAGGCTTCCTGTCCCCAATGGGGGAACACAATGATAAACAACCGATAAGAACCAGAATCCTTCACACTGCCTCAGGGTAATAGCCCCTCTGATTATCCTGGGAGATGGGGGTTGCCCCTTCCTATAGCTCCCCCCAATAATAATAGCCCCCCCTAACTCCGGTTGGGGGGAGGATGGAGTCAAGTAGACGGGGTCTGGGGGGGTGGGGTGGGGGGAAACATCCTGGCATAGCACACTGGAGATGTAAGATGCCTCACTGATTGCCAGGGAGAATGGCAGGTATCTTGAACACAGTGCCATAGTGAGTGTTTGGCATCTTGCAGTCGGTGCCAATTTCACTTGTATCCAGAGGGCAGGTGGTGGGTCGCTAGGTGGGCGTGGAGGGGACTGGTTTCCTCTGGTTAGGGGGTGTAGTGGTGATGTGGTGAATGGTGGTTGTAATGGTGGTGGTTGTTGTGGTGGTTTTGGTGGTAGCTGTGGTGGTGATGCTGGTAAGTGGCGGTGGTGCTGGTGAGTAGTGGTGGTGGTACTGGGAGTGGTGGTGTTGCTGATAACTGGTGGTGGTGGTGATGGACTTGAGAGTGATAGTGGAGATGCTAGTAGACATGGGGGAACCGGTCGGCCGAGCGGACAGCACGCTGAACTTGTGATCCTGTGGTCCCGGGTTCGATCCCGGGCGCCGGCGAGAAACAATGGACAAAGTTTCTTTCACCCTATGCCCCTGTTACTTAGCAGTAAAATAGGTACCTGGGTGTTAGTCAGCTGTCACGGGCTGCTTCCTGGGGGTGGAGGCCTGGTCGAGGACCGGGCCGCGGGGACACTAAAAGAGTCCAGAAATCATCTCAAGATAACCTCAAGATGGGGGGCGGGGGCGGGTGTGGTGGGAGAGCACCATGACCACTGGGGAAAATAGTGATTTTATAAAATAGTGAAAATAGAAATACCTCACCATCCAATAAGACAATGATAATAACGCCCAGAATATCAAGCGATGAGTCACAATAACGTGGCTAATCACAATCGACTTGAGAATGGTCCAGGACGGACCGAAACGTCGTCGTCCCTTCACCTTCTAGTGTGTGGTCTGGTCAGCCCAGAATATCAAGTTCCCTTTCGTAAGTAGCGCTGTAGCCTATCCAAAAAAATAATCCTCGTAGCTTCGTTTAACATTTGTATTCAAGCTCTCCAGGCAGTACACCAATATTGTTGTTGTTATAGATTCAGCTACTCGGAACAAGTTCCAAGTAGCACGGGCTATGGTGAGCCCGTAACTGTACACCAAGCATGAGAGGCAGCATATTAAACTAAAGAACTGATATATGCGAAGGTCATCATTTGAACAATTTGAACATTTACAGTATATTGTCGAGAGAGTGAGGGAGGTTGGGGTTAGTAGCTCATGGAGGGAGTTGGGGAATTTTGGGTAGTGGTCGGGAGGAGTAATATATATATATATATATATATATATATATATATATATATATATATATATATATATATATATTGTGACGGTAAAGTGTTGGAGTGTTGATGTTCGGCAGTCCTCCAATGGCAGGTGTCAATGCCTTGTCACACTTACATAAAAAAAGAGACTGCTTGTCTGTGGTAAGGTAATGGGAAGACACACAAAACACAAAATATAAACAATGAAATTTTAATTACTTTAGAAAACAAGATATGAACAAAGACAATCCCTTGGCTTACGTAAAATTCAAAACAAGTCAACAAACAAAACATGAATAATTAATAGATGTGAAAATTTACTCTAAAACAAAATAATGTGCAAGGCAATAATAATAATCAGGTGCTGAGAATATTGGCTAGAGCTGCCACCTCCCTTAGTACACGACAGCCAGGGCTTAGTCTACCAGAGAGAGATGTCAACTTCTAAGAGCACAGAGATATTCTGAGGAGGACGGCGTGAGCTGGCCCAGACGTCGACTCAGGTAGAGGGCGTGAGTGCAGGTGCAGGTGTGCTGTCGGCGATACACCAACCAATCAGGAGCAGGCAGGCGGAGAATGGGTACTTTGCTCGTTGACGACGGGTGGAGAGCCGGCGTGTCGGGTGGTGCAAGGTACGCTTTGCTTCCTGGGCAAAACGTTTGGTGATACTGGTGGACGTATCTTTAATATAGCATCTTGTACTTGTAGAATGAGGTAAATGATATAGGGAAGAGCAGGCTCAATCTCTCTTGAAAGAGATTATCGTCACAATATATATATATATATATATATATATATATATATATATATATATATATATATATATATATATATATATATATATATATATATATATATATATTAATATATTTTGGTAGCAGTCTTTCCTGTAGACATATATTATTAAATATGACCGAAAAAGTAAGATTAATAATTCTAACACTAATTTTCTCTTACGTTTCTTTTCTTTCTTACGTTTCTTTTCACTGTTGATGGTAATTCAAAGATCAATTCTCCAAAATTCATTTTTATTTCTAGTCTGACGCGACACTTGAGCGCGTTTCGTAAAACTTATTACATTTTCAAAGACTTTAGTTTACAAACACACAACTGAAACTGAATAGAGCTTGCACATCTTCGAGTTTATATCTACATTTGGGTGAGGTGGATATGATATGTGGGAAGATATGATATGTGGGAAGAGATTATATGTTCCATTAAGGAACATATAATCTCTTCCCACAAACAAACCATCACCAGAGAAATCTTAGCAAACAACACAGAAATCATCGATAGATACAGCGATAGCAGGCGGCTAGACGTCTGCGAGGCACTACACATCAAGAAGTCAACACCAGCAATCAACAGCCAATTAATGCACAACTATATTCTACCCACTTCAAGACTCCGCTCCAATATAGAAGCATCAAGAAATATGGACCAATAGGCTTTCTACAATTACTTCCATTCAATATCCATTGTTTCGTGTTCTGTCTTGTGTTTGAATTTAATACCCATTTAATACCCATTGTTGAAAGTTTGTTTTCACCTCATCCACCTCACCCAAATGTAGATATAAACTCGAAGATGTGCAAGCTCTATTCAGTTTCAGTTGTGTGTTTGTAAACTAAAGTCTTTGAAAATGTAATAAGTTTTACGAAACGCGCTCAAGTGTCGCGTCAGACTAGAAATAAAAATGAATTTTGGAGAATTGATCTTTGAATTACCATCAACAGTGAAAAGAAACGTAAGAAAAATAGAGAAAATTCGTGTTAGAATTATTATTCTTACTTTTTCGGTCATATTTAATAATATATATATATATATATATATATATATATATATATATATATATATATATATATATATAATACATGCATAGTGTTAATACATAATATATATCAATAATATATTCCAAATGCCCAAAACAGCAACTGATGACCGGAAATTTAAGTTTGACAGTGAAATGCGGCAGAAATGGACCGTAGAGTTATTTTTATTTGAATCTGCCCTCTTTAATGACTAACCATCCTGTGTGATGGGGATTTTAGCCCCACGTAGCTAGCTTTTTGACACACTGTACTCCACTTCGTATATTCTAGGATAGCTGCACAAATGTACCTAAATGTTTTAATAATAAAAAAATTAATGATAAAACAGAACTAGCTGCACTACAGCTGGCTATCAGTACATTAAAAAATCACAGGTAGAGGAATAATATTTGGTGATTCAAAGTCTGCTCTTCAAGCAATGTAAAACGTCTGCAAGATCGACAGTAAGAACTTCATAATAGCAATTATAAGTATGCTGATCGCTGCACAGAATAAAGGGTTTAGAATCTCTCTTGTAAGGAAAGCATCTCACATAAATATAACCTATCATGATGAGAGAGACTTTGCAGCCAAACTGGTGTGTAACAAGGATGAAGTGGAATTTAACATAGATATTCACATCTCTGTTGTCAAGATTATATTGTTCTAAACACTCAGGTCGAATAGGAGAGAAATTACCAAAGTTCCAAAGGGCTGAAAGCTATAAAATGCTTTGATTTGTTAAGATCCGAAACCTATGTATATGGGCAGCACAAAACGTGGACCAGACTGTGCGACACAGTGGTTGCCAGGATCAGGTTGGGTTACCGTTACCTATGGCTACAGGTGGCTATAGGTGACGGATCTCCCAATCCTGAGCACTCCAGGTGCAGGAATTGGGTCATGATCTCGCATAAAACCTTATTGAATGTCCAGCCATTAGACCCTTCTGAACTGCTGGTTTGAGGTACCTGTAACTATGCCATGATAGTATCAATTCATGTGTTTTTGAAAATATCCTCATATAACCCATCCTCTTGAAGTGAAAGTACTTATGATGACCATTTGGTCCAGAGTACCAGTATGTAGTGATGGACCATCAATAAACCACTGTACTATTAATTCAGGAAAGAGTCAGGAAAAATTCAGGAGTCAGAAATTCTTGAGTTTCTAGAGAAAGAAATTCAGGAGAGAGTCAGAAATTCTAGAGTTTCTAGAGAAAGAAATTCAGGAAAGAGTCAGAAATTCTAGAGTTTCTAGAGAAAGAAATTCAGGAAAGAGTCAGAAATTCTAGAGTTTCCTGAGAAAGAAATTCAGGAAAGAGTCAGAAATTCTAGAGTTTCTAGAGAAAGAAATTCAGGAAAGAGTCAGAAATTCTAGAGTTTCTAGAGAAAGAAATTCAGGAAAGAGTCAGAAATTCTAGAGTTTCTAGAGAAAGAAATTCAGGAAAGAGTCAGAAATTCTAGAGTTTCCTGAGAAAGAAATTCAGGAAAGAGTCAGAAATTCTAGAGTTTCTAGAGAAAGAAATTCAGGAAAGAGTCAGAAATTCTAGAGTTTCCTGAGAAAGAAATTCAGGAAAGAGTCAGAAATTCTAGAGTTTCTAGAGAAAGAAATTCAGGAAAGAGTCAGGAAAAACAAACTAAAAACCAAACGTAAATATTGTTAGACCCAGTATATCACATGTTTGTATTATTATATCAGGCCAAAGATAGCCTTTATTAGGCCTGAGATTGCCATGAGAGGGTTCAGTTTGGTCTGATATTTATGTCGCGGTTAAAATAGCCTCCGGTTTGTGACTTTGTGACTACCGAAATAACTTTCGGTAGTGTAGTGATGAACTACCGGCCAGATGAAGCTGGATAACACCCAAAGAGGCCAGTTTTTTTCATAATTATTGTCAAGGCGAAGAACGAGAGGCGTTTTAAAACAAAAAATAATTACGGTCCTAGACTTGAATAGAAAACGTGACAGTTATGTGTCGACAGTGTGACAGTCACGTGTCGACAATGTGACAGTCAGATGTCGACAGTGTGACAGTCACGTGTCGTGGACGTGACAATCTAAACTCGATCGAGGACTTGAGATACCTCAAGTCTCTTCTGGTCTCTTCTTAATCCCGCTTCTCTCCCTTCTACCTCCTTCCTCTCCGTCCCCTCCTCCGCCCCCCTGCCCCCTCCGGCTGCTACAGCTGTTAACATTATAGTAAGTACATGAGAGATGGTCCTCCCTCCCCCCCCCCACTCCGCATGAAAAATGAGTCTGGCACTTGTGCCTGGCACAGTGCCACGACCGCCTCTGGAACCATTGCTTGCCAGCCTAACTTCCCTCCCTCCCTTCAGTTGGGAGAGAGGAAGGGGGAGCTGGAGGGAGAGTGATGGGAGGGGGGGGGAGGCGTCTGGGTATTAACTGTAGTGTTCAGCCTGGAAGAGCAAATGGAGATGGTTTCGAATTATATCGAGCCTCCAGTCCTGCCTCCAGCCCTGCCTCCAGCCCTGCCTCCAGCCCTGCCTCCAGTCCAGCCTCCAGTCCAGCCTCTAGCCCTGCCTCCAGCCCTGCCTCCAGCCCTGCCTCCAGCCCAGCCTCCAGTCCTGCCTCCAGCCCTGCCTCCAGCCCTGCCTCCAGCCCTGCCTCCAGTCCAGCCTCCAGTCCAGCCTCTAGCCCTGCCTCCAGCCCTGCCTCCAGCCCAGCCTCCAGTCCTGCCTCCAGTCCTGCCTCCAGTCCTGCCTCCAGTCCAGCCTCCAGCCCTGCCTCCAGCCCTGCCTCCAGTCCAGCCTCCAGTCCAGCCTCTAGCCGTGCCTCCAGCCCTGCCTCCAGTCCTGCCTCCAGCCCTGCCTCCAGCCCTGCCTCCAGCCCTGCCTCCAGCCCTGCCTCCAGCCCTGCCTCCAGTCCAGCCTCCAGTCCAGCCTCTAGCCGTGCCTCCAGCCCTGCCTCCAGCCCTGCCTCCAGCCCAGCCTCCAGTCCTGCCTCCAGTCCTGCCTCCAGCCCTGCCTCCAGTCCTGCCTCCAGTCCAGCCTCCAGTCCTGCCTCTAGCCCTGCCTCCAGCCCTGCCTCCAGCCCTGCCTCCAACCCTTCCTCCAGCCCAGCCTCCAGTCCTGCCTCCAGCCCTGCCTCCAGCCCTGCCTCCAGTCCTGACGCCAGTCCAGCCTCCAGTCCTGCCTCCAGTCCAGCCTCCAGTCCAGCCTCTAGCCCTGCATCCAGCCCTGCCTCCAGCCCTGCCTCCAGCCCTGCCTCCAGCCCTGCCTCCAGTCCTGCCTCCAGTCCTGCCTCCAGCCCTGCCTCCAGTCCTGCCTCCAGTCCAGCCTCCAGTCCTGCCTCTAGCCCTGCCTCCAGCCCTGCCTCCAGCCCTGCCTCCAACCCTTCCTCCAGCCCAGCCTCCAGTCCTGCCTCCAGCCCTGCCTCCAGCCCTGCCTCCAGTCCTGACGCCAGTCCAGCCTCCAGTCCTGCCTCCAGTCCAGCCTCCAGTCCAGCCTCTAGCCCTGCATCCAGCCCTGCCTCCAGCCCTGCCTCCAGCCCTGCCTCCAGCCCTGCCTCCAACCCTGCCTCCAACCCTGCCTCCAACCCTGCCTCCAACCCTGCCTCCAGCCCTGCCTCCAGTCCAGCCTCCAGTCCAGCCTCCAGTCCAGCCTCTAGCCCTGCCTCCAGCCCTGCCTCCAGCCCTGCCTCCAGCCCAGCCTCCAGTCCTGCCTCCAGCCCAGCCACCAGCCCAGCCTCCAGCCCTGCCTTCAGCCCTGCCTCCAGCCCTGCCTCCAGCCCTGCCTCCAGCCCTGCCTCCAGCCCTGCCCCCAGCCCTGCCCCCAGCCCTGCCTCCAACCCTGCCTCCAACCCTGCCTCCAACCCTGCCTCCAACCCTGCCTCCAACCCTGCCTCCAGCCCTGCCTCCAGTCCTGCCTCCAGTCCTGCCACCAGCCCAGCCACCAGCCCAGCCTCCAGCCCTGCCTCCAGCCCTGCCTCCAGCCCTGCCTCCAGCCCTGCCTCCAGCCCTGCCTCCAGCCCTGCCTCCAACCCTGCCTCCAACCCTGCCTCCAACCCTGCCTCCAGCCCTGCCTCCAACCCTGCCTCCAACCCTGCCTCCAACCCTGCCACCAGCCCTGCCTCCAGCCCTGCCCCCAACCCTGCCTCCAACCCTGCCTCCAACCCTGCCTCCAGACCAGCCTCCAGCCCTGCCTCGCAGACAAACATTAAGAAACACAGACACTCTCTCTTACAGTTTGTATACAAATATATAGTTAAACATGACCACATTGCTGGCGATGTTCGTCCTACAGCGTAAGAGCTTTCTACGCGTCTAACTATTTTCTTAGTATCAATATGAAGAAAAACAATCAAGCTACCAAAATTCAGGATAAAGAAACTGGTAATTACAGAAGGATTTATTGACTACAATATTTCGTTCCACTCTAGAAGCCCCCAACCACTTGGGCTGGACGGTAGAGCGACGGTCTCGCTTCATGCAGGTCGGCGTTCAATCCCCGACCCTCCAAGTGGTTGGGGCACCATTCCTTCCCCTGCCCCGTCCCAAATCCTTATCCTGACCCCTTCCCAGTGCCAAATAGTCGTGATGACTTGGCGCTTTCTCTTGATAGGCCCCCCCTCCACTCTAAAAGAGCTTCAGGTAAAGCTTAAATACATAAGGTGCAATTTTGGATAAAATATGCATGAGGACGGGAGTTGTGAAGTCGAAATTGGGTTGTGGAAGTTTTCACTGCGATCCCCTTGTCTGGTTGTTGTTGTTATTGTTCAGGATTCGCTACCTGGAACAAGTGCCAAGTAGCACGGGCTATGGTGAGCCCGTAGTTCCCCCCCCCTTGTCTCATATGGCTGCTGCTGGGCTTCATTTAAGCTACACTGGTGTCTAGTATTGTTGTACAGTGTAGCAGTGAATCTGTGTGTGTGTGATTCCTAGCTGTGATACCTGGTATTTACAACCTCCGAGTCACACTTTGTCGCGAGCTTCTTATACGTCTCTAAACACAATGGAGCATTGCGCGCTCTTTTTCCCTAGTTGTAACATTAGCAATGAGCTCAGAGCTGAGGGCGGTGGCTCTGTGGGGCCGGGTTGAAGACGCATGGTTGTCTGATGTAATATTTTTACTCATCCTCAGTGAACTTCTCTCTTGTCTGTTACTATTTTTTTCCGAATTCTTAGCCTGTTGACTCAAGCCAAGAAATAGCTCCGTAGATTGCCCTTTGAGACGGTTTTCTCTGGCTTAGAGATCAATCTAGCGGAGGCGATTGTGAAGTATGTGGAGAAATATATATATATATATATATATATATATATATATATATATATATATATATATATATATATTTATATTTATATATATATATATATATATATATATATATATATATATATATATATATATATATATATATATATATATATATATATATATATATCCATCATAATAAATATTCCCTTCTCGTTCAATCGAATGTGAAATATAGCAGTTATGCACATGCCAATATTTCTGTACTCACCCTCTCGAGTGTTGGGAAAAATGGCTTGTCAATCACCAGTGTGGGAGTCAATATTTGGTGGTGGTAACGAAGTGAATTTGTTAAGTTTGCGGTCGTTCTTCAGGTTGGCTGAGTGCCTTTAGATGGTCGTTCCTCGTGTAGTCTGAGAGAGGGTCGTTCTTCAGGTGGGCTGAGTGTCAGAGAGGGTCGTTCTTCAGGTGGGCTGAGTGTCAGAGAGGGTCGTTCTTCAGGTGGGCTGAGTGTCAGAGAGGGTCGTTCTTCAGGTGGGCTGAGTGTCAGAGAGGGTCGTTCTTCAGGTGGGCTGAGTGTCAGAGAGGGTCGTTCTTCAGGTGGGCTGAGGGCACTAGGTGTGTTTGTTACTCACTCCTGGTGAGTGCCAGCTTCCCACTCTTAAGTGTCTGTTTTACGTTCTTTCTCTCTCTCTCTCTCTCTCTCTCTCTCTCTCTCTCTCTCTCTCTCTCTCTCTCTCTCTCTCTCTCTCTCTCTCTCTCTCTCTCTCTCTCTCTCTCTCTGTCTCTCTGTCTTTCTCTCTCTCTCTCTCTCTCTCTCTCTCTCTCTCTCTCTCTCTCTCTCTCTCTCTCTCTCTCTCTCTCTCTCTCTCTCTCTCTCTCTTTTACACACACACACACACACACACACACACACACACACACACACACACACACACACACACACACACACACACACACACACACACACATACATCCTGCATCAGCTGACTTCTCCCACGCTGGAGCTCGTACGAAAAACAATGCAATTCAAATTACATTTCTCTATACATAACTGTGTCATATATATACCTATCTGCATTCGGATTAGGTTGGTGGATGTTGAATGTTTTCCAGGTATTGGGGTCACGCTGATGCGCCTTGCTGCATGTACTGGTGTGTGAGAGAGGTGGGGGACGAGGTAATGGGGGGATTGTGCCCACTGGTGGGGGTGAGAGGGGTGTAGAGGCTCTCTGTGGTGGGGATGAAGGGTGTGGACTGCAGGTTAGAGGAGTTGGGTTGGAGATTCTGGTAGGGGGTGAGGGGTAGGCCAGGTTCCCAAGGCCTGGAATGGGGCTTCGTTCACCTATCCGGTGGTGTCCAGAGGTAAATGTATCCAAAACCTCCCCCACTTCTATCCCACTCCCCCCCCCCTTTCCCTCCCTCCCTCTCCCATGAAATAACCCATCATGGCCCCTTCCCCTCCCCCAACATACAGCTCCCCTCAGATACAGCTTGTACTTCTATATTTACAGAATATAACTGAAATTGATGAGTTTTAATTATCTGGCGCTCCGGCAGCAATTACTGTGTTGAAATTAATGGCTTCAGTGCTGAAACTCTTCAATTGGCCAAGACACATAGAGTATGAATTTGTGAATGTTAAACCGGGTTAACAACATTAACTATTTGTATCTGCTGTTAGCTCTTGGGCCCCGCCTTTGTAATCGTTTGTTGTCTAATGAACCGACTCCTGAACTAGTTTCATTATCATATCTATTATATATATTTCTTTCTCTCATTCACATTCGCCCCTAGAATGCAGCCTAAAAGAGCTGTCTAGTTCCTAGATAGCGTTTTACTGCCAGGTGAACAGAAGCATCAGATGATGAGAAACTCTGGTCGATTGTTTCTCTCTCAGCTGGGAATCGAACCGAAATCCTTAGTGTTGTGAAATGTGAAAGCTGGACCGCGAGGCCCAGTACGGTGTGCTCACCTACTTGTCCTGATAGACACGAGGATGTGGCTGTTTTAGAGTCAGCTACTGAAACAAAAGTTCCAAGTAGCACGGGCTATGGTGAGCCCGTAGTGGACTTGCCTGGCACAGGAGCGGGGTAAGTAGCACGGGGCTATGGTGAGCCCGTAGTGGACTTACCTGGCACAGGAGCGGGGCAAGTAGCACGGGGCTATGGTGAGCCCGTAGTGGACTTACCTGGCACAGGAGCGGGGCAAGTAGCACGGGGCTATGGTGAGCCCGTAGTGGACTTACCTGGCACAGGAGCGGGGCAAGTAGCACGGGGCTATGGTGAGCCCGTAGTGGACTTGCCTGGCACAGGAGCGGGGCAAGTAGCACGGGGCTATGGTGAGCCCGTAGTGGACTTGCCTGGCACAGGAGCGGGGCAAGTAGCACGGGCTATGGTGAGCCCGTAGTGGACTTACCTGGCACAGGAGCGGGGCAAGTAGCACGGGCTATGGTGAGCCCGTAGTGGACTTACCTGGCACAGGAGCGGGGCAAGTAGCACGGGCTATGGTGAGCCCGTAGTGGACTTACCTGGCACAGGAGCGGGGCAAGTAGCACGGGCTATGGTGAGCCCGTAGTGGACTTACCTGGCACAGGAGCGGGGCAAGTAGCACGGGCTATGGTGAGCCCGTAGTGGACTTACCTGGCACAGGAGCGGGGCAAGTAGCACGGGCTATGGTGAGCCCGTAGTGGACTTACCTGGCACAGGAGCGGGGCAAGTAGCACGGGCTATGGTGAGCCCGTAGTGGACTTACCTGGCACAGGAGCGGGGCAAGTAGCACGGGGCTATAGTAAGCCCGTAGTGGACTTACCTGGCACAGGAGCGGGGCAAGTAGCACGGGGCTATAGTAAGCCCGTAGTGGACTTACCTGGCACAGGAGCGGGGCAAGTAGCACGGGCTATGGTGAGCCCGTAGTGGACTTACCTGGCACAGGAGCGGGGCAAGTAGCACGGGGCTATGGTGAGCCCGTAGTGGACTTACCTGGCACAGGAGCGGGGCAAGTAGCACGGGGCTATAGTAAGCCCGTAGTGGACTTACCTGGCACAGGAGCGGGGCAAGTAGCACGGGCTATGGTGAGCCCGTAGTGGACTTACCTGGCACAGGAGCGGGGCAAGTAGCACGGGGCTATGGTGAGCCCGTAGTGGACTTACCTGGCACAGGAGCGGCGCTGTAACTAGCGAGGGTGTGATTATTTCATCATAATATACCAGTACAAGGTGAGAGGTGTTCATCTCTGTGTTCATGATCCACACGTCCGTGGACGTCAGCCTCTGGAGGGGTGTTCACGCCTCCACAGCACTTGACACACCAACCACCAAGTACACATTTGTTCTGAGTGCAGCTCCACTCTTAAGACTTGATGTTCATCTGCTTGGTAGGGCTCTTAGACAGCTGTTCACGCCGCAGCTGGTGTGGAAACTTGTTGGTGCTGCAGCTGGTGTGGCGGCTGGCACAGCAGGTGGCTGTGCCAGCTTTGGACGGACACTTCCCGTAGCCCCTCCTGTGGTCTTTGCTCTCTTTAGTATAAATCTGGGACGGAGATAAGGCGCGCAGACGGGGTCAAAAGTGCCGCCAGTCATAAGTTGGGTGTTCCGGGTGGGTGGGTGAGTGTTCCCGGTGGACGGGTGGGTGTTCCGGGTGGACGAGGTGGGGATGTCGTTCCGGGAAGTCACAAGGATGTCTCGAAGGTGTTCGGGTCGGACACGTTGTTACTCCGGAAGGGTAGGTCGCCGTAGGCAGCAACAGGCGCCGGGCCAGAGGTGGGCGGCGGCCCTCCACCGCCAGCACCAGAACTGAGGTGGTGCTATATACAACTTGATCTGTTTACTTGTGGGGGGGTCCCACGCCGTTGGGGGGCTGCTGGCTCCCGTTTAGCATTCCTGGTAGCTCTGCCCCCCCCCCCCCTCCTCATACACACACACACGCACGCGTGAGTGTGCTCGCACTCGTGCACACGCGCACGGACATGGTTAATGTTCTAAAGGGTCGAATCAGGTAGTTAATAGGGCACTGAAGTATTGAACAGGACGGTAATGATGCTATTGAGAGAGTCGGATATTAAGGCAATAGGACTTGGCAGGATATTGTCCTGAGTACTGAAAGAATGAGCTGAATTCCTAAGGGTGCCAACTGCCCAAATATACAGTATACGGATTCATGCACGCACTCTCGCTTGCGTGAAGATGTACACACACACACACACACACACACACACACACACACACACACACACACACACCTGTGGCCGGGATGAGTCGGGTGTGTGAGTGGGTGTACGGTCTTTGTCGGTGACTGTCTTTCTATAAAAACAACTGTCAAGAGTGAATGTGTCCATGTAGGAAGGCAGGTGTTTACATAATCGTCGGACATTGCCACAATGGCACAAACCTCAAATGGTCAGTTTTGCACTTCATTTTATCTCTCAAGTTTAGTTTTTATTCCATATAACTCACATGTATCGTGAGTTGAAGCTAATATCACGCTATTGAATGGGTTGACTACCTTGGCACGCTACAAGAATTGTTCAGGTTGGCTTGGAGTGCATCGCTGGCCTCCGGTGAGCGATGCCAGAACTCAGAGGGAAGCAACAGATATTCTTCGGGGCGCCCCCTCTCGTCCCAGGGCAACAATTTACGTGGGATTCGCACACAAGTGTAGCGAAGTGATCCACTGGCAGGGAGGGAGGGTTGGGGGGAGGTGCAACAGTTTCTCTGGTGTGTCAGCCAAAATTGAGGAGAATTCTTTGGCGAGCGACTCTGGGATCGCTACCGGATCTCCCGCAATAGAAACCCTGTTGACTTTTAAGCATCTCTCCGCTAACATTTTCCCACAAACCTCCCGCCAAACACAACGAAACTACGACGTTGCTACAACGTTCGAACGAGATTTAACACCACCTAACTAGTTATAACAACCAATCCCGCCTTACAGGACTACTCGACGCCTCACCGAGCCACAGTGGGGTCGTCTTTCCGTTTCCTCCCTGCCCTCAGCCGCCTTACAGGACTACTCGAATAGAAAGTTGTAACAACGTTCTTAATACGTCATAAACACATTAAGCCAAGATGTAATAACTTTATTACAAGTTGTAGCAAGCAGAAAATAGAGACAGTTACGGTTTGTGTTTCCAGGGCTCTCATCTGTTTTTCCGGGAGAACAGCGGGATTGCCACAGACGTCGGAAGTGGACACTTGCTATAATAGTTTGTTAGAAGACGTTAGACGCCAAGTGAGGGCTATAAACATGTGTTTATAGCCCTCATATAGATGACACAGGCAGTGTGGTATTTGACAAGACGCTGGCCTCTGTCCTAGAACGAGCAACAGATGTTTTTCGATAATATTTTTCCTGGCTGTAAACGCCTTCTGTCCTGCCAGGAATCCAGGTGCAGGAGACTGGTACATTTTCCCAGGTAAAAATAATTGTGGGGGCCCTAGCAGGTAGATACAATTGTAAAATAATTATGAAACATGCGGCATTGTGTTATTGAAGTCCTTGGAGAGCAGCAGGCGGGGGGCTGGTGCTGGCTCTTATTGCTGCTCCCGGGAGCTGGCACAGTGCCACCGTTGTCATATTGTACGGAAGTGTTAATTCACCACCTCCACACTTACGGGCTCACCATAGCCCGTGCTGCTTGGAGCCTGTTCCGAGTAGCTGAATCTATAACAACAACAACCACCACCTGGTAATAGGTGGAGATCCTTTAACGGCCACACCTTCATCCACACACCCACCACACCATCACCTACACCCACCATACCTTCACCCACCACATCTCCACCCACACACCCACCACAGGCTTCTGACAACCTTCTGCCAGCCTCCCAGTAGGCTTGTAGCAGGCTACAAGACTGTAGCCATCACTCTTTGACCCGGTCATCGCCACCTGGGGACCTTGAATTATTGTGCTTGTGAGCCCGGCCTGGTGGACATCCATCGTCAGGATGGGCAGCTATCGTACTGACAGGGGGTCAGCACGTCACCACACCGGCTATTTCACAGTTGATGAATGCCAAGGCCGAAAACCCGTGACAGGGGGCTGACGACCTTGGGGAACGCCCTTCCCGCTCTCTCCACGACAGCCGGGCCCTTACTGCGGGTCAACTGACGACTGCCCCTGGGGCTGCAGTAAAGGGGAGGAAGGCCCTCAACGTCAGTGTAAGCAGGAGTGCCACTAGGAGGTGTTGAACACTTTACACAGCCACTATGCGCAAGCTGTGCACTATGCACTCTCAATTTGTCACGTTCACTTAGATTTCTCTGGATGAGGACACCACTAAGAGAGTCATAGTTACTCCCATAGACACTCTCAGCATGGGCAATCCACCGCCCTATCTTGAGGTTATCTTGAGATGCTCACCCTTCAGATGCTCATCCTCAGATGCTCATCCTCGGGCAAATTCATGCAAACTGAGATGAGGGATTGTCTGTATATAATGGCAGGTTAGGTTAGGGCTGGAGAGGGGGAGTTATCAAGGGGAAAGCGGCAAGCCATTACGATTATATAGCACTGGGAAGAGGGTCAGGATAAGGATTTGGGATGGGACGGGGGGAAAGGAATGGTGCCCAACCACTTGGACGGTCGGGGATTGAACGCCGACCTGGAAAGGGCTGGAGAGCATACGCGACTATTGTCTGAAATCTTGCAGCAGCAAAGTGGACTATCAAATATGCTGCCAAATATCCTGAGCGGAAATCACGTAGCATTTAAGAGATCACTTAAGAGATCTGAACCTCCTTTCTCTCAGCATCTTAGCTGATATTTATTATATATTTCAATGCGAAGCTTTACGAGATCGCCAGTAACATAATATCCTCTGGTTGAGGATGACCTCTTAGCGCTACGGCGCTCCGTAAATGTTTAATAAATACCAACTAAGCCTGAATTATCGAGATACGACGAACAGGTCTCGTAAATATATACTTAAAGCGCTTTATAAGTCCTGGAACTCGATGTTCTGAGGATGGGCTTAGGGGCTCTTCCAGCGAAACCGGAATGAATGATACATTGATCAATGCATTTTCACTGTTATTCATCATCAAATGATACATTGATCATTGCATTTTCACTGTTATTCATCATCAAATGATACATTGATCATTGCATTTTCACTGTTATTCATCATCAAATGATACATTGATCATTGCATTTTCACTGTTATTCATCATCAAATGATACATTGATCATTGCATTTTCACTGTTATTCATCATCAAATGATACATTGATCATTGCATTTTCACTGTTATTCATCATCAAATGATACATTGATCATTGCATTTTCACTGTTATTCATCATCAAATGATACATTGATCATTGCATTTTCACTGTTATTCATCATCAAAATTCAAAGCGTTGTGAAGAGCAGTAGCTCGAGTATAAGATATTCATAGCTTTTCGCCAATGCTCTTCAATATGAAAAATCTTTCTTACAGCAATGCATATATTTATGATGAAAAATATTCACATTAAAGCCTAGAAATGAGTTTCAGAATGTAAGGAAATATATTACGTTTAGATGAAACACTTTTAAATATATGGCTGTTCCTAATATTTGATGGAACACAGTATTTCTGGAGTGTTAAGACAGGGGCTGAAATCTTGTAAACGTCAGTTCGTGCTAAATACGTGGTTCTTACTAGTCATGACCCTCCCCAGGTGTGTGGTGGGGTATCTTGGGTATTGCAAACTATTCGGTGCCTCTGATGATTCGGACAAGCGAACTATGGAAACACTTTTCGTGCTTCCCGGGTGGTTGCTTGCTTGTCTTCCTTATTGCTTGTGCTGTTGCTTGCCTGTCTTCCTTCCTGCTTGGCTGTTGCTTGCCTGCCTTCCTTCTCGGCTGTTGCTTGGCTGCCTTCTATCATCTCCGCTTGTCAGTCATCCTGGTCACGAGTGGTTGACTGCTCCGCCAGCATGAGCATCCCCTCGTCATCGTGCGCTCCCGCCAGTGCGCACGTGGTGGGAAGCTGGCACTCCTCGATGCGTGCAGCCCAGGCACTCACGCAAGAGTCAGGGCACTTGGGCTATAATTTGTCATCAGAGCCAGGTTTCATCATGATTTTGCCAGCCTCCGCTTACGAAACATATACATCTTTCTCTACCGGTTATTCCTATCTCGTTTGATGGGTTATCGCTCCATGTTCAGACTTATCGAATGCCTTTGTGAAGTCCGTGTATACCAAATCTGGATTCTGTTGTTTTTCTACTGTATCACTAATTTTGTCATAGTGGTCGAGTTGTTGGGAAAAGCATGATCTTCCCGCTCTAAATCTACGTTGGCCGGAACAACCGTGGACATCTTCAAGAGGAAACTAGATTGTTTCCTCCAAGGAGTGCCGGACAACCGGGCTGTGGTGGGTATGTGGGCCTGCTGGGCCGCTCCAAGCAACAGCCTAGTGGACCAAACTCTCACAAGTCAGGCTTGTGGGGTAGAAGAACTCCCAGAACCCCATCAACCAGGTATCAACCAGGTAATCAACTACGCCTGGGTTGTGGAAGTCATTGGTCTCCAGGAAACAGGTGACCTGATCACTCTCTCAAACACTTACATTATGCATCTATGGTTGGCACAATCAGAAAACAATGTCTGATCATCAGAGGAATGTCCTTCAAGCAAGCATAAGAAATATTGCAGGAAGAAAAGAAGTAGAAGTTTCCAAGAAAAAACTGGATTATTATGTTCAGCGAGAAGTGCCGGACCAACCGGGGTGTAGTGGATATGTGGGTCTGCGGACCGCTTCAAGCAACAGCCTGTTGGACCATGCTCTCGCGAGTCATGGACCCTTCACCCCCCCTCCCTCAGGCCGGGCTTGGGGGGAGTAGTAGAACTTCCAGGACCTCGTTCAGGTACAATCCAGGTGATCCTAACTGGAGCAAGACACGGAAAGGTGCGTGTCCTCGTACCATCTCTCCTGACCGTCCTCTTTCCTCGCGTGATGGAACTCACTCCATCCCGCTTTATCTCTTCCTTTTCTGTTCCATCTCTGTCTTCCTCCTTTTTTTTTATAAACCTTGTGTTTCGATCCCTTTCTTTTTGCCTTTTCTCTTTGTTCCCTGCCTCTTGTATGTTCCCTGTTATCTATTATGTTCCCACTCTTTCTCTCTCTTCTCTTTCTCTCTGTCCCCCTCTCTCTCTCTCTCTCTCTCTCTCTCTCTCTCTCTCTCTCTCTCTCTCTCTCTCTCTCTCTCTCTCTCTCTCTCTCTCCACATGTCTCTTTCTTAAATTTCTGCACTATATTCTTCCATCTTGGTTTTCCTCTCTTGCTCTTCCTATCTGCTTTCCCTTCTCTCTTCTCATCTTTGTTCCGATTCTTCTTCCGGCTTATTTTCTGCCGGTTCCCTCTCCATTTGCCTTCGTATTTGCTATGCTTCCTCCTTTGCGTGCTCAAGCCTGTCCTTTGTCGCCTGTCTCCACTCCCCCTCTCCTGTCACCCCTTCCTCCGTGTTCCTCGCCCCCGTCTCCCCTCTGTTCCTTCTTCCCCTGTTCCTTCTCCCCCTGTTCCTTCTCCCCCTGTTCCTTCTCCCCCTGTTCCTTCTTCCCTTGCCCCCGTCTCCCATTTCCCCATCCCATCTTCCCCTTTCCTGCCACCCCCCCTCGCTCGACTCCTCCTCCCCCGTCTCCCACCTGTTCCGTCACCCCCTTTCCCCAGCCTGGCCCCGGCCCCAGGGGGGGGGGTAACGATGACTGCCAGTAGTCACGCCCCGACTGGCCCCAGGGGGTCCTGGGGAGAGAGGGGGGTCTTCCTCCCCCCCTCCCTCCTCATCTGCGTCGCAGTTTTCGCATTCAACCCCCCTCCCCCCTCTCCCCCCCTCTCCCCCCAAACACAACCTGCCCCAGCCCCCCCCCCCCTCCCTCTCCTGTGTGTACTCATGCATTTGTGCTTGAGCCGAGGGGGAGGGAGATTGAGCTTCGGCTCTTGGGTCCCGCCACTCAACTGTCAATCAACCGGTGTTCTGATTTCCTGAAAATTCACAGTAGTTGGACTCACCTGGCTACGTTTACAGGGCGGTGCAATCTAGCTCCCCAGCCCCGCCATCCCACACCTACTGGGCTCTTTGTGATGATTACAGGCGATGAGTCACAATAACGTGGCTGAAGTATGTTGACCAGACCACACACTAGAAGTTGAAGGGACGACGACGTTTCGGTCCGTCCTGGACCATTCTCAAGTCGATGAGAATGGTCGACTTGAGAATGGTCCAGGACGGACCGAAACGTCGTCGTCCCTTCAACTTCTAGTGTGTGGTCTGGTCAACAATGTGAGGATTTTTTCATTCCTCGGGTTTCATTGTATTTCATGTTGCTTGTGGAATTTTCCTCAGCGCTCTCCTCAGAAGCCCAAGCTATTTTCTTGTGACTTACGCTGAAGAAGTTTTTGCCCCCCTGAAGTTTCTCCGTTGGCTTTGTGTTCTCAGCGTCCATAAAGCACTACGGGCTCACCATAGCCCGTGCTACTTCGAACTTTTTGTTCCAGGTAGCGAATCTTTAACAACAACAACATCAGCGTCCATGCCGCTTCCCATTTTGTCTTCCCTGTCATTTCTCTCTTAGTATTTTGTATGTTGTTATCATGTCTTTTTCCCCCCTGATTCGTCTTGCCATCAACGTGATGAGTTTATGCTATCTCAGTATTTGCCTGTAGATGAATTTCCTGAGTTCTGAAGCAGGTTTTATCGGTCAATCAACAGATTACTGAACCAAGTTCTCACAAGTTTACCCTGGCTTCAGGCTGGGCTTGTGGAAGAACTCTCAGAACCCACTCCAGGTATTCTCCTGGTATACCTGGGTTTCCGGAGACCAATCTAGTATGATCTTGATGTTATTGTGTAGACCGGTGGAAATGTGCCTGTGAGTCTAGTTTCAGATTCTGAATGTCGAGTGTGCGGTGATTACCTAATATCGAGACTGAAGATACGATGACCAAAACGCACATCTGAAGATTCGGAAACGACGACGTTTCGGTCCGTTTTGGACCATTATCAAGTCGTTTGTGGACCATTATCACCTACCACTGGGTAATAGTCCACGAGGGACCTAAACGTCGTCGTCTCTCCATTTTCTGATGAGTGGCGTGCCCATCATTCTCTAATTTCAGTCCCTTTATCGTATCTACTTCTTAAAAGAGAGAGAGAAAGAGAGAGAGAGAGAGAGAGAGGTTCTTGTATGCAGACGAGGAGTCACAATAACGTGGCTGAAATATGTTGACCAGACCACACACTAGAAAGTGAAGGGACGACGACGTTTCGGTCCGTCCTGGACCATTCTCAAGTCGATGGTTCTCGTATTTCAGTTGGCTTCGTTCTCAAATTACAATAGGAGGATTCCGGGTTCAATTCCTGTGCAGGACGGAAATGGTTGGGCACGTTTTCTCTCACTTGATATCACTGTTCACGTACCAGGGCACAAATCCACAAGGGCCGTGATGAGGGTTCGAACCTACGTCCGAGACTATCCCAGTCGCGCCTTAATCGACCCTGCCGCTACATGGTAAAAAGAATTGCAACCGGGAGTTCTACTGACCTAACGTACCAGGGAGTTAGACAACTAATGTGGGGGGGGGTGGTTAACCATCGTTAGGGAGGGTTAAGTAGTTCGACCTTTAGGGGGGAGACCTTAATAGAAGCCTAATGTGTATATATACACAGGCTTCCTGTCCCCGACAAATCGGAGTATTAACTAATATTGGGCTTGAGTGGGTTCCTATTTAATGCACAGGAGTTGCTTTCCACCTTCACAGAGATGTTAGAAAGAACTTTTTTAGTGTCAGAGTGGTTGACAAATGGAATGCATTAGGAAGTGTTGTGGTGGAGGCTGACTCCATACACAGTTTCAAGTGTAGATATGATAGAGCCCAGTAGGCTCAGGAACCCGTACACCTGTTGATTGACGGTTGAGAGGCGGGACCAAAGAGCCAGAGCTCAACCCCCGCAAGCACAACTAGGTGAGTACCTTGAGGTGATTACCTTGAGGTGATTACCTTGAGGTGGCGATTACCTTGGGCTTACCTCAAGCTGAAGACGTGTATCCTTACATCCTTGTTACACATCGTTCGGTTGGTTGCTGTTCGGTTGTCATCGTTCGGTTGTTCTCCTGTGTCTACCCCCTTCAATCTCTCCTCTATCTACCTTTTCATACATTCTAAGAAAGTTGTACTTCACAACCAAATCATTTCTCACTTTTCTTCCCTGCGTCGTGCATATGCCCTGGAAACACAAACCGTAACTGTCTCTATTTTTCGCTTGTTACAACTTGTAATAAAGTTGTTACATCTTGGCTTCACGTGTTTATGACGTATTAGAACGTTGTTACAACTTGCTATACTGGTTGTTATAACTGGTTAGGAGGTGTTAAAACTTGTTCGAACGTTATACCAACGTCGTAGTTTCGGTGTGTGTGTTTGGCGGGACGTGAGCTCCCGTATCTTAAGTGTTGGCATCAGATCTTGTAGAAGACATCTGCACCTTTTCTCGCTTCCTTGTGTGTTGCTTTAGGTGAGAGATTAGAGGCTGGAGCTGGATGCTGCACCATTTTCATTGTTGTCGCCGGAGGTGACTAGTTTATTGTGCACCCTATACTCATCCTGTGAGCCGTAGCGCAAAAAAGAATTACAGAGGGCACACAAAAGGTCTTTATCAGACCTCAACGGAGATTATTACATTAACAAATTCATCTTTTACAACTTATAATTACAGTGTCAGCTCGTTACAGCATCACCGTCCTCATGTCCAATGGCATTGACCGACTTCGAGTGCCTTTTCATGATCCGCAATTACTCATTTAAGAGTTCTATCATTCCCTCATTCAATGTGTTATTCAGTGTCTCTCAAACCCTACTTGGTTGCCTCGAATTCCTGCTGTGTTTGTGTACAACACAACGCCACATTTCCTTCACCATTGAGAATCTTAATGTACTCTAGACACGACGCCTGAAGTGTGAGGACGCTGTATGCTGGACCATCAGACTGCATTGGATCTTATTTCAACTTTTATTTCTAGTAGAATGGCCTTCTTGTCATCCTTGATGCGTGTGTTAATTTCAAGTGGTGCTGGTTAGTCGGTGGGGCGGGGATTGGGACGAGGAGGAGGAGGATTTAAGGGGGGCACTGCATGCTTTTTTTTCGCACGAATCGTCCGGTTTCATGCATTGGCACCGGTATTGGGGACCATTATTCAATTATTAACACGATATGAATTCTTCATGACGTGAGCTGGGGTAGTTCTCTTGAGATATATACAATCTGATGGATTGTTGATTACTGGGTTATGTTGCGAGTACCTGATCTCACGTGAGAGTGGTTGATTATTGCATGGTTGTTGATTGTTGATTATTGCATGGTTGCTGTTGCTAATTGTTGCATGGTTGCTGTTGCTGATTGTTGCATGGTTGATGTTGCTGATTGTTGCCTGGTTGCTGTTATTGATTGTTGCATGGTTGCTGTTGCTGATTGTTGCATGGTTGCTGTTACTGATTGTTGCATGGTTGCTGTTGCTGATTGTTGCATGGTTGCTGTTGCTGATTGTTGCATGGTTGCTGTTACTGATTGTTGCATGGTTGCTGTTGCTGATTGTTGCATGGTTGCTGTTGTTGATTGTTGATTATTGCATGGTTTCAGAGGCACAGGATCTTCCACCCAAACGCTATAATTATCCTAGGTCGGTATCCTATAATTTGGGTTGGTTCAGCTATCACTAATACGTCATATTTCGTACGGAAATATCAGTCCCTCTAAAAATTGCGACGTATTTAGTAAATATTGACATTATGCATTTACATCGATAGGGTTAGGGTGGCACAGGCAAAATGGCGACATTGATGACTTCATTCAGGTGGTTGGGGGGGGGGTGTCATCTTGGTGACGTCATAGAGGTGTGGTCATCGAAGTAATGGCCTGAAGCAAGTGGGTCAGCCTGATAGATGACGTCTGATAGATAACGCTTTGACCTTTAAATTCGGGACAAGTGACGTCATCACCAGAGGGGGACTCCCTGATTGGTGCGTTCTGAGCATGACCTGATTGTGACAATTCTGCAACCTGTATAGTGTATACATGAATGTATATGTGACCCCAGAGTTACCCCTTGACCCCCAGAGTTACCCCGTGACCCCAGAGTTACCCCGTGACCCACAGAGTTACCCCGTGACCCCCAGAGTTACCCCGTGACCCCCAGAGTTACCCCGTGACCCCAGAGTTATCTTATGACCCTAAGAGTTATCTTGTTCTCAATCGTGACCCCAGAGTTATAGAGGGATAGTGAGGGGAAGACGATGACCTGGAGGGATCAGGAGTGGGGAGAGTGCGCGTGTGTGAGTGCGTGTGTGTGAGTGCGTGTGTGGGAGAGTGTGTGTGTGGGAGTGGAAGTGCGTGTGTGGGAATACGTGTGTGGGAATGCGTGTGTGGGAGTGTGTGTGGGAGTGTGTGTGTGTGTGTGTGTGTGTGTGTGTGTGTGTGTGTGTGTGTGTGTGTGTGTGTGTGTGTGTGTGTGTATGCGCGTGCGTGTGTGTGTGAGTGCGTGTGTGGGTGAGGGTGTTTGGAGGGAAGATGAAAGGAATTATTTTGTTCGTATATTTTCTACCACAAACGTGGCTATTCATTTATACAATGCTAACCAGCATTCATTTTTCCTTCAGTTCTCGGTGATTAGGGTGAGAGGAGGTGATGGAAAGGGGGGAAGGTAATGGGGAAGGGTGGGTCGGTGGGGGAGCGATGGGGGTGATGGGGCGTTGCGTGCAGTGCGTCGTAGCTGCACACGAAATGAGTGAGGGACACGACAGGTTACACGTTTATAGTAACCGGCTCAAGGGGGGAAGAAGGTGGCCAGGAGATTATGTGGAAGGGGGACACGAAAAAGTTGGAATGATGGATAGAGAGATGGAAAGATGGATGGAAATAGGTAGTTGGAGAAAGGAGAGGGTGGAGAGAAATGTAGAGGGAGGGATCTTGGGCGAAGAAAGATGGCGAGGGATGAGATGGAGAAAGAGAGAGAGAGAGAGAGAGAGAGAGAGAGAGAGAGAGAGAGAGAGAGAGAGAGAGAGAGAGAGAGAGAGGGAGAGAAAGAGAGAGAGAGAGAGAGAGAGAGAGAGAGAGAGAGAGAGAGAGAGGGAGAGAGAGAGGGAGAGAGAGAGAGAGAGAGGGAGAGAGAGAGAGAGAGAGAGAGAGAGAGAGAGAGAGAGAGAGAGAGAGAGAGAGAGAGAGAGAGAGAGAGAGAGAGAGAATAGGGAACAGAGATATATTATGGGGAGAATGAATGCGATTATACATTTGTTGTATTGTATACAGCAAATGTAGTGCTGTATTGAATAATTTGCTCCATTGTGTTCTGATCAGCCGGGCTGTGATTCATGCGTCAGAGTGCGTGCAGCGGCGCCCAACAGCCAGATTGACCAAACCGTTAATAGGGACGTTGATCCTCGGAACGAACTCAATTGTAACCTTGTGTAGGCAACTCTGCATGTGACTTCCCTCCATCCGGGCACTTCCTTTCTCACTGCAACCTTCCATTATATCCCGGATATACTCCCTCTCTATAATCCAGTGCCTTGATATATCCCCCCCCCCCGGTGCCTGCTTCTTCAGCTTCTGAATCACTTTTGTGGATTTTTTTTGGGGGTGAAGGAATGTGGGAAGATATGATCCAGTCAGCCTACTGATTCCTATCGTATTATGATAAGCAGACGATGAGTCACAATAGCGGGGCTGATGATATGATGACCAATCCACACTCATCAGAATATGAAGAAACGAAGCCGTTTCGGCCCGTCCCTGGACCATTATCAAGTCGTGTAATGAGAACTTTATTGTCGAACTTCATCGGGTTCATCCTGCTTACCTTTCCCTCTATACAAGCATGAAGGATTCTCACTTCACACAGTCATCTCTACTTCTTCTTCTCAATCATCTTTCTAATTGTCGTCTCCAGTATTTGACTTGGACTCTTAAGGGGGGGGGGGGGGTAGAAATAGCCTAAGCTACTCTATCCCTTTGAGATGTATTTTTTTTCCTTGTCTCAATAAACTTACTTGAAATTGAACTTGACTTGGACTCATGTTGGTGTCACTGTTTTGTTTTATAGGGCCTAGTGTCCGCTATCCTTGGGCCAGATTCACGAAGCAGTTACGTAAGCACTTACGAACGTGTACATCTTTCCTCAATCTTTGACGGCTTTGGTTACATTTATTAAACAGTTTGCAAGCATGAAAACTTCCCAAATCAACTGTTGTTATTGTTATCAACAGCCTCCTGGTGCTTCAGAGCTCATTAACTGTTTAATAATTGTAAACAAAGCCGCCAAAGATTGAGAAAAGATGTACAGGTTCGTAAGTGTTTGCGCAAGTGCTTTCGTGAATCTGGCCCCTTGTCTTGAACGCGTTTAGCGTCTGTCTGCGCGTTCTGAAGGACCCTGTTCTCTAACAACACCTTATGAGACTTACGTTATATTACTGCTCCCTCTGTCAGTATACAAGATATCTGGTCTGGGCCTTCTGTTTCCTTACAACTAATGTCAATACACATATTAATACATTTGAAAATGTTTATACATCTATTCATACATCTTGTGATTAACGGATATTCTGGGTGCCAACGTAGGTCATGTCGTGACAGGAGATACGAGAAAAATAACTTGAAAGCAATCTGGCAGGCATGGTAGACAAAGGTGGTTGAGCTGTAATGCCTGACTTAGGTTCTTGGGTGCGTGAAGGCTGACTTGAAGTTCAGTCCACCATCTCTCCCCATCTACCGTTCACGATGAAATAGTTCGCTAAATGCCGTAATTGCAAGTTAGTGAATCTTGTGTGAGATTGAAAGGCAATTTGAGCAGGCCAGCGTGTGCCCAATTCCCCCCCCCCCCCTCCCCATCCCCCCCTTCCCTTCCATCCCCCCTCCCTTCCATCCCCCCCTCCCTTCCATCTCCCCCTCCCTTCCATCTCTTCTCCCTCTCCATCCCCCCCTCTCCCTCTCCATCCCCCTCTCCCTCATCTCTTTGAAGCCCTCACAGCTGCGGAGCCTTTCAGCGTTCAGCCGTCAAAGACTCGCGATATGACTGTTGGTGATGGGAAGGGAAGCTCAGTGGCTCGATGTTGGACGGAGGTAAGAAAGGGAGGATAAAAGGCAGGTAGGTAGGTAGGTAGGTAGGAGAGACGGAATGTAGGACTATAGGAAGGACTGTAGGTAGATAGGTATGTCCTTGCTCCCATAGGTCACAACAGGTCATAGTGAAGGGTGGAATGGACGCAGGAGGGGAATAGTAGATGCTGGAGGGTTGCAGGTGACCCCCGCTACACGAGGTGAGTGGAGCAGCCCATCATTATACAAACAAGGTCTTGTAACCCCCATGTTACAGACTAGAGTAGGGGGAATGTATGGGTCTAATATTGGCATTTTTAGCCCTAGGGGATTTCCCTTACTGTCTTGACGCTTTCTCCTCATACCTACCTTACCTTAGCCCGAATGATATGAACTTAATTCAAATTTGTTTCATTCACTTCCACTTTGTATTGTTCAGCAGTTCCTAAAATGTCGTAACCAAACAGCGAATTTAATCGTAACTAGGCTTAACTACGCATAAATCGACGATTTTATTCTCCAATATTCCTCTCCCTGTCTTTATCTATTCTCTCCCTTCCTACTTTCCTAAACCCTCCCTACCTCCCTCCCTCTTTTTCCCTACCTCCCTCCCTCCTTCCCTCCCTCTCTTTCCCTACCTCCCTCCCTCCCTCTTTTGACAAAAAGTACCTTGAATTGCACAGCAACGAGTCATAACGACCTCTGGTCCACCAGCTTGTAGCAGTTGGCTCCGTCATGCAACTGTCTAGCCGCCCCCTAGCTGGTGAGGGGACAGCTGCTGCTGCTGCTGCTGCCGCTGCTGCTGCCGCTGCCTCCTCCACCACCCCCTTACCTGTCACCACTGTCATATTCTACCACCCCTCTCTCTCTCTCCCTTCATCTTCACTATTTCACCTATCACGTTTATCTTCTTGCAGTTTGCTTTCATCCTTTTTTCTTGCCTCCGTCGTTTTCTTTTGTATTTTTCATTTCCTCTCTGCTTCATGTCCCTCACCCCCCCCCCTCCTCTTCCATCTTCTTTCCCACGATGACTGTATTCTGACACCGTATCCTTTCTCCTCTTTCCCACGGCACTCTTTTCCTGCTTCTCTCTCTCTCTCTCTCTCTCTCTTTCTCTCTCTCTCTCTCTCTCTCTCTCTCTCTCTCTCTCTCTCTCTCTCTCTCTCTCTCTCTCTCTCTCTCTCTCTCTCTCTCTCTCTCTCTCTCTCTCTATCTGGCCCTCTTTTTTTCTCCTTTCTTTCCCTACTCCCTCTTACATCCTACATCATTCTCCTCGCCTCCTCCCCAACCTCTCTACTTCCCCTACTCTTCCTTCCCCTCCTCCCCCAACCTCTCTGCCTCCCCTACCCCTGCCTCCCCTACCCCTGCCTCCCCCCCCCCTGGGCACTGTCTGGGGCACTTCCCACCAAGTAAACAATGAAAGGAACTCACTTAACTCGTCATTTGATTAACGCTGATGTAGAGTGCCTAATGCTCTTTATGAGTTGGCACTCCTCACCCTCTTCTGGCTCAGGTCCATGGGCAGGGGATGAAGGGAGAGAGAGAGAGAGAGAGAGAGAGAGAGAGAGAGAGAGAGAGAGAGAGAGAGAGAGAGAAGAATGATTGAAAGTGACATAGGGAGAAAGAAAGACACGAGGAAGGAGTAAAGTATGAACTAGATTCTGGAGTTGGATTAAATAAGAAATGAGGAGGAATGAAATAAATACATGATAAAGAGATAGAGGAGGTTTATAATGATTATGAGTACAATCACTCTTAACGCCTGCTGTCCCTCACCCCCCCCCCTCTACCCCTCCCTCTTAAATAATGGTATGGGGGGCTTGCACAGATAAGAGACGCGCTCTGTCCTTCCCAGAAGCTGCCTTCAGCAATGCTTTGGCGATGTTCTCCACTATGGGACTATCCCATTTGGCCTGTTTGCCGTCGTTTGGATATATATATATATATATATATATATATATATATGGATATATATATATATATATGGATATATATATATATATATATATATATATATATATATATATATATATATATATATATATATATATATATATATATATGTCTTGATGTCAGGGGGGTTATTCACCTAGCATTTTCTTATTATGTTATTATAGACTTACTTACCCCCCCCCCCCCTCTCACGCCCTGAATCGTACTTAAGAAATTTGAATTTCAACTCTTGGGTCGAGCCTTTCAACTTTCAATCAATTAGTGAGCACGTGTGTGAATCCTCTTGCGTGTGTCCACTAGTATGTCTCTCTGCCGTTTCGGACGAACCGAAACGTCGTCGTCGTCCCTTTACTTTCTAGTGTGTGTAGTCTGGTCAACAAAGGGGTTATGGGTTCTGGGTTTATTTTAGCAACGTTTATTATTTGGAGGTTGTGCTCGTTGGTTGGTTTACCTTTGGAGGTTTTTAGAGGTTAGTTATTAGTTCTTTTGTTGCTTTGATTTTGTTGGTTAGTAACGTGCTTGGTTCTCGTAGGTGTCGGGTTATGTAAGATATGTTGTGGGTGGATATGTGATGTATTCTCCATGTTGTGGGTGGATATGTGATGTATTCTCCATGTTGTGGGTGGATATGTGATGTATTCTCCATGTTGTGGGTGGATATGTGATGTATTCTCCATGTTGTGGGTGTATATGTGATGTATTCTCCATGTTGTGGGTGGATATGTGATGTATTCTCCATGTTGTGGGTGGATATGTGATGTATTCTCCATGTTGTGGGTGTATATGTGATGTATTCTCCATGTTGTGGGTGCATATGTGATGTATTCTCCATGTTGTGTGTGTATATGTAATGTATTCTCCATGTTGTGGGTCTATATGTGATGTATTCTCTATGTTGTGGGTGTATATGTGATGTATTCTCCATGTTGTGGGTGCATATGTGATGTATTCTTCATGTTGTGTGTGTATATGTAATGTATTCTCCATGTTGTGGGTCTATATGTGATGTATTCTCCATGTTGTGGGTGCATATGTGATGTATTCTTCATATTGTGGGTGCATATGTGATGTATTCTTCATATTGTGGGTGTATATGTGATGTATTCTCCATTGGGTGGGTGTCATATGTATTATCCATTCATCTGATGTATTCTCCATGTTTTGGGTGTATATGTGATGTATTCTCCATGTTGTGGGGAGCGGGTTGACAGGTCAGCTGAGGCACTCCATGTCTCAGTGCACTGTTCTGTCTCCCATGTGATTGTCGATCCTGATCTAGGCGTCTGTGTTGTCCATTATGCTGCATAGTGCGACACCGAAACCTTGTGCGACTCCTAGCTGTGGCATCTTTGGTTTTCAGACTTGTGCACCAGACTTTGCGGCGAGATTAAAGGCTGAGGGAGATGGAGGGGGGAGATGTTGTGAGAAAAGTAGCCTTTATGAGGTGGAGACATCATGAATGAGGGAGGGGAGTGAGGGGTTGTGAGGGGGAATGAGGGAGAGAAGAGATGAAGGGAGGAACGTGTGACAGACGGCAGGAGAAGGGGTCAGGAAAGAGGGATATTAATGTGTGTGAGAGAATGGGGTGGGGAGAGGGGGGGGGGGGTAGTGGGGGGGGTGGGAGGAGGGGGAGTAGTGGGGGGGGAGGGGGAGTAGTGGGTGGGGGAGGGGGCAGTTGTGGTACTAGCCAACACCCTCTGGCACTGTGCCAGCCTTCCCGGTGTCTGGTGCCAACTTGGAGCATGGAGGCATAACCCAGAGTCGCGTCCGCCTCTCTCTCTCTCTCTCTCTCTCTCTCTCTCTCTCTCTCTCTCTCTCTCTCTCTCTCTCTCTCTCTCTCTCTCTCTCTCTTTCATATAACATTTATTACTAGATTCCCACACCTATTAAGAACAAGATTTGTGAAAATACTAGATAGGGTACCCGGATGTTCCCGGGTCTCTTTTCCCCCCCTCTCGTCTTTCCCAATCTCTCCTCTTCCTCTATCTCTTCTCTTCTCTCCCCTCCCTCTCCTTTCCTCTTTCCCCTCTCTCTGACATAGCGGAAAAACGGCTTAAAAAAATTAACGAAAACTTACTCCCAATCTCAGACTTCATGAGATTGGGGGAAATCCAGGAGATGATGTTTCTTATAAGGTCTTCCGGGAAACGTGTTGGGTCGACGAGTGGCCTATGACACTCACACACCAGCCCAGTGTCATCCCTAAAAGTTGGGCGAGGCTGTCGGGCCTTATGCGTCTACCCACCAACCATGGACAGATAGACATTATCTTTCATAGATGTAGATAGATGATCACTTCAGAGATCCACTATATGAACAAATGAAGATATGGATAAAAAATTAGTGAGGAGCTATGGGAGTAAGAAAATTAAAACAAGAATAAGGAAGAAAAGAACGGGAAGGACTCAAGGATGAAAGCGGGAAGTGGGAGAAGAGAAAAGAAAAGAAGAGATACGGCTTCGTGCCAGAGACATTATTGAGAGAGTTAAAGTTTGTGCCAATATAAGTAAAGAGGATTTGTGTGTACTGTGAGGAAGGGGGGGGGATGGGGGACACAGTCTATCTGTGTCTTTACTATTTGTGCCTGCAGAATCGAGCTGTTAGCTCTTGGACCCCGCCTTTCTAACCAGTCTGTTTGTCGTCTATTGTGTCCACTACATAAATTTCTCTCTAACATACACGCTCACACATCCCTAGGAAGCAGCCCGTAGCAGCTGGCTAACTTCCAGGTACCTATTTACTGCTAGGTAACAAGGGGCATCAGAGGGTGAAAGGAACTGCCCATTTGTTTCTGCCTGGCCCGGGAATCGAACCCGGGCCACAGAATTACGAGTCCTGCGCACTGTCTGCTCAGGTGAGTGTGTGTGTTTGTGTGTGTGTGTGTGTGTGTGTGTGTGTGTGTGTGTGTGTGTGTGTGTGTGTGTGTGTGTGTGTGTGTGTGTGTGTACTCACCTATTTGTACTCACGTATTTGTGCTTGCGAGGATTGAGCTTTGGCTCTTTGGTCCCGCCTCTAAACTGTCCGTGTGTGTGTGTGTGTGTGTGTGTGTGTGTGTGTGTGTGTGTGTGTGTGTGTGTGTGTGTGTGTGTGTGTGTGTGTGCGCGCGCGCGCGTGCGTGCGAGTCCAGAGGGCGTGTATGTATAGGCCGACTATATGAGCATAATTACCAAGAGGGACTATCTGGGTATATTCTATGTATACTAGTATGTATAAACGTATATCATCAGCGTTCATTATAAGATTTTATCTGATGTTTTATGCATTATTTTGTTCATACAAGCTATCACCTTATAGAGCTTTGACGTCATATAACGTCGACGACGTTTGATAGGTCACGTGACCTAGAGGAACCAATTGAAGATGAAATTGTGTGCTATATAGACATACTGGCCTAGCACTCCCTGAGAATTCCCTTCCTTCGTTATGTACCAGACCAAGCCACGCATGATTGGACTGTTGATTGTCACATGATTGTTTAACGTCACAGTGTGTGTGGTCACTAGACCACTGTGCTCTGGGAGACCTCTGCACTAGACCTTTGTGCTCTGGGAGACCTCTGCACTAGACCTCTGTGCTCTGAGAGACCTCTGTGCTCTGGGAGACCTCTGCACTAGACCTCTGTGCTCTGGGAGACCTCTGCACTAGACCTCTGTGCTCTGAGAGACCTCTGTGCTCTGGGAGACCTCTGTACTAGACCTTTGTGCTCTGGGAGACCTGTGCACTAGACCTCTGTGCTCTGAGAGACCTCTGTGCTCTGGGAGACCTCTGTACTAGACCTTTGTGCTCTGGGAGACCTCTGCACTAGACCTTTGTGCTCTGGGAGACCTCTGTACTACACCTCTGTGCTCTGGGAGACCTATACACTAGACCTCTGTGCTCTACAAGGGGGGACGAGGCCTCTGTGAAGACCCGACAGCTGGACCAGACCAAAGTTTTGATGGGGCGACGGTCTCCGTTGATTGCAGAAGCATCAGCGTTCTCATTTTTATGCTAAACTGGTCGATTATAAGACAGTTTCAAGTGCAAGACTAACAGAAAGTCTTAAGGTGTGTTTTTGATGAGTGACAAGAATTATCCAGCCTCTGTGACAGTGGTCAATATATCTGTCACTCCCAGTGACTCGCTTCCTGGTCCTGGACTTTAGCAATAAGTCATCTGGAGTCTGGAGGAGGAACTTGGATTATTTGAGACGTTATATATGACGTTATATTCAAGATATACATGCCTTCACATGCCCACTTGGGGGACTGTAAGCCCAAAAGATCTCAGTATATAGGCAAGACAACAATGTCTCTCTCAAGGCGATTAACAATGCACAAGCAGCAGGGCTCCATCAAGGAGCATATAATTTCCTCACGCATCTAGACCATCACCAGAGACATTTTAACAAGCAACACACAAATTACCCACAGATACAACGACAGCAGGAGACTCGACATCAGTGAGGCACTACACATCAAAAAGTCAACACCAGCAATCAACAGCCAATTAACACATAATTACATTCTACCCACTTCAAGACCCCGAACCAACACAGAGACAGTAGAAGCAAGAACCCTAGCTGGTTATGTTAAGAAAAATAGAAGCATAGAAAAATTATATTCTAAGATCAATATCAGCAATACGATCATATTTAACCAAATATGCTTATAGGAACGCCTACTGCCCAAGTATATAATCGTGCCTATAGCATATTTTTGTACAAATTCTATATATCTGATTAACATTGTAAGTTATAATTATTTCGGAAAAAGAACTAAATGAGATTGTAATAATTTTTCAAGTAAATTATATATTTTTTGATATCGGTGCTTTTCGATATTAATTGTATACATGGATGTATTATTTTTTTTATTCATGATGACCTGCGTTTAATTTACATCATTTTATGTCACTATTAAAGTATAATGTGTGGCTCAGAGGCTAATTTTGCCACAGATGTTTGTTTAATGAGCCTCGCGCATACTGTCAACCTTCCTTTGAAGGGATTATTTTTTTTTTTTTACAATAACCATATTATTATTTTTTTCATTATCCAGTATTGCTATAATGGCACTGTGTTACCAAATTTATATATATATATATATATATATATATATATATATATATATATATATATACAACTTTAGAACACTTTCCCACCAGGAGACTCGAACCCTAGCCAGCACAGAAGCCTTCCAGCAACTGGCATAACAGGTACGCCTTAACCCTCTCCACCACCGCTCAGACCCTTAAAAGAGATGGTAATTTCGGAGTATTTAAATACCCCAAAGATCAACACGGAGTATTTAAATACTCCGAAATTACCATCTCTTTTAAGGGTCTGAGCGGTGGTGGAGAGGGTTAAGGCGTACCTGTTATGCCAGTTGCTGGAAGGCTTCTGTGCTGGCTAGGGTTCGAGTCTCCTGGTGGGAAAGTGTTCTAAAGTTGTATACTTAACTCTCGTGTTTAGGAGAGTTGTGCCATATATATATATATATATATATATATATATATATATATATATATATATATATATATATATATATATATATATATATATATATACCTTCTAGGAGTTGACAGGACAGATTTTACAGTGTGACTAATGAACAAATGATGTAGTGTAGTGTAGTGTAGTGATGATGTTGTGTAGTGTAGTGATGATGTTGTGTAGTGTAGTGTGACTACTTCTTAATGTATGATACAATACCTGGCCTCTTACTGAACACATTACATTGGTGATACTATCGAGGGGGGAAGGTGAATTATCAGGGGGGGGGGAAGCGCCAAGCCATTACGACTATATAGCACTGGGAAGGGGGGTCAGGATAAGGATTTGGGATGGGACGGAGGGAAGGGAATGGAGTTTCTACGTAAAGACTGCGGTGATTTAGAGAGGAATTAAATGTCCTCAATATTGACGCTTCCTGGGACTAATCAGTATATATATATATATATATATATATATATATATATATATATATATATATATATATATATATATATATATATATATATATATCTGTTACGCGACAAACCGCCGGATTCCTGTCCCCGTCGAGGCCACTAGGGTTAGTGGCCCTCAGGTAAATCAGGTAAATATGGGGGTTGCCCAGGTTCTGATGCTTCTGATTAGTTAAAACTGCTGCATCTTTTTTTTTTTTACCTGATGGTGATTGGGAGAACATTACCTGGTGGTGATTGGAAGAACATTACCTGGTGGTGATTGGAAGAACATTACCTGGTGGTGATTGGGAGAACATTACCTGGTGATGATTGGAAGAACATTACCTGGTGATGATTGGAAGAACATTACCTGGTGGTGATTGGGAGAACATTACCTGGTGATGTTTGGGAGAACATTACCTGGTGGTGATTGGGAGAACATTACCTGGTGGTGATTGGAAGAACATTACCTGGTGATGATTGGAAGAACATTACCTGGTGGTGATTGGGAGAACATTACCTGGTGATGATTGGAAGAACATTACCTGGTGATGATTGGGAGAACAGTCTGGGAGATTGTTATGGGGTAGTTGGGCAGATGCTGTCCTATCCTTTATTACATCTACATTTCAAACTGTTTATTGAGTCATCTCTCAATAACTTGTTTGCCCAATTAATTCCATTGATTTACTTGTCTAACATTTTAAAGAGATTCTTTCCTAACTTATGACGCTTTTGTATCTAAATTTCTCATCTACTTCCCACTCATTCTGCTGTTCCCTCACTGTGAATTTTGTTCCATATCTCCTGTACAATGAGGCGCAGCTCTGTCGTTCCTCATAGCTCGAGTCTACTCATAAATGTGTCTTGTTGAATTATCTTTGTTTCGTTTTATAGTTGGTTGTCTTCAGGTGGAGGGTTCTATGTCTATTCAATTTTTTTCTTTACCATGCACCTCTATACCCATCCCGTGGGCGGTGGTGGGAAGGGTTACAGAGGCATATAATGGGTTCAGCAAACTGAACCCCAGAGCTCGTTTAGCTAAGCACGTGACAATCTTTTTTGAAGCTAGTTAAACAATTGTTAATGTTATATATATATATATATATATATATATATATATATATATATATATATATATATATATATATATATATATATATATATATACTTTTTACTTTCTTCTTTTTTTCTTTCTCTTTTTTTCTTCTTTTTCTTTTTATTTTCTTCTCCGAGGCTTTGGGTCCCCACATATATATATATATATATATATATATATATATATATATATATATATATAATGCATGAAGCACTTATACATTTCTTGGACTCCATTGATGGAGTTATCTCTGAATTCCGCGTTTTTTCACATTCCATTATATAATGACGAAAAGTATGCGAATAGTTCTGCTGACAGAGTTTACATTTAGTCAAATCTACATCAGCAGATGTCACAAACTCCCAGAGGTACTTGTATCCGAGCCTAAGCCTAGCAGTGGTAACATGTAGAAGTCTGCTAACCTTACTGGATGACCCATAGACAGACGTACAGTTCTATGGGTCATGGAACCATAATAAAATGATAATAGATGAAGCAACTGGTGTGAATTTCACTTTGCCTCAAGACTACATACTCACAAGTGGTGTTGACCAGACCACACACTAGAAGGTGAAGGGACGACGACGTTTCGGTCCGTCCTGGACCATTCTCAAGTCGATTGAGAATGGTCCAGGACGGACCGAAACGTCGTCATCCCTTCACCTTCTAGTGTGTGATCTGGTTAACATACTTTAGCCACGTTATTGTGACTCATCGCCTCACAAGTGGTGTTGTATGTTGTATGTAGGTTGTATTTAGCGCTCGGAAATCTCCCTTATCTCAGTTGGCGAGAGCGCACGCGTGTGCATGCGTGGGTGTGTGTGTGTGGGAAGGGTAGAGTGAATGGAAGGGCAATACTAGGATGATTGGGGATAGAGTTACCTGGTGTCTATTTCAGGGCAGACTGTCCGATATCAAAGAGCATTGATTACACACCCTCACTGGGAACGGTGGGGGTGTGTATTTATGTGTAATATTTATATTATATATATATATATATATATATATGTATATATATATATATATATATATATATATATATATATATATATATATATATATATATATATATATATATATTAGAGAGAGAGAGAGAGAGAGAGAGAGAGAGAGAGAGAGAGAGAGAGAGAGAGAGAGAGAGAGAGAAAGAGAGAGAGAGAAAGAGAGAGAGAGAGAGAGAGAGAGAGAGAGAGAGAGAGAGAGAGAGAGAGAGAGAGAGAGAGAGATTGATGACATATTTGATTGATTTATTGACTGATTTCATGACACTTTCCATGAAGGAATGGAGGGAGAACGTATAGAAAATAAAAAGAAGATGTGTGGGAGAGAGAGAGAGAGAGAGAGAGAGAGAGAGAGAGAGAGAGAGAGAGAGAGAGAGAGAGAGAAAGGTGTTGAGCTTCTTGTATATATGGACCTTCCACTGTGACTGCGTCTGACCAACTAGTCTATTATTGTTGGCATCCCGTTAAAGGAGCTTGTAACACCCGTCACCTGAATAACCAGCCAGCAAGCCTCACCCTTTATACCCCCGATGTCCGTGACACTTTCCAAAGTGTCTTCAGCTAAGAGGTAAAGGTGGACACTTTGTCCATCGGAGCCAATCACACCTCAAGAGGCCAACCTGGTCCCTTGTGATTGGTTCAGACTCTTTTTTCTCTCTAAAACCACAGCCAATAAACAGCTTTCTCTGTGTCTGTCTCTGTCAGTCTCTCTTTCTCTCTCTCATATGTGTGATCATTACACATATGTAATGATCACACACAAACTATCACACAACGATCCATCCACATACACATGTTACTAAACTAAACTAAACTAAAGCCCCGAAATCATCTCAAGATAACCTCAAGATAACCTCAAGATCTTCCTGTGGGAACGATAGCATAACCTAGCAGGTGAAATAGGTTAATGTGTTGCATATATAATCACATTTGCTAGTTGCTAACGAGCAACGCTCAACACATTCAACACCTTACTAACACAGGCGAGTGACGTGATCTATGTTACCTCGGCCGTCACTTGTTGCGGGTGTTGAATGGGCGAGAATACCTGCCAGATCACTCACAGCTCCCCATGTTGAGAGACTAATAAGTTGCAGACCCCTTGGCGCAGTGGTATTACACTCGTCACGCGCGATTTGGTGTGGGTTCGTAGCCTGGCTGGGGAGGATTGACTAGGCACCAATACGCCTATATTCACCCAGTAGTAAATGGGAACCTGGTTGTTAATTAAACGATTTGGCGGGTGGTATTCCGGGAGAATTGAGGATTAAGAACCTGCCCGAACCGCTTTGGCAGGTCCTTAATCCTCCGGCCTTGGGTGCCACTGGCTTTACAAGACTGCTACAGCTTCTCTGATGGCTTGTGTATGGTAGTGTGGACGGTGTGTGTGTGTGTGTGTGTGTGTGTGTGTGTGTACTCACCTATATGTACTCACCTATATGTGCTTGCAGGATCGAGCATTGACTCTTGGATCCCGCCTTTCTAGCTATCGGTTGTTTACAGCAATGACTCCTGTCCCATTTCCCTATCATACCTAGTTTTAAAAGTATGAATAGTATTTGCTTCCACAACCTGTTCCCCAAGTGCATTCCATTTTTCTACTACTCTCACGCTAAAAGAAAACTTCCTAACATCTCTGTGACTCATCTGAGTTTCCAGTTTCCACCCATGTCCCCTCGTTGTGTGTGTGTGTGTGTGTGTGTGTGTGTGTGTGTGTGTGTACTCACCTAATTGTACTCACCTAATTGTGCTTGCGGGGGTTGAGCTTTGGCTCTTTGGTCCCGCCTCTCAACCGTCAATCAACTGGTGTACAGATTCACAGATTCCAGATGTGTGTGTACTCACCTAGTTGTACTCACCTAGTTGTGTCTGCAGGATCGAGCATTGACTCTTGGATCCCGCCTTTCGAGCATCGGTTGTTTACAGCAATGACTCCTGTCCCATTTCCCTATCATACCTGGTTTTAAAATTATGAATAGTATTTGCTTCCACAACCTGTTCCTGAAGTGCATTCCATTTCCCCACTACTCTCACGCTAAAAGAAAACTTCCTAACATCTCTGTGACTCATCTGAGTTTCAAGCTTCCATCCATGTCCTCTCGTTCTGTTACTATTCCGTGTGAACATTTCGTCTATGTCCACTCTGTCAATCCCTCTGAGTATCTTATACGTTCCTATCATGTCCCCCCTCTCCCTTCTTCTTTCTAGTGTCGTAAGGCACAGTTCCCTCAGGCGCTCCTCATACCCCATCCCTCGTAGCTCTGAGACGAGTCTCGTTGCAAACCTCTGAACCTTTTCCAGTTTCATTATATGCTTCTTCAGATGGGGACTCCATGATGAGGCGGCATACTCTAAGACTGGCCTCACGTAGGCAGTGTAAAGCGCCCTAAATGCCTCCTTACTTAGGTTTCTGAATGATGTGTGTGTGTGTGTGTGTGTGTGTGTGTGTGTGTGTGTGTGTGTGTGTGTGTGTGTGTGTGTGTGTGTGTGAGTGTGTCTGTCACTCGTGTGTGGCGGCCATTCGCGCCACCACTGTAGATAGCGAGCTGCGTGAGACATCACAGATGTGCTGGGGTGTTGCACACTGCTGCTCGTGGCTACAGAGCGAGCAACGCAGGTGGTGGGAGCACGCAACACATGCGGGGTAACATGTGTATGTGGCTGGCTGGTGACATCACGGGGCGGCAGCTGGTGGCGGCACACGTTGGCGGCGAAGCGGCAAAAGACAATGTGCGACTTGCAGTAAAGTCACTTCACGCGAAACTGGTGTTGAGGCGAATTCTGCACACACACACACACACACACACACACACACACACACACACACACACACACACACACACACACACTCACACACACTTTGGTCCGTCCTGGACCAAAGTCGACCCTAATGACTCTGATTTCACAAGTTCCCTCGTTCCTGTCAGTTTCTTTGTCAACGTATCCCTGTCGTATTAATAAACCATGAATACTTTGTATGTGGTGATCATATCTTGCCTGTTTGTCCTTCCTTAGTGATGTGAGGTTTACCGCCTTTAATCATCCTTCGTAACTCATGGCTGTCAGCTAGGAGATTAGTCTGCGGGCATACTTGTGAACTCATCCTAGCTATATTTTACATTTGACGATCTACTGATGCTCTGATTGGGATTGACAATCGACTTGAGAATGGTCCAGGACGGACCGAAACGTCGTCGTCCCTTCACCTTCTAGTGTGTGGTCTGGTCAACATACTTCAGCCACGTTATTGTGACTCGTCGCCTGCATATGGTCTTCCTAAGACAGAAATCGGCCCTCTGGTATGATTGTTTTTCCTGACGTCTAGAAGGGGTTTTCCACCCGGCCTTTTGTTTCCAGCATCCTGCATCATTACCTTGCACTGGCGGTAGCTGATGTCTTGCTGCCGCTTCTTAGATCATTCTTGCAGACTGCAGAGGTGTGGCTGTGGCTTCATACAGTCTCTGATCTTTGCGAGTTACCTAATTGTGTACTCACCTGGTTGTGCTTGCGGGGGTTGAGCTCTGGCTCTTTGGTCCCGCCTCTCAACTGTCAATCAACTGGTGTACAGGTTCCTGAGCCTACTGGGCTCTTTCATATCTACTTTTGAAACTGTGTATGGAGTCAGCCTCCACCACAATGCATTCAATCTGTGGACTACTCTGAAATGTGTGTGTAAATGTGTATTTACTATCTGTATTTACTATTTGTATCTGCAGAATCAAGCTAGTAGCTCTTCGACCCCGTCTTTCAAACCAATTTATTTTTTCTCTATTATGTCTACTACACATATTTCTCTCTAACACGCGCACACACGCACACACACACACACACACACACACACACACACACACACACACACACACACACACACATACACACACACACACACACACACACACACACACACACACACACACACACACACACACACACACACATACACACATACACACATCCCCAGAGTTCAACATGCCCTACACATCCCCGTAGCAGCTGTCTGACTCCCAGGTACCTATTTAATGCTAGGTGAACAGGTGCATCAGGGGGTGAAAGAAACTGCTTATTTGTTTCCGCCATCGCCGGGAATCGATCCCGGGCCATAGGATTACGAGCCCAAGCGCTGTCCACTCAGCCACAGGCCCCAGGGAGTGTGTGTGTGTGTGTGTGTGTGTGTGTGTGTGTGTGTGTATGTGTGTGTGTGTGTGTGTGTGTGTGTGTGTGTGTGTGTGTGTGTGTGTTTGGTAAAACGTCAGTCAGGCAGCAGCCACTACAACACAGTGACGTCAACCAGGCAGCAGCCACTACAAGTGACGTCAGCCAGGCAGCAGCCACTACAAGTGACGTCAGCCAGGTAGCAGCCACTACATGTGACGTCAGCCAAGCAGCAGCCACTACAACATGTGACGTCAGCCAGGCAGCTGCCACTACAACATGTGACGTCAGCCAGGCAGCTGCCACTACAACATGTGACGTCAGCCAGGCAGCTGCCACTACAACATGTGACGTCAGCCAGGCAGCAGCCACTACAACACAGTGACGTCAGCCAGGCAGCAGCCACTACAAGTGACGTCAGCCAGGCAGCAGCCACTACAAGTGACGTCAGCCAGGCAGCAACCACTACAACAAGTGACGTCAGCCAGGCAGCAGCCACTACAAGTGACGTCAGCCAGGCAGCAGCCACTACAAGTGACGTCAGCCAGGCAGCAGCCACTACAACATGTGACGTCAGCCAGGCAGCAGCCACTACAACATGTGACGTCAGCCAGGCAGCAGCCACTACAACACAGTGACGTCAGCCAGGCAGCAGCCACTACAGTCTGGCTGACTGTCAGGTAAACACACACTCGTGGCCAGCCTTCCCACCTCCAGCAAGTCAGCTTTAACACGATCAATAAGAATTATTCAACTGCAGGAGAAAGAGAGGGAGAGAGGAGGGAGAGAGAGAGAGGGGGCAGAGGGAGGGAGGAGAGAGAGAGAGGGGGGGCAGAGGGAGGGAGGAGAGAGAGAGAGGGGCTCGAGTTTCATTTAGATAACGAAGGTGAAGAGGGAGGGAGAGAGAGAGACGGTAAGGCTATATAACGAGACGGGGGAGGATATAGACAGCGAGAGAGAAATATAGACAGCGAGAGAAAGAGATAGATGGATAGAGAGAGACCGGGGGGGGGGATAGAGAGCGAGTGCCAGTGAAACTGATTTGCTGAAAGCAAAACTATGCCAGATTGTGTAATACACGTGGATCTGAGTGATATATATAGGTTGTGAGTGCTCCCTGGGTGTTGTGAGTGCTCCCTGGGGGTTGTGATTGCTCCCTGGGTGTTGTGAGTGCTCTCTGGGGGTTGTGAGTGCTCCCTGGGGGTTGTGAGTGCTCCCTGGGGGTTGTGAGTGCTCCCTGGGGGGTTGTGAGTGCTCCCTAGGGGTTGTGAGTGCTCCCTGGGGGTTGTGAGTGCTCCCTGGGGGGTTGTGAGTGCTCCCTGGGGGTTGTGAGTGCTCCCTGGGGGGTTGTGAGTGCTCCCTGGGGGTTGTGAGTGCTCCCTGGGGGTTGTGAGTGCTCCCTGGGGGTTGTGAGTGCTCCCTGGGGGGTTGTGAGTGCTCCCTGGGGGTTGTGAGTGCTCCCTGGGTGTTGTGAGTGCTCCCTGGGGGGTTGTGAGTGCTCCCTAGGGGTTGTGAGTGCTCCCTGGGGGTTGTGAGTACTCCCTGGGGGTTGTGAGTACTCCCTGGGGGTTGTGAGTGCTCCCTGGGGGGTTGTGAGTGCTCCCTGGGGGTTGTGAGTGCTCCCTGGGTGTTGTGAGTGCTCCCTGGGGGGTTGTGAGTGCTCCCTAGGGGTTGTGAGTGCTCCCTGGGGGTTGTGAGTACTCCCTGGGGGTTGTGAGTACTCCCTGGGGGTTGTGAGTGCTCCCTGGGGGTTGTGAGTGCTCCCTTGGGGTTGTGAGTGCTCCCCGAAGGTTGTGAGTGCTCTCTGGGGGTTGAGAGTCTGTGGAACATACAAGTTTCTGTGGGGGACATACAAGTTTCTGTGGGGGACATGCAGGTTTCTGTGGGGGGACATACAAGTTTCTGTGGGGGACATACAAGTTTCTGTGGGGGACATACAAGTTTCTGTGGGGAACATACAAGTTTCTGTGGGGGACATGCAGGTTTCTGTGGGGGGACATACAAGTTTCAGCAAAGGGCACCAATCTATTCTCAGATTAGCTTAAAACGTCAGTTATGTTGGGAATATTGCTTGACACGATTAGTACAAATGTCATTCGTCCCTGTGAACGACAGATTACCAATTGACACACACATCACGGCTTTAGAAAATGACAAGTCGTGCTTGACCAATATGTCGTCAGATATCGTCAAGCACGACTAATCAGCCGTGCTTTGACTGATATCTTTGATATCTTCTTCTCCACGTAGAAGACCCTGTTGAAGGTGACGTTGAGCTTCAGGAAGAAGGCTTTTGATATCCTTCCGCATGATATATAAATAAAATAGTGACACATGGTAGATTAACACACAAGGTAGACTGATAAAATAGTAGTATATGGTAGATATTGTGAGAGATACAACAGTTCATATCATGTATATATTCCATCCGTAGCGGTTATCTTGAGATGATTTCGGGGCTTTTTTTTAGTGTCCCCGCGGCCCGGTCCTCAACCAGGCCTCCACTCCCAGGAAGCAGCCCGTGACAGCTGACTAACACCCAGGTACCTATTTTACTGCTAGGTAACAGGGCAAATGCAATCATGACAGGTTCAGATTAAGAGGTTATCTTTATTTGCGTATTGCGTAGATCTTATTACAACATTGTTCATTGCTCTCACAAAATAAGTGCACGCTTCCTGCAACATTTGTGAAATAAATCGTTGTATAACTTACATATAATAGTTGGAACACGTGTTTAAAGGATTGCATGGATTGCTTTTTTTATCTTTATTTAATAAAAATACAATACAAATCATATAACGTTATCCATGGATTGTTGTAAAGGATAAAATGTGGATAAAATGGTCACAAACTCGTGCATAGAATCTTTTCAAAACTTCCATATAATTTTTGAAAACGTACATATATAACCTCCAAAACGTACATATAATTATTGCAAAACATGCATATAATTGTGACAAACATACATATAATAAATATAAAAGGTGTGTATAATCACTGAAATAGTAGCATGCAATAGTTGCAAAACATACATATAATATTGCAAAACTACATATAATTGTTACAAAACGCGACATTATAATCGTTGCGAACACATGTAAGTTTTTCTGAAATTTTTAAAATTTTCTTTTTTCAAAATTTTCTTTCTTGTCAAAGATTGTATTCCTCTATGTAAACACAGATAAAACAAACAAACGAAACAAATAAAGCTTATAAACAGACCACATAACGAGGCAATATATAATATAAATATATAAACTATAAAATATATAAACTATAAAAGACCTGAGGTAAATGTGCACTTAAGTTTTTAAAGGAGGTGGGTGAAGAACTCATTGGGAAAATTAAAGACTCAAGAGCGGCCAGTTTACGTAATAATTCAGCCATTTACAAACTGCTAACTATAAAAAGCATTTTCTGGACAATAGCACTACATTTCTTAAACACTTTTCGACTTGTACTTAATTAACTTTGGACAAATGTATCAATTTTTTTTTAAGTACAATGGACCAATGCTTCTTCCAAGGTGATTAGCATTAATGACACTTTAGTTAAATTGAGTATCAAATCTCCACGACCCCTATTTCTGACAAGCTCTTTCTCCGTCAAGCCCGTGCTCCGTCAAGCCCGTGCTCCGTCAAGCCCGTGCTCCGTCAAGCCCGTTCTCCCTGTCAAGCCCGTGCTCCGTCAAGCCCGTGCTCCGTCAAGCCCGTGCTCCGTCAAGCCCGTGCTCCGTCAAGCCCGTGCTCCGTCAAGCCCGTTCTCCCTGTCAAGCCCGTGCTCCGTCAAGCCCGTGCTCCGTCAAGCCCGTTCTCCCTGTCAAGCCCGTGCTGCGTCAAGCCCGTGCTCCGTCAAGCCCGTTCTCCCTGTCAAGCCCGTGCTCCGTCAAGCCCGTGCTCCGTCAAGCCCGTTCTCCCTGTCAAGCCCTTCTTCGGGGCAAGACCCATCCGGCAAATAATGTTTCATTCGATTCAGATTCTCCATCCGGTCAGCTCCCTTGTCAGTATTGATTAGCAGGAAATATGTCCATTTAACCATTCTCTTTTCATCTCCCTCTCCGTCCCTTCCTGTTACTCTTCCTTCCTGTCTCTTCCTGTTACTCTCCCTCTCCGTCCCTTCCTGTTACTCTTCCTTCCTGTCTCTTCCTGTTACTCTCCCTCTCCGTCCCTTCCTGTTACTCTTCCTTCCTGTCTCTTCCTGTTACTCTCCCTCTCCGTCCCTTCCTGTTACTCTTCCTTCCTGTCTCTTCCTGTTACTCTCCCTCTCCGTCCCTTCCTGTTACTCTTCCTTCCTGTCTCTTCCTGTTACTCTCCCTCTCCGTCCCTTCCTGTTACTCTTCCTTCCTGTCTCTTCCTGTTACTCTCCCTCTCCGTCCCTTCCTGTTACTCTTCCTTCCTGTCTCTTCCTGTTACTGCGCGGCCCATTAATACTGGAGTATAATACTCTTTAATAATAATATAATAATAATCTATAATAAGTATAGTATAATAATCATGGGTATAATACTCTTTAGCTCCCCTATAGTCTATATATCACTTGGACTAGAACCTCTTGTGTTGTGAGTCCAAAAACCAATGTGTTGTGAGATCTGGGACAGCTGGGTTTTTGTTTTGGGATTTCGGTTTTTTGGGTTTTTTTTTGGTCTTCCTATGATCACCTGTTTTATAACCCCAGGACCAGCTGTTTAATTTTTTGTTGGCCAAGGTAAAATATAAGATAAGGTGTTTATCAGGAGAAAGCGTCAAGCTATTATGACTAAATAGCACTTGGAAGGCTTATGAGGATAAGGATTTGGGATAGGGCGGAGGGAAATAATGTTGCCCAATCACTTAGACGGTCGGGGGGACCTGTATGGCGCGAGACCGTCGCTCTATCGTCCAGCTCAAGTGGTTGGGCATTAGACCACCTGTTTTCTCCGTCGAAAACCTGCTGTTTTCTTACGCCAAGACCAGCTGTTGTCTCGAGCTTGGGCCAGCTGTTTTTTTTGTGGGTCAGGTCCAGCTGTTTAGTTGGGCCAGGACTTGATATGTCAGGATGAAAAAGACTGAAGTCACTACCAGATAAGAGGAAGTCAAGATCAGAAAGGATAAATTATCCCGAGAGATAAACTTAGCAATGAACTGGGCAAAGTCAATATCGGGGCTGGATAAAGTTTCCAGAACGAGAAAAGTCAGAATCAGAAAGAATAACCGTAAAAGATAATCAGGTCCTGGAAGGAGGAAGTTATGACCAGGAGAGATAAAGAACTCCAAAAACGATATCCTTATCCTTCCTGTATCAGGAAGGATAAGGTCAGGATCAGGATGGATACAGCCAGTTCCAGGAAGGATAAAGTCAGTATTAAGGAGGATTAAATTAAGTGATAATGAACAGCACTACAAAATCCACATACACGTGGCACCAAGTACACATACACGTGGCACCAAGTACATATACACGTGGCACCAAGTACATATACACGTGGCACCAGGTACATATACACGTGGCACCAAGTACATATACACGTGGCACCAAGTACATATACACGTGGCACCAGGTACATATTCACGTGGCACCAAGTACATATACACGTGGCACCAGGTACATATACACGTGGCACCAAGTACATATACACGTGGCACCAAGTACATATACACGTGGCACCAAATACATATACACGTGGCACCAAGTACATATACACGTGGCACCAAATACATATACACGTGGCACCAAGTACATATACACGTGGCGCCAAGTACATATACACGTGGCGCCAAGCACGTCTTCATATACACACAGACCTTTCATGCGAGGAAAAAAATACCCGACAGAGGGCACTGCACATTGTTGCTGTAATTTCTTTTATTAGTATTATTATTATTAGTATTATTATTAGTAGTATTATTATTATTAGCATTATTATTCTTGGCCAGTTACCCTCTTAGAATATTATGTCTTATGTTATTTCCGCTGCTCTGTCTTACCTTCAAGATGGCCAGGTCAACTTTCCTCTTGGCTCTCTCCCTTCAACTACGAGAACGAGCCTTGATGCATGTCTTTGGACCTTGGTTCGGTTCCATTCCGGAGCTGCACACTCATTTTTGAGTCTTGCGTAGGTTGTATTCGGTATGCCTCTTTTTTTTCAAGTATCTAAGGCAATTCGGACACCTCCAAGTTTGGTGTAGAATAAAGTTATTCCGTTATTCCACTAACGTTATTCCGCCAATGATCCATACAATGATCAATGATTTATACCTGATCAACCAGGCTGTGACTCATACGTCAGGCTGCGAGCAGCCGCGTCTAACAGCCTGGTTGATCAGTCCAGCAACCAGGAGGCGGGGACACTAAGCCCCGGAAGCACCTCAAGGTAACCTCAAGGTATTGTGTGCCCGCAGTCTATCTTAGATAGTACCATAGTTACTAGCTGCCTCTGTAACTACTGTACTTCAGCGCATCTGCAGTTACCATAGTTACAGGCGGAGGTAGTTACATAGTTATGCCAGGTAGGCGTGAAGGAGTAACCAAGAAGAACTAGTAGTAAGAGAAGAGGAAAGAGAATGAAGAAAATATTTAAATACTTCACTGGGTATCCGTAATGGCATGTCCTCTTGGAACATAGAAAACGGAGATATAATTGTAAATTATGCTTATATTAAAAAAAATCATGGTTGATTAAGATTGAGAGAGGAAGTGGTTCTTAATGAGCTCTCCGATGGGTGCTTGTTCAGACCAGTGGGTGCTTGTTCAGACCAGTGGATGCTTGTTCAGACCAGTGGATGCTTGTTCAGACCAGTGGGTGCTTGTTTAGACCAGTGGGTGCTTGTTCAGACCAGTGGGTGCTCGTTCAGCACCCACTGGTCTGAACAAGCACCCACTGTTCAAAACAAGCACCCACAGGTCTGAACAAGCACCCACAGGTCTAAACAAGCACTCACTGGTCTAAACAAGCACCCACTGGTCTGAACAAGCACCCACTGGTCTGAACAAGCACCCACTGGTCTGAACAGGTACCCACTGGTCTGAATAATTTGATTGTGCTTCCAGTTCTGAGAGTCCTTCTAATGTGGGATTTCTTGTCATTTTTCAGGTAAGTCATGAGGCGTCGAGGATTCTTGCAGTAGGATTAGAATCAGCTGTAAGTAATGTCTCTGGTGAGTATGTGTTGGTTTCGACTTTGGACATGTTGGTCTCATGTTTCGACATGTTGGCCTCGAGTTTGGACATGTTGGTCTCATGTTTCGACATGTTGGTCTCGAATTTCGACATGTTGGCCTCGAGTTTCGACATGTTGGTCTCCAGTCTCGACATGTTGCTCTCCTGTTTCGACATGTTAGTGTTGTGTTTATGTTCATAAAACACACCAGACTGTTGTGAGATGCCCTAAGCCCACATCAGACACACACACACCTGCCAGTCAGGTGTGTGAGGAAACAATCCACAGGAAAGCCTCGATGATGCTATATATATATATATATATATATATATATATATATATATATATATATATATATATTACAGGAGATTCCCTGAACGCTGCAGAAAAAAATCTCACAATATCAAATCATGAATTTAAACAGCGAAGACCACTGTTAAAGACAGACGCTAAAAATACCAACCACTCTAGAATGTCTGGGAAGTAATAACCTACACACCAGGGAGAGGCTCTGGACCAATAGAAATTTGTCCTACAGGAGAGAGGGTTGTCATAGGTCGGTGGATATGAATATGAAAGAACACGAAGCTGGCGGGAAACGAAGGTATATTTTTAGGAACTGATGAAGAGCGACTTTTGAAGGTAAAACTGAGAGTGTGGCTGAAGAACTGACTGTGGGAAAGGATGCTGAAATATACATTTCAGGATTCCCAGTACATTCACATTCCAGGATTCCATTCCACCTCTTCCATTCAACATCCCTTTCCCCCCCCTCCCTCGGTTCATTTTGAGATGCTGCTCTGTCTGTCTGTCTGTCCCTCTCTCAAAACTCCTCTAACAAGATTTGGTAAAAAAAAGTATTCAGTATACAGCAGGGAAAGGTTGCAAGTTTGTCTCTGTGTGTCGCTGATAACCTGGCTCACATTGCAAATATTTGTGTTAGTGGGGCTTAGGGAGCACCTTTGGTGTGTGTGTGTGTGTGTGTGTGTGTGTGTGTGTGTGTGTGTGTGTGTGTGTGTGTGTGTGTGTGTGTGTGTGTGTGTGTACTTACCTAATTGTGCTTGCGGGGGATGAGCTCTGGCCCTTTGGTTCCGTCAATCAACTGGTGTACAGATTCCAGAGCCTACTGGGCTCTATCATATCTACATTTAAAACTGTGTATGGAGTCAGCCTCCACCACATCACTGCCTAATGCATTCCACCTGTTAACTACTCTGACACGGCCAGGATACGATACTAGATTCCCATACCTATCCTGTGTGGACCCCATCCCCCATCCTGTGTCTTAGTGGACTCCAACCCCATCCTTTGAATGGTATTGAGCCCCTTTACCCAGCCTGTGAGCCGAAGTGGACCCCCCCCCCCTAACCATCCAACGAGCAGTAGTGGGCGAATAGTCCATAGAATGATTCGACCAGTTTTCACAACTTGGATAAGTCAAAGAGCTTGACACGTGACAGTCACCTATCGTTGGTTCCCATTCTCCAAGTAAATTGAATTTAACGTTGACTTCCACACTTTATCTCGTGGACAGACCCAAGAGAACAGCAGTGGGATCTTTCCACGTATTAAATATTGTATTGGATAGTTACCTTACGTTAATTTCGGAGATCAACGTCCCCGTGGCCCGGTCTCCGAGCAGGCCTCTTGGTTGATGGTCTGGTCAAGCAGGCTGTTGGAACGCGACTGCTAGCAGCCTGACGTATGAACAACAGCCTGGTCGATCAGGTATCCTTTCGATGCCTGATGGCAATTTAACACTTAATTATAAGGAGGTTCTACGGTATTTGATAACTTTTGACTTTCTTAACAAGGTCAATAGTCACCTGTATATGTATATGTATATATACATATGTATATGTACATATGTATATGTACACTTGCTCATCCTTCCTCAAGCCTGGCGACTTTGTTCTACATTTATTAATTCTTCTAGCTTCGAAGCTTCGAAGCTCAAAGTTATTATTGTTAGAGAGAAGCTTATAGGGTTTCAAAGCTCGTAAACGGTTTACAATATGTAAACAAAGCCGCCATGATTGACGAAGGCTGTACAGGTTGTGTAAATATTTCCTACCATAAGTTCACCACCCCCCCCCCCCTCTGTTCTTCACCCTCTGGAGTGTACATTAGAGTATTAACAAAAAATAAAAATGTGTGCATAAATGTACGATATAAAGCAAATAGTACACGGGGATTTATTTATAGAAACGTAAGCAAGAAAATAGTAATGAATAAACATAAGAGAAACAAATGTTGTTTAGCTTTACCCAGCTGTTGTGCCGATCAAACCACACATCACAAGATAGAGAAACTACGATGTTTCCGTCGTCGTAGGCCACTCCGTCGTGGCCCACTCCGTCGTGGCCCACTCCGTCGTGGCCCACTCCGTCGTGGCCCACTCCGTCGTGGCCCACTCCGTCTTGGCCCACTCCGTCGTGGCCCACTCCGTCGTGGCCCACTCCTCCGTCTTGGCCCACTCCGTCTTGGCCCACTCCGTCTTGGCCCACTCCGTCTTGGCCCGCTCCGTCTTGGCCCACTCCGTCTTGGCCCGCTCCGTCTTGGCCCGCTCCGTCTTGGCCCACTCCGTCTTGGCCCACTTAGATTCCGCGGCTCAATTTAGATGATCACCGGACTGTATAATGAAAAAAAAATCATTTGAATATATAGAGAGAAGCAGGTCAAAGTTCCTCCCAGGAATTAGAAGCCTTCCTTGTGAGAAAAAAATGAGGTCAAGACACCTTAATTTACAGAACTGAGGAGCACAAACGGACGACACGGTCCCGTAAACGTGTTATTATTAATATAAGTGTTAAATATACCAATATAAAACTCAACATGAAACACTGGATAAGGTTAGATTCAGGAAAGAACTGGGTAAATAATTATTTGAGAATAGCTTATCATAACAGCCTTAAGATAGCTGGATTTATCGCTGGATTTCATCGCTGGATCGCTGGATTTATTCAGGCGAAAGATAGTCATATATATGTCTGCTTCGTAAATAGAATCTACTTCATATGGATAAGTTTCTCTTGTTATTATGTACCTTTAACTTGATGTTTCTCTACCATCAGGTACAATGTATATATATATATATATATATATATATATATATATATATATATATATATATATATATATATATATATATATATATATATATATATAGTTTATTAGGCAAATCAAATATTATATTAGGTTTATTAGGCAAATCGAGCCTTGCATAGTAGGCTGAGAAGTGCGTTCCTCCCTCTATATATATATATATATATACATATATATATATAGGCTGAGAAGTGCGTTCCTCCCTCTATATATATATATATATATATATATATATATATATATATATATATATATATATATATATATATATATATATAAATAATCTCAGTGAACAAAACAGCATCGATATAGAAGATTGTGTTGTGTGGTGTAAACTGCCAACAAGGACTCAGCTATTCGCAGCTCGAGGAAACATTCCCTTGACAAAGGAAGCTGTTATATTTAGCGTCGCCGTCCTCCACCTGTCGTTGGGGATAACTAGCGGAGTAACGAGGACTATGGCACTCTTGCCAGGTGCCAGGGGTCGTGATGGCACAATGGTGGGGTAATGTGGGGGCTGGGGGAGGCGGCGCAGAAATCTTCATGGCACATTAAGAGCATTGTTTCATCTTGAGGGTGATGGTAAGTCGTTTCTCTTGTTACTGAGAGAGAGAGAGAAATCTTGTCACTGAGGGAGAGAGGGAGGGAGGGAGGAAGAGAGAGAGAGAGAGAGAGAGAGAGAGAAAGAGAGAGAGAGAGAGAGAGAGAGAGAGAGAGAGAGAGAGAGAGAGAGAGAGAGGGAGGTAGATAGGTAGGTAGGTAGGTCACGTCACGTCACGTCACTGAAGGGAGAGAGAGAAAGAGAGAGAGAGAGAGAGAGAGAGAGAGAGAGAGGGAGGTAGGTAGGTAGGTAGGTAGGTCACGTCACGTCACGTCACTGAAGGGAGAGAGAGAGAGAAAGAGAGAGAGAGAGAGAGAGAGAGAGAGAGAGAGAGAGAGAGAGAGAGAGAGAGAGAGAGAGAGAGAGAGAGAGAGAGAGAGAGAGAGATATTTGGGTGATTATGTTGCCTGGCTATGTTGCCTGACCGTGGAGAGAGCAAGCATCACCATATATAAGTATGTTGGTGACATTCACAAAACCATGTTGAATATCATGTTGACTTAATCATATATAAGTTTTTCTTTTATAGACAAAGCTGGAGCTTTACAATATTATGATGAGATAGTTACGTTAACGTAACAATCTCCAATTACGTGTGGCAGAGGCAGTTGACCAATCAGAGCGAGTCGCCTGCCATGGGGGGGGGGGGGTGATAACCGGATATCATTCCACACAGGATATCATCGGAGCTCTGCATAGAAGCACCGTAAGGCTTACTCTCGTGGTACTGACTGTGCTTATTACCCATATTGCTATCTTCCCCCTTCCCCTGGTCGATGCTATCTTTTCCCCCTGGTCGATGCTATGTTGACTGTGTTATCCCTGAAGGTCTAGGTGAGTTGACATCAGTCCTTGAACTGTGACTTTTGGATCAGTCCGTTCTCTGGGATCTGGAGTAGCTTGTATTCTGTGACTGCTTTTCAACGCGTCGATATTTTCCCTATCTGAGTATTTTTTTGAAATAGTTGAAATTTTCCGTCATTCAATTTGGTCTTATATTCCTTTTGCCGTGTGAAAAACTTTGTGCTTATTTCATTGTAGTTGTTTCTGCGTCTTTCATCGTGGTTATTTTCGTACTGATTTTGGTGTCGTTAGCGAAGGATGCTGTAAAAATAAGAGTTTTGTTCCTGTCTGAAATTGGCATATAAGGATGGGGTAAGATCAACGATGCTAGGACCTTCAGGAATTGAGCTTGGTGGCGTACTTGGCTCCATTCTGTTTGATTTACTGACATTTTTTTTGCAAACAGTCTATAGTTATCTCTCTACTTGTTATCCCTTTATTCTTCATTTCATTGGCTATCATTTCATGATGATATTAATAAAATGGTTTTTCGAGATCTGTGTATATCATCGGATTCATGTCGGATTCATGTCGGATTCATGAAAACGCAAAACTACTTGCTCGACATTCGTGTTGACACGGATTATGACTCGTTCGTGTCCATACAATAATATATGGCTTCTCACCACCTTTTCAGAAACACTAATATGTGTGTGTTCGATCTTATAACATGGCCTGAAGATGTTCCCATAGACCAATCACCTTCTTGTGATGGCGTTCCTACTTTAGTGACGGCATTGTCAATTCGGTCAAAGGCTCTCGCATATTTCTATGTCATTATCGGTGTTTTTTTCCCCTCTTGAAAGTAAGGCGTCAGTACCTGCCAAGATTTTCGATGTCGTTCGCGTAGGTGAAGAAGTATGTCGTTTTTATTTTCCAATTCATTGGAGGAATTTAGTTTCTTTTTTAATTTGGGGACATTTTAGCTTAGATTAGTATAGCCAGGTATCAACCAGGTATCAGTGAGATCATGGCAATAACAACGGGTCAGATAACTTATATAATTAAACAATATTATAATTACTCTTCAGTTTTGTAATTAATACTCAATATTATAATTAATGCTCAGTATTGTAATTAATATTCAACATTTGTAATTTATGTCACAAAGGAAACCATGTCTCATTTGTCATTTGAGAAAATTTGGTCTCAGGTGATGGGGGAGACGGAGGGGGGGGGGGGAGGGGGGTGATTCTCTACGCTTGCATAGGTGTATTCACCTAGTTGTGCTTGCGGGGGTTGAGCTCTGCTCTTTCGGCCCGCCTCTCAACTGTCAATCAACTGTTATTAACTACTAATTTCTTTCACACACACCCAGGAAGCAGCCCGTAACAGCTGTCTAACTCTAAGGTACCTATTTACTGCTAGGTAACAGGGGCATCAGGGCGAAGGAAACTCTGCTCATTTGTTTTCCGCCGGCGCCGGGGATCGAACCCCAGTCCCTAGGTCCACGAGACTAGATTGCTGTCCACTCAGCCACCAGCCCCTTGGTGTGTGTGTGTGCGCGCGCGCGTGTGTGTACTCACCTATTTGTGCTTGCAGGATCGAGCATTGACTCTTGGCTCCAGCTTTTCTAGCCATCGGTTGTTTACAGCAATGACTCCTGCCCTATTTCCCTATCATATCACACTGTGTTTGTGTGTGTGTGTGTGTGTGTGTGTGTGTGTGTGTGTGTGTGTGTGTGTGTGTGTGTCTGTTTGTGTGTGTGTGCGTGCGTGTGTGTGCGCGCGCGCGTCCGTGTGTGGGTTAGCGCGAACTAAATTGAATTTAACAATTTCTTCTTTTAAACCATTCCATATATTGGAACTCTTAACTGAAGCCTTTTCCGACTTCTCTGTAGCTTTTATGTCTCCAGTTCTCATCTATGTCTTATCGTTCTGCTATTTCTCATATTAAATATGGCTTCTTTGTATAGTTTCTCAGTTCCCTTAGAATCTTATACGTCGTTATCATGTCTCCGCCTATTCCCTTTTTCTTCGAGTGTGGTGAAGTTTAATTTCCGGAATGTTTTCTACCATCTCAGGCTCCTCAGCTGAGCAGCAAGGCTTGTTGCGCATCTCTGGACATTTTGTTACATTTTATAATAAATTTTTAGATGGGGGTTACACGCCTACGCTGCATACTTAAGTCGACTTCTCACGTAGGTTATGCATAGCGTTCGGAAGAGTTATATGCTTTGGTTCCTGAAGGTTATGAGGCACTTGCCTACCGCTGGTAATCTGTGTGTGTACCTCCTCCTTCTTCCCTATTTCACGCTGGTTTGTGTAATGTTTCTCAGTTTATCCTATACTTTATTATTTCAGTGTTATATTGTTTCATTTGTTGTTCATTTCTCTATGCACGTGTTTCGTTACATATTTTTCTGAACTGTATTGCTCTCGCTCTCTCTCTCTCTCTCTCTCTCTCTCTCTCTCTCTCTCTCTCTCTCTCTCTCTCTCTCTCTCTCTCTCTCTCTCTCTCTCTCTCTCTCTTAAGTCGTCTTGGTAGCTGTGTTTGTCACTTGCTTCTGGGAAGTCATTACTGGCTCCTTGTAGGGGACTAATGGTGTGCAGTGAAGGGGGAGGTTATGGGACCATCATCCCCCCCCCCCATAGCAGGCAGTCTCTTCTCTATTATCAAAGGAAGAGGGTAGTAACTAAGGCCCTCCCTTACTGACATTACCCTTCCCATCTCTCTGTCTCTCTGTCTCTCTCTCTCTCTCTCTCTCTCTCTCTCTCTCTCTCTCTCTCTCTCTCTCTCTCTCTCTCTCTCTCTCTCTTCAAGGCTGTAGGGTTGATGCTGACAGAAGGCTGTAGGGCTGTTCATATATATATATATATATATATATATATATATATATATATATATATATATATATATATATATATATATATATATATATATATATGAAAACTCCTCACCCCTGAAAGGTTCGAACCCAGACAGCCAGGGCTCCATGCACCTTTGTGTATCCAGTACTTAACCCGCTGGACCACATTGTTCAGTGATGTGGCTGAGGGTCATCAAGCAGTTGTATCTTCCATGTATAAATGGAAGATACAACGTTGTATAAATCCAAATTTCCGTTGTATAAATCCAAATTTATTTGGATTTATCGACGGGGGCAAGTTGAGAAAGAGAGAGACGTGGGACTAGAGATAATCCCAAGCCTTCTACTCGGAGTAGACAGACATTAACAGGATCACATCAGTGGCATAAGCATGGCTGGCCCAACATTCGTGGAGCCTTCAGGCAACAAGTACTAAGATGTGTAGTTCCATTCCTCTTTCGGCTACCTCTTTTTTTTCCTCTTATAATTATCTCTCTTCCCCTCCTTCCCGGTTACTTGTCGGCTAACTCCTCTTGCTGCTTTTACTCCTATGTCAAGCCCCCCTCCTCTCTCTCTCTTCCCCCTTCTTCTTTTGCCCTCTTCCCCCATCCTTCCCGTGATCCCCATCAACTAGAAGGGCGTGAAGACCAGTGGCGAAGGGGGAGATGGTCCTGACGGGCTGGGTTTATAGGCACTTGAGCAGCAGCGGCTTTTGCATATGGCAGGGAGTAGATTGTGGGTGTGGGGGGGGGGCAGGGGAAGCCGCGGTGGGGAGGGGCGGGGTAAAGCCACGGTGGAGGCGGGGGAAGGATGTTAGGACGGATATAGGGAGGAGGGAATTGTCGGTGTCGCTTCGTTCGCTCCAAATTCCCGAGTTTTCCATTTTCCATTTTCCCAGGGGGACAGAGCGTCAGTCGAGGGGAAGGAGGGGAGGGAGATGTGAAGGAAAGGGAGGGATGGAGTGACGGGTAGGGGGGGGGTCGATGTCAGGATGAGGTGAGGCGTGGTGGGAAAGGTAGGATACTGGGAGGATAGAAGTGGGAGAGAGAGAATGAGACGGACAGAGAGAGAGAGAGACTGGTCTCTTCTCCTAGTTCCAAAGATGACAAAATTAATCCCCGTAATTAAAAACTTATTATTTTGTCCTTTTCATCTGAAGAGAAATTAAGAAAACTCAAGTAACACTTAACCTTATAACCTAACATATTTCGTGTCATTTTGCATCACGAAATATAACACGAAACTGTACAAAAATGTAAACAGATAAATGGGTAAACGCAGACAGACATGATCCCTGGACTGTCTGAAGTTTAGGTTAGAATCTATGAGTTTAGTTTGACATAAACAGCAGCTGTCTCACACGAGTCGACAAAAGGCGACACCCCGACGGAGAATGAGGTTCAGTTGTGAGGTACAATAGATGGAGGCTGACGGCTGCGTCGCATAAACAAGAGAAAGATGAGGGGGAAAGAGCAGTAGGGCCGCTCCAAGCAACAGCCTGGTGGACCAAACTCTCACAAGTCAAGCCTGGCCTCGGATCGGACCTGGGGAGTAGAAGAACTCCCAGAACCCCATCAACCAGGTAATCATACTGATAGCGAGGGACCCTGCTTGTGACGGCATGAGAGAGAGAAGTGAAAGAGGGAGCCGAGACTACAGCGACATATGGGAAGGTGTCTAATGGGACAGGAAGAAGGGAAGCAGAGGCTGTAACGAGGTATAGGATAAGTTTTAGTGGCATTGGACTTGTTGGGAGTCAACCAGAGACATAGACTGTTGGGCATGGATTGGATAATATAATATCCAAGCTATTATATGTGGATGATTGTTCTCCTGTGCTGGTGAAAGCGAGAGGGGACATAAGAGTGTGGGAGGGGAGGTACCCATTTCTTTCCCCCCGTCCCACCTTAAATCCTTAGTCTGACCCCTTCCAAGTGCTATATAGTCGTAATGGCTTGGTGCCTTCTTCTGTTAATTCCCTCCCCTCAACCTTCAAGGCAAAATTATTTTTTTTATTTTAAGCCTCTTCCCGTCTCTAGACCGAGGCGTCATTTCTTCTCTAACTCATCACCTATACAGTCACTCACCGTATAACACAAGTAACTGACTTGTGGGTATTGAGCTCTTGTAGTCCCCCCTCCCGGCCATCGATACAGCTTTTATAGCCCCTAATCGGATTCCTTCCCGAGTTTCGGACAAGGAACTCGGCAGTCATACTATAGAATTGATCCTATGAAGTATGATCGACTCTTTAGTACCGCAATCAATGTTGTCTCTCAACTTTCAATCAAGTCTCTTGGAGTCTGTCGCATCTCCATTTGAAGCTGGGTAAGGAGTCAGTCTCCAGCACTTCAATTCTTGGTGCATTCCGTGTTTTTTGTTCTCTGATAGTGAACAAAGGCTTCCTAACATCCCAGTGACTTACGTGAGTACTTAGTTGTACCTGATGTCTCTTCTTAGAGTGGAACACATTGCAGATACTCTGACATTGTCTGATGTATCCATTTCTTAGACAATGTTGTTTTTGATTCAGCAACTTGGAACAAAGAGTGCCAAGTAGCACGGGCTATGGTGAGCCCGTAGTGGACTTACTTGGGAACAGGAGCGGTGCTATAACTGCGTCTTTGACAATTTTGTAAATGGTATTTATGTGTGTCTGATCTGTTCTGTCTTCCAGTGAGGTGTGTGTGTGTGTGTGAGGGAGGGTGACCCGGTCCTGGGGGTCACTCTGTCCACATTAATACCCACAACTTTGTTTTAATCTTATATCTGTCTGTGCGTGCGTGTGTGTGTTTGTCTGCTTGCCTACATGTCTGCATGTTTGCTCTTGATTATCTGTCTGTCTGTATCTCTCTCTCTCTCTCTCTCTCTCTCTCTCTCTCTCTCTCTCTCTCTCTCTCTCTCTCTCTCTCTCTCTCTCTCTCTGTCTCTGTCTGTCTCTCTCTCTCTGTCTGTCTCTCTCTCTCTCTCTCTCTCTCTCTCTCTCTCTCTCTCTCTCTCTCTCTCTCTCTCTCTCTCTCTCTCTCTCTCTCTCTCTCTCTCTGTCTCTCTCTCTGTGTCTCTCTGTCTCTCTCTGTGTGTCTCTCTCTCTCTCTCTCTCTCTCTCTCTCTCTCTCTCTCTCTCTCTCTCTCTCTCTCTCTCTCTCTCTCTCTCTCTCTCTCTGTCTCTCTCTCTGTGTCTCTCTGTCTCTCTCTGTGTCTCTCTCTCTCTCTCTCTCTCTCTCTCTCTCTCTCTCTCTCTCTCTCTCTCTCTCTCTCTCTCTCTCTCTCTCTCTCTCTCTCTCTCTCTCTCTCGTCCACCACTCGACCCAGTTTTCTCCAATTACACGCTCCATCAGCCTGCGTCTTTGTCTTTCAAGGTGAGGCAACTCCAGACCATTTTCCTCCAGATGTCTTCTTGCAATGATTAAATCCCTCTCTCTTTTTTATTTTAAATACTTAAATGCTAAATTGTTTACATGCTATTTTTAACCAAACGGCTTTCTTAATCACTTGTTTATTTGTATTTCGGTAATGAAAGCATTCCGGATCTGTTTATTGATAGTTAATCTGAGCGAATATTTCTTTATCTTTAAGATGTATTTTGTTGTCTCAATAAACGTATTTGAACTTGAACTTGAACTTGAACACACACACACACACACACACACACACACACACACACACACACACACACACACACACGCACACACACACACACACACACACACACGCACACACACACACACACACACACACACACACACACACACACACAAGTACGTCTTATAGATATATAAATCCATCCTGTTTAGATAATCCATTTTATAAATATGTGGACCATTGTACTTATGTTAGCGAAGTAGACTACTAGAAAGTAGAATTTGGAACTGTTCACATTTATAGAGCCTGGAAAAAATAAGGCTAGAAACTAAATGAATATTCCTAGGCCTAGTATAGCACATATATGATCTATGTTAGGCGTCAGATTGCGTGTATTAGGGCCTAGGATGGTTAGGTTGTACTAGCAACATTAATGCAAAACCTTTTCCGATTTGACCAAATTCATACGTATAAAATTCTTTCTAATTGTCCATTTACGTAAATATAAGTACGATAGTCCATATCGTTACTATAAGTACTATCTGAACAGGAGGATGGAATATATATATATATATATATATATATATATATATATATATATATATATATATATATATATGTCGTACCTAGTAGCCAGAACGCACTTATCGGCCTACTATGCAAGGCCTGATTTGCCTAATAAGCCAAGTTTTCCTGAAATAATATATTTTCTCTAATTTTTTTCTTATGAAATGATAAATCTACCCATTTCATTATGTATGAGGTGAATTTTTTTTTATTGGAGTTCAAATTAACGTAGATATATGACCAAACCTAACCAACCCTACCTAACCTAACCTAGCCTATCTTTATAGGTTAGGTTAGGTTAGGTAGCCGAAAAAGTTAGGTTAGGTTAGGTTAGGTAGGTTAGGTAGTCGAAAAACAATTAATTCATGAAAACTTGGCTTATTAGGCAAATTGGGCCTTGCATAGTTGGCTGAGAAGTGAGTTCTGGCTATTAGGTACGACATATATATATATATATATATATATATATATATATATATATATATATATATATATATATATATATATATATATGTCGTACCTAATAGCCGGAACGCACTTCTCAGCCTACTATTCAAGGCCCGATTTGCCTAATAAGCCAAGTTTTCATGAATTAATGTTTTTTCGTCTACCTAACCTACCTAACCTAACCTAACCTAGCTTTTTTTGGCTACCTAACCTAACCTTACATATAAATATAGGTTAGGTTAGGTTAGGTAGGGTTGGTTAGGTTCGGTCATATATCTACGTTAATTTTAACTCCAATAAAAAAAAATTGACCTCATACATAGAGAAAAGGGTTGCTTTATCATTTCATAAGAAAAAAATTATAGTAAATATATTAATTCAGGAAAACTTGGCTTATTAGGCAAATCGGGCCTTGAATAGTAGGCTGAGAAGTGAGTTCTGGCTACTAGGTACGACATATATATATATATATATATATATATATATATATATATATATATATATATATATATATATATATATATATATATATATATGACAATGTCAGACCACGGAGGAAAATGAAACAGGAATTTCCGTAAGTACTTTCGTATATTAAATACATCTTCAGAAGAAATCTTGATTCCTTCTGAAGATGTATTTAATATACGAAAGTACTTAAGGAAATTCCTGTTTCATTTTCCTCCGTGGTCTGACATTGTCACATTCTTAATCACGTGTTTATTTTCGTGATATACACACATGTATATATATATATATATATATATATATATATATATATATATATATATATATATATAAATGGAATTTAATGTGCACTGAATACTCTGATGTTTATCGTTTTCTCTTTGTTTACATTGGGTGGTGACGTTGTAGTGACGTCACGTCCAGCGAGTTCACTGACTGGTCGCGTATTCTGAGCGTGACGTAGTTGTGAGGTCACACAGGAGGAGGTCGCTGACTGGCTGGCTGTGAGATTCAATGTCGTTTCACCTTCCCTTTGCGGTTGTAAGTTTTTTGACACTCTTGTATTTCTCTGATACATATACCCTCCGGGTCAATTGTGTGAGCAGCACACGTCATACCGAGTATGTATAGATGGTGTGGAAGGTGGATATGTATAGTTGTATTAATACACCTGGTCGCCCTCAGATCGAGTGGTTCTTGAGCTTATTGGGCTTCGTCGTAGCGATGTTTAAAGCTGTGTATGGAGTCTGCCTGCACATCTTTGCTATCCTAGCTCATTTGATTTGTTTATAAATCTGACATTACACGAGAAAGGTCGGTATGATGTCTCTGTGGCTCATTTGCGTAATTAGTTATCGGTATGATGTCTCTATGGCTCACTTGCGTTAACTAGTTATCGGTATAATGTCTCTATGGCTCTCTTGCGTTAACTAGTTATCGGTATAATGTCTCTATAGCTCACTCGCGTTAACTAGTTATCGGTATAATGTCTCTATGGCTCACTTGCGTTAACTAGTTATCGGTATGATGTCTCTATGGCTCACTTGCGTTAACTAGTTATCGGTATAATGTCTCTGTGGCTCACTTGCGTTAACTAGTTATCGGTATAATGTCTCTGGGGCTCACTTGCGTAACTAGTTATCGGTATGATGTCTCTATGGCTCTCTTGCGTTAACTAGTTATCGGTATAATGTCTCTATGGCTCACTTGCGTTAACTAGTTATCGGTATAATGTCTCTATGGCTCACTTGCGTTAACTAGTTATCGGTATAATGTCTCTATGACTCATCTGCGTAATTAGTTTCCTTCTGTGTGCTCATTTTCGCGTATCACCCACGCTCAGTAGTCTGCCTTGTCTGCTCTGTCTATTCGTCTGCGTATATTGTACACTTCCCTCCTGCATTTTGTCTTACAGTGACGTGAGGTGTAAATTTCTTTAGTGTGTCCTCGTAACTCCTACCTCTCTACTCTGGAACTGGTCTTATGGCAATAACTCTGACCTTCATCAAGGTAAATTTTGTGTTTTTTTAACGAGGTAAGGACTCCACGCTGGCGCTGCATTCGAGAACTGGTCTGACATACGTGATATGCAAAGTCCCGAATGACTATGTTCCTTAATGGCAGTTAAGGATGGTAACTTAACACCTCCCGGATGGTACATTGTGTTTAGCCTTCTGCTCCCTTAGCCTAATTTCATTACTTTACACTTTCCTAAGTTAAACTTTAGTAGCCATTTTGTAGACCATTCCTCCAGTTTGTCCAAGTCGTCCTGTAGTGTCTGTCTATCTTCGCCTGTCAAGATTATTTTCATAATTCTGTCTATCTTCGCCTGTCAAGATTATTTTCATAATTCTGTCTATCTTCGCCTGTCAAGATTATTTTCATAATTCTGTCTATCTTCGCCTGTCAAGATTATTTTCATAATTCTGTCTATCTTCGCCTGTCAAGATTATTTTCATAATTTTTTGCATCATCAGCAAACTTTGGGAGGAATGAGTCTATACCCTCTGGAAGATCGATTACATATATTTGAAACAGGTTGGGTTCAAGTACAGAGCCCTGTGGGACTCCACTGGTGATGCCTGTTTACGTGATGCGTGTGTGTGTGTGTGTGTGTGTGTGTGTGTGTGTGTGTGTGTGTGTGTGTGTGTGTGTGTGTGTACTTACCTAATTGTGCTTGCAGGGGTTAAGCTTTGGCTCTTTGGTCCCGCCTCTCAACTGTCAATCAACTGGTGTACAGATTCCTGAGCCTACTGGGCTCTATCATATCTACATTTGAAACTGTGTATGGAGTCAGCCTCCACCACATCACTTCTTAGTGCATTCTATTTACTAATTACTCTAACACTGAAAAAGGTCTGTCTAATGTCTCTGTAGCTCATTTGGTTACTCAGCTTACACCTGTGTTCCCTTGTGCGTGTATCGCCCGTGTTAAATAATCCATCCTTGTCTACCCTGTCAATTCCCCTGAGAATCTAGTATGTGGTGATCATTTCTCCCCGGGCTCTTCTGTCTTCCAGCGACGTGAAGTGCAGTTCCCTCAGCCTTTCCTCGTAACTCATGCCTCTTAGTTCTGGGACTAGCCTAGTGGCATACCACTGAACTTTTTCCAGTTTCGTCTTGTGCTTGACAAGGTACGGACTCCATGCTGGGGCTGCATACTCCAGGATTGGTCTTACATACGTGGTATACAAGGTTCTGAAACACTCCTTACACAAGTTTCTGAAGGCTGTCCTGATGTTAGCCAGCCTCGCATACGCCGCCGATGTTATTCTTTTGATGTGAGCTTCAGTAGACAGGTTTGGTGTGATATCAACTCCTAGATCTTTCTCTCTGTTCGTTTCGTGGTTGGGGAACCACGAAAGATCAATCACCTAGTACTCTTACTCTAAACAATACTCTTGGTTTGCAATATCCCAGACTTGGAACACCTTGCACTTACAATACCCAGACTTACAATACCCCCGACTTACAGTACCCCGACTTACAATACCCCCGACTTACAATACCCCCGACTTATAATAACCCCCGACTTACAATATCCAGACTTACAATACCCCCGAATTACAGTACCCCGACTTACAATACCCCCCACATACAATACCCCCCGACTTACAATACCCCCAACTTACAATACCCCCCAACTTACAATACCCAGACTTACAATACCCCCGACTTACAATACCCCCGACTTACAATACCCACACTTACAATACCCCCCGACTTACAATACCCCCCGACTTATAATACCCCGACTTATAATACCCCCAACTTACAATACCCCCGACTTACAATACCCCCGACTTACAATACCCCCGACTTACAATACCCCCGACTTACAATACCCCCAACTTACAATACCCCCAACTAACAATATCCCCGACTTACAATACCCCCGACTTACAATACCCCCCGACTTACAATACCCCCCTACTACAATACTCCCCACTTACAATACCCCCGACTTACAATACCCCCCGACTTACAATACCCCCCGACTTACAATACCCCCGACTTACAATACCCCTCGACTTTCAATACCCCCGACTTACAATACCCCCCACTTATAATACCCCGACTAATAATACCCCCGACGTACAATACCCCCGACGTACAATACCCCCCACTTACAATACCCCCGACTTACAATACCCCCGACTTACAATACCCCTCGACTTACAATACCCCTCGACTTACAATACCCCCCGACTTACAATACCCCCGACTTACAATACCCCCCGACTTACAATACCTCCGACATACAATACCCCCGACTTACAATACCCCCCGACTTACAATACCCCCGACTTACAATACCCCCGACTTACAATACCCCCCGACTTACAATACCCCCGACTTACAATACCCCCCGACTTACAATACCCCCGACTTACAATACCCCCCGACTTACAATACCCCCGACTTACAATACCCCCCCCGACTTACAATACCCCCGACTTACAATACCCCCCGACCTACAATACCCCCGACTTACAATACCCCCCTATTTACAATACCCCCGGCTTACAATACCCCCCCCCCCCGACTTACAATACCCCTGACTTACAATACCCCCGACTTCCAATACCCCGACTTACAATACCCCCCAACTTACAATACCCCCGACTTACAATAACCCCCGACTTACAATACCCCCGACTTACAATACCCCCCCCGACTTACAATACCCCCGACTTACAATACCCCGACTTACAATACCCCCGACTTACAATACCCCCGACTTACAATACCCCCGACTTACAATACCCCGACTTACAATACCCCCGACTTACAATACCCCCGACTTACAATACCCCGACTTACAATACCCCCGACTTACAATACCCCGACTTACAATACCCCCGACTTACAATACCCCCGACTTACAATACCCCCGACTTACAATACCCCGACTTACAATACCCCCGACTTACAATGCCCCCGACTTACAATACCCCCGACTTACAATACCCCCCGACTTACAATACCCCGACTTACAATACCCCCGACTTACAATGCCCCCGACTTACAATACCCCCGACTTACAATACCCCCCGACTTACAATACCCCGACTTACAATACCCCCGACTTACAATGCCCCCGACTTACAATACCTCCCGACTTACAATACCTCTTGTTTACAAGTCAGCTGACGTTGTACAAAGATCAATCGGCACAACATTGATCCTGCGCACGCAACACGGCTCGCAGTGTCACCGTGCTACGTAGACCGTGGGAAGAGGAGGCCGGGAATAAAGGAAGGAGGAGGTAAGAAAGTGTAAGAAATAGAGGAAGCAGGAGGGAGGAGGTGATAAAGGAAGGAGAGGGAACGGACGGAACGTGAGTGTGGGCGTCAGCGACGTCCTGCGTGCTGGCTGGCCCAGGTCGACACTTAAAGTGGCACTCCATAGTCAAGGAGGAGGGAGTGAGGGGGGGAAGGGGGTAGGAAGGGGCAGAATGTGAGGGGGGGGGGAAGGGGTGACGTAGTGCTGGGCCACTTCACTATCGACCCCCGTCTTGCAACTATCCTCCCTCTTTTCCCCCCCCCCTCTCTCTCTCTCTCTCTCTCTCTCCGACCCTCCTGCAATCCTTTCACCCCCTCCTCCCCCACTTACTTCCCCTCCCCCTATTCTTCCACTCCAATTCTTCCTACTAACCCCCTTTCTTCCTTCCTTTGTTTATCCCTCTTTTCTTTGCAACGGAAGCTGAAAGGAAAGAATTTGGTGTATAGTCGACTTTGTAGAGAGCGTCTTTCGGGAGAAGGGGGTGTCGGAGGGTCGTGGGGAGGGGGGAGGGTGTGTTGGAGGGTCGTGGGGAGGGGGAGGGGGTGTTGGAGGATCGTGGGGAGGGGGAGGGGGTGTCGGAGGGTCGTGGGGAGGGGGGAGGGTGTGTTGGAGGGTCGTGGGGAGGGGGAGGGGGTGTTGGAGGATCGTGGGGAGGGGGAGGGGGTGTCGGAGGGTCGTGGGGAGGGGGGAGTTGGTGTCGGAGGGGAAGGGTGGGGGGCTTGAAGGAGGACCTTAAACATGATACAGGGTACAAAACACAATCAAATCTGCCCATAGTAGGAAAGCAGCATGTAAAGGATTTGGGAATAATGATGTCTGACGACCTAACGTTTAGGGAGCATAACCAAGCAAATATTGCGTCAGCCAGGAAAATGATCGGATGGATTATGAGAACTTTCAAATCCAGGGATCCCATCACAATGGTTGTACTCTTCAAGTCACTTGTGTTGTCCCGTCTTGAGTACTGCTCAGTACTCACTTCTCCCTTTAGAGCAGGGTAGATTGCTGAAATAGAGGGAATACAGAGAACATATACGGCACGCATAGACGAGATTAAACACCTAAATTAATGGAATAGTCTCAAAGCTCTCCAAATGTACTCACTAGAAAGGAGACGAGAGAGATACCAAATAATATACACGTGGAAAAACTGGAGGGCCAAGTACCAAATCTACACAGTAAAATAACAACATACTGGAGTGAACGACATGGAAGAAAATGCAGAATAGAACCAGTGAAGAGCAGAGGTGCCATAGGCACAATCAGAGAACACTGTATAAACATCAGAGGTCCGCGGCTGTTCAACGTCCTCCCAGCGAGCATAAGAAATATTGCCGGAACAACTGTGGACAATTTCAAGAGGAAACTAGATTTATTCCTCCAAGGAGTGCCGGACCAACCGGGCTGTGGTGGGTATGTGGGCCTGCGGGCCGCTCCAAGCAACAGCCTGGTGGACCAAGCTCTCACAAGTCAAGCCTGGCCTCGGGCCGGGCTTGGGGAGTAAAAGAACTCCCAGAACCCCATCAAGCAGATAAGCAGGTGTCGGAGGGTCGTGGGGGGGGGGGGGGCTTGTGTCGGAGGGTCGTGGTGGGGGGGCAGGTGTCGGAGGGTCGTGGTGGGGGGGCTGGTGTCGGAGGGTCGTGAGGGAGAAAATTAAACTACATGTTGATGGTCGTTAGTGGCCAAGAATTACGAGAGTGCCGGAGGTCGAGGGCCATTGATAAGGCGGAGGTCGAGGGCCATTGATAAGGCGGAGGTCGAGGGCCATTGATAAGGCGGAGGTCGAAGACCATTGATAAGGCGGAGGTCGAGGGCCATTGATAAGGCGGAGGTCGAGGGCCATTGATAAGACCGGGTGGAGGGCCAAAGTGCCATCAACATGCACTATGCTCCCCAGTGCCACATAAGCTGTCATACTCTACAGCACTTGGTGTTGTGTCAAGCCTGGCCAGTGGTCAGGTGTCAAGCCTGGTCAGTGGCCAGGTGTCAAGCCTGGCCAGTGGTCAGGTGTCAAGCCTGGTCAGTGGCCAGGTGTCAAGCCTGGTCAGTGGCCAGGTGTCAAGCCTGGTCAGTGGCCAGGTGTCAAGCCTGGTCAGTGGCCAGGTGTCAAGCCTGGTCAGTGGCCAGGTGTCAAGCCTGGTCAGTGGCCAGGTGTCAAGCCTGGTCAGTGGCCAGGTGTCAAGCCTGGTCAGTGGCCAGGTGTCAAGCCTGGTCAGTGGCCAGGTGTCAAGCCTGGTCAGTGGCCAGGTGTCAAGCCTGGTCAGTGGCCAGGTGTCAAGCCTGGTCAGTGGCCAGGTGTCAAGCCTGGTCAGTGGCCAGGTGTCAAGCCTGGTCAGTGGCCAGGTGTCAAGCCTGGTCAATGGCCAACACAATTTCACCTCTCTCACGTGTGTGTTTAAGATAAATTTGCACCTTGTACATTTACGGGCTCGCCATAGCCCGTGCTACATGGACATTTCGTTCTAAGTAGCTAAATCTAAAACAACAACAACCTTGTATATTCATCCCTTACCTGAAGATGTTTCAGAGTGGAACGAAACGATGATGAAAATATAACCTTCAATAATCATTAAAGTTTCTTTACTATGGACTTTGGTAATTGTTCTTACTAATCCCGAGAGTAAGAAAATAATTAGAAGCATAGAAAGTTTATATTATAAGATCAACAACGCCAGCAATGTTCTCATATATATATATGTATATATATATATATATATATATATATATATATATATATATATATATATATATATATATATATATATATATAATATATTCACTAGATGCTACCATATGTGTCTTGAATATGACCCTTGTAAGTGTGCAACAAAGATGTGAATATGACCCTTGTAAGTGTGCAACAAAGATGTGAATATGACCCTTGTAAGTGTACAACAAAGATGTGAATATGACCCGGATAAGTGTACAACAAAGATGTGAATATGACCCTTGTAAGTGTGCAACAAAGATGTGAATATGACCCGGATAAGTGTACAACAAAGATGTGAATATGACCCTTGTAAGTGTACAACAAAGATGTGAATATGACCCGGATAAGTGTACAACAAAGATGTGAATATGACCCTTGTAAGTGTACAACAAAGATGTGAATATGACCCGGATAAGTGTACAACAAAGATGTGAATATGACCCTTGTAAGTGTACAACAAAGATGTGAATATGACCCGGATAAGTGTACAACAAAGATGTGAATATGACCCTTGTAAGTGTGCAACAAAGATGTGAATATGACCCGGATAAGTGTACAACAAAGATGTGAATATGACCCTTGTAAGTGTACAACAAAGATGTGAATATGACCCGGATAAGTGTACAACAAAGATGTGAATATGACCCGGATAAGTGTAGTGAATAACAAAGCAAAGTTAAACATTTCCACAGATTTACAATCTCTTAGGGTTCTGTTGAGCATCAGTTCGGCTGCAGACCACTCCAAGCAACAGCCTGTTGGATCAAATCATCACAAGTGAAGGAGGAGGGGTATACCTACACCAGGTACACACCAGGTATACTCCAAGTATACTCAGCACTTCGGAAATCATCGGTATACGATACAATGTTATATATATAATTACCGTTCCCAGGGGACAGGAAGCCTGTATTTAGACTTACTCAGATCTCCATAGATCAGCTATGCTGACATTTCCAAGGGACTGAACGCGGGTGCCATGGTTGTGAGCCCAAAATGAAGACCACTGCGCTTCAGGAACAATAAAAGGAATAAGTTGAGAAGGAATAGAAGAGAGAGGAGAAAAGAATAGGTGTAGCAAGAGAAGAGGAGAAGAGCAGCAAGAGGGCATAATCAGAGGGGAAGATAGAGAGTAGAAAGGTAGAGAATGAGAGGAATAGGCGCTGGGATAGTGGAGGAGGAAGGGGGGAGAGACTAGTGCAGGGTCGGGGATAGGTAGGGGGGGGGGGGAGATTGGGAGGGGGTGGGGAGCAAGGTGGGGGAGAGGGGTGAGAGGGAGGGTAAGGGGAGAAGTGGGAAGATTAAAGAGGAAGATGTGGTAATGTAGTGAATGTACCCCTCTCGCTGCTCTCTCTTCCTGCACTGTTGCTGCCTGCTTGGTACTGGCTACACTGTTGCTGCCTGCTTGGTACTGTGCTGCACTGTTGCTGCCTGCTTGGTACTGTGCTACACTGTTGCTGCCTGCTTGGTACTGTGCTACACTGTTGCTGCCTGCTTGGTACTGTGCTACACTGTTGCTGCCTGCTTGGTACTGGCTACACTGTTGCTGCCTGCTTGGTACTGTGCTGCACTGTTGCTGCCTGCTTGGTACTGTGCTGCACTGTTGCTGCCTGCTTGGTACTGTGCTACACTGTTGCTGCCTGCTTGGTACTGTGCTACACTGTTGCTGCCTGCTTGGTACTGTGCTGCACTGTTGCTGACTGCTTGGTACTGTGCTACACTGTTGCTGCCTGCTTGGTACTGTGCTACACTGTTGCTGCCTGCTTGGTACTGTGCTACACTGTTGCTGCCTGCTTGGTACTGGCTACACTGTTGCTGCCTGCTTGGTACTGTGCTGCACTGTTGCTGCCTGCTTGGTACTGTGCTGCACTGTTGCTGCCTGCTTGGTACTGTGCTACACTGTTGCTGCCTGCTTGGTACTGTGCTACACTGTTGCTGCCTGCTTGGTACTGTGCTACACTGTTGCTGCCTGCTTGGTACTGTGCTACACTGTTGCTGCCTGCATGAAATTAAATGTTGCCCCCACTTAGTTTATATATATATATATATATATATATATATATATATATATATATATATATATATATATATATATATATATATATATATATATATATGTATATATAAATGTATGTGTGTGTGTGTGCTCACCCATTGGTGCCTGCAGGATCGAGCTCTACCTCTTCGACCCCGTTTGTCTGGCCGCCGGTTGTCTAATGCAAAAGACTCCTGACCTATTTCTTTATCATACCTGCTTTTGAAGTTATGAATGGACTTAGCCTCTACAACCTGCTCCTTTAGGTCATTCCATTTACTCAGTACCTTTGCGCAAAAAGAAAACTTTCTAACATCTCTATGACACATCTGAGTCTCAAGCTTCAATCCGTGCCCCTTGTTTTATTGTTATTAATTGTAAACAATTCCTCTGTTTCCACCCTGTCAATCTCTCTAAGTATTTTGTAAGTCTGTATCATGTCTCTTTTCTAACGTCGTCAGGTTTAGTTCCTTCAGTCTCTCTTCGAACTTCATCCCTCGCAGCTCTGGGACGACTCTCTTTGCAGGCGATGAGTCATAATAACGTGGCTGAAGTAGTTTGACCAGACCACACACTAGAAGGTGAAGGGACGACGACTTTACGGTCCGTCCTGGACCATTCTCAAGTCGATTGTGTGTGTGTGTGTGTGTGCTTTCGTACCCATGTTAGTGCATTTCCGTCTACTCCCTCCAGCCTCTCAAGTTTGTATAACATACACATAAGTTACAAAAATGGTACAAACTAATTTTGTTTTAATTACTAAAGAATAACTTTACCCCACGACCCTCTGAAACCAAGTCTCTGCTGAGGGTCCCTGAAATAGCCTGTCTGTGATGGCTATGTGGGTCTCGAGGCTACGAAGAGATACACAGCTTCACAGATCTGTCAATCACCAGGGAAGGCTGCGAGAGTAGCAGAACTCTCCTAAATCATCAACAGGTGACCAACAGGTAGCAGGAGACGGCGAGCTTCAAGGCAACACTATATTAGGAAACACAGCAACAACACAACGCGAAGAGTCTTACCAAGCAGCAACACACAGGACCACCGACGGCTGAGAGGCGGGACCAAAGAGCCAAAGCTCAACCCCCCCCCCCAACCCCCAAGCCAATGCGACTATATAGCACTGGGAAGGGGTCAGGATAAGGATTTGGGATGGGACGGTGGGGAAAGGAATGGTGCCCAACCACTTATGGACGGTCGGGGATTGAACGCCGACCTGCATGAAGCGAGACCGTCGCTCTACCGTCCACCCCAAGTAGTTGGACACGGTCCTGTGAGGCCGCTCCTCTTTTATACCAAACATTACCACTTATGTAATCTTCTGCTGTATTCTCTCTAGTCACCTTGCTTCTGTTATGTTACATGTAACCTAACATGTAACATAACAAGTTTCATGTAACCTAACAGAAGCAAATATGTTATGTAACAAATCTGTTTCACAGAAGCTGATCTGTGAAACTATGTAACTTGTGTCACAGATCAGCTCCAAAGTTTCTGAGTCAGTGCTTACCTCTTGATTTTCTAAATCTAAATTTCTCCAATTTGAATGCATTATTTGCGTGTTTTAACATTGGAGGATATTTTTAGACCTATGCTTGCGTCCCCTTGTCTTTCTGAAGTCTGTGGAGCCCTAAAGAGCTACAAGAGGCCCGAGAGGCTCTGACGAAACCCGGGATCAGAATTCCTCAAAGCATTTACTCATCCATTTACGAAACCTGTTCATCTTTAAACAATCACGGCGGCTTTGTTGACGGTATTAATCAGTCGACGAGCTTCGGAAATTCACTCACCAAAATCATAGTTAAAACAGCCTTCTAGGGCTTGGATAACTGGGGCCAGATTCACGAAGTAGTTAGGCAAATACTTACGAACCTATACATCTTTTCTCAATCTTTGGCGGCTTTGTTTACAATTATTAAACAGTTAATGAGCTCCGAAGCACCAGGAGGCTGTTTATAACAATAACAACAGTTTATTGGCAAGTTTTCATGCTTGTAAACTGTTTAATAAATGTAACCAAAGCCGTCAAAAATTGAGGAGAGATGTACACGTTCGTAAGTACTTGCGTAACTGCTTCGTGAATCTGGCCCCTGATTATTAAATGTAAACAAAGCCGCTAGGATCGAGAAAATTTGCACCAAAGAGGATTCCTTAGAGATCGTAAGTGGATAAGTAAATGCTTTGATGAATCCTGGCCCGAAGCCTTTGTATAGAAATCGTAGCGGATGTAACGAGGTATATCCTCGTATACTGAGGGAACCCTATCTTGAGGTTATCTTGAGATGATTTCGGGGCTTTAGTGTCCCCGCGGCCCGGTCCTCGACCAGGCCTCCACCCCCAGGAAGCAGCCCGTGACAGCTGACTAACACCCAGGTACCTATTTTACTGCTAGGTAACAGGGCATAGGGTGAAAGAAACTCTGCCCATGGTTTCTCGCCGGCGCCTGGGATCGAACCCAAGACCACAGGATCACAAGTCCAGTATGCTCTCCGCTCGGCCGACCGGCTCCACCCTAGGGAGGAACTTCCCCTCACTTTCTGTCCTGTCAGTGCTGGGGCCGAGCAGCAGAGGCTGGGAGTAGGGCCGCAGGGAAGTACTTGCACTGCCCGAAACGCTTTGCGTAATAGTGGCTTTAGGCATTGTATGTACTAGCTCTATCTATAAAGCCAACAAACTTTGTAAAATCTCTTTATGTATGTACCTTTGCCTAAATAAAAATTATTATTATTATTATTATACTTAGCCCGTGATGAGTGGAAGGCGTACATGCACCTCCACAGATTCATTAACAATGTTTACAGAATAACGTGGATAACAATGACATGTCATGCTCCCTTTTGGTGGTGTTTACTCATGCCTCAAGCCAAATGAGACTGTGGGGTTATCATGAGGGGATGGTGGTGGTGGTGCTGGTGGTGGTTGTGGTGGTGGTGCTGCTGGTGGTGGTGCTAGTGGTGGTGGTGGTGGTGCTGCTGGTGGTGGTGCTAGTGGTGCTGCTGTTACTCCTTGATTCTCTTGCTGCAAATAATGATGATGCTGTTGTTGATATATATCTATTCGGATCCCTCTGATCATGCCAAGGGTCGTGGGTCACTACCAGACGTATGCCTAAGACGCTAGGGGGTGGGGACGTTTTTCAAGTCAATTTTTCTAAGAGGCTGACACAAGGTCGGGATGGAAAAAGAGTAACCCGGTTGACTACAGCAGCACGAGTGAGGCGCTAGAGAAGAGTACCAAGCTTGGACTTGGTACTCTTGGAACTGTACTAGTTCTCTTACTCTGGAACAGTAGGACTGAGGAACGTTCTTGAATATTGTCCCAAGTCTGTTTAGGTTAATATATATATATATATATATATATATATATATATATATATATATATATATATATATATATATATATATATATGTCGTACCTAGTAGCCAGAACTCACTTCTCAGCCTACTATTCAAGGCCCGATTTGCCTAATAAGCCAAGTTTACCTGAATTAATATATTTACTATAATTTTTTTCTTATGAAATGATAAAGCAACCCTTTTCTCTATGTATGAGGTCAATTTTTTTTATTGGAGTTAAAATTAACGTAGATATATGACCGAACCTAACCAACCCTACCTAACCTAACCTAACCTATATTTATAGGTAAGGTTAGGTTAGGTAGCCAAAAAAAGCTAGGTTAGGTTAGGTTAGGTAGGTTAGGTAGACGAAAAAACATTAATTCATGGAAACTTGGCTTATTAGGCAAATCGGGCCTTGAATAGTAGGCTGAGAAGTGCGTTCTGGCTATTAGGTACGACATATATATATATATATATATATATATATATATATATATGAAGTATAAGCTCGCTCCCATCTTAATTGAGTTTGCCCTTGCCAGAAGACTCATCATCTCCAGTCTCAAGCCGCCCTGGTTGATCTGGTCACCACATCAGCAACCCAAACACTTCTTAGAGGTTCGTGCGACCCTTCCAAGATTCTCCACATTACCCAGCTTGGTGGACAACCGGAAGGTGGCAACCACAACTCAAGGCGCTTAGCCTTCAACAGCCTCATTCTGAATGTGCCATTCCCAAGAACATCAATCATCAGCAATCAGTCATTCCAAGGCTGACACGCATTTGGAACATGCTTGCCCAACGAGTTGTGTGGCCAAGTGGCCCGACCATGTGAAGATGTAGAGGCATTCATCTTCATCCTCTAGTGAACATGACTGAACATTTAATGAAGTTTATTCCTAATAAAAACAAATAATAAGCTTATCAGATAAATGAGTTTGAAGGGTGAGGCTTGAGGAGCTGATGAAGGATATTGCTAAGGAACTACGTGTTAGTTAAAAAAAGAGAGAGAGAGAGAGAGAGAGAGAGAGAGAGAGAGAGAGAGAGAGAGAGAGATAAAGATGTGATTAAAGCAGTGAGGGAGAGAGACGTAGATGTGATTAAAGCCGAGGGAGGGAGAGAGAGAGAGAGAACTCAATAAAGCACGGGCAAGAGGTGTCGATGCTGGGAAAGAGGGGGAGGGGGGGACGGGATGGGTAGAGGGAGGGGGGACGCGATGGGTAGAGAGGGAGGGGAGCATTGAGCAGGTCCTGTTGCACTGAGTCTGGCCTCCCTGCAGTTTCCAGCCCACCGTAATTAATTACTCATTGATCACGAACTTGAAGGGAGAACAGGTAATATCAACAGCAGCAGCAGCAGCAGTTTCCATGAACGATACGCAGCAGCAGCAACAGCAGCAAGCGGGAGCGCAAGAATCACGTCATTCAGGGCAATATTTGGAGAGGAACCAACCCTCCTGCTGTTGTAATGAACACTCCGGCGAGGTTATCTCTCTCTCCTCCACACACACACACACACCTCACCCCTATCGGCACGGAATTAAGTCTCGCCAGAGTGTAATAACAGACTATCGACTGATTGCTATCATGAGTGAAGAAGGAGGAGCGAGAGAGAGGAATAGAGGAAAGAGGGAAAGAGATATGGATGCGAAGAGGGGGGGTATGAGAGAGGGAGGAAGAGGCAACAGCCTGGGATGAGCGGGCTACTCCATGTTAAAGCCGATGGCTTCTCTTCAATGATGCGGCTCCCTGCACTCTCCCGCCTTGGACCCGGGCCTTCACCCGCCAATAGCGAAGGATCTCGTGTTCCCCTAAGGACGCACCTTCTTACTGACAAAGACACTGGTGGTCCCCTAAGGAAGCACCTTCTTACTGACAAAGACACTGGTGGTCCCCTAAGGACGCACCTTCTTACTGACAAAGACACTGGTGGTCCCCTAAGGACGCACCTTCTTACTGACAAAGACACTGGTGGTCCCCTAAGGACGCACCTTCTTACTGACAAAGACACTGGTGGTCCCCTAAGGACGCACCTTCTTACTGACAAAGACACTGGTGGTCCCCTAAGGACGCACCTTCTTACTGACAAAGACACTGGTGGTCCCCTAAGGACGCACCTTCTTACTGACAAAGACACTGGTGGTCCCATAAGGACGCTTCTTCTTACTGACAAAGACACTGGTAGTCCCCCTAAGGACGCACCTTCTTACTGACAAAGACACTGGTGGTCCCCTAAGGACGCACCTTCTTACTGACAAAGACACTGGTGGTCCCCTAAGGACGCACCTTCTTACTGACAAAGACACTGGTGGTCCCATAAGGACGCTTCTTCTTACTGACAAAGACACTGGTAGTCCCCCTAAGGATGCACCTTCTTACTGACAAAGACACTGGTGGTCCCCTAAGGACGCACCTTCTTACTGACAAAGACACTGGTGGTCCCCTAAGGACGCACCTTCTTACTGACAAAGACACTGGTGGTCCCCTAAGGACGCACCTTCTTACTGACAAAGACACTGGTGGTCCCATAAGGACGCTTCTTTTTACTGACAAAGACACTGGTGGTCCCCTAAGGACGCACCTTCTTACTGACAAAGGACATGGTATCCCCTGAGGACCCCATCCCGATTAACAGGACTTCTGTTGTTCTCCAGTTCTCCCTTGCCTGACAAGAGAGTTTCTGGACAAACAATAAGTGAATATGAACGCCTTTGTTTCTGAACCCCAGAGACGCTACCATCATCTCTTAAACGTTTTATATTACAATAAAAACTATATATTTGTCAGAATTCACTTTTTATTCGGCGAAGGATTGTGTGTCCCTGTTTGCCTGGTTGACCAATCCAGCAACCAGGAGGCCTGGTCGACGACCGGGTCGCCGGGGACGCTAAGCCCCGGAAGCACCTCAAGGCAAGGTAGGTTCCTGGTGGCGTTTCTCCCAAGTGAGGACACGGTACCCCTCACTCATGACCTACAGCTGGGACAGAATATTCGATCTATGTGTGTGTCTCCAGCAACCAAGGACCTGATTTTCCTTGAGGTCTGTCCTTGTCAGCGGAGGTGTGGTGTCAATCACGATTATTTCCAGGAACGAACTGTGGGGATTCTCGCTTGAGTGGGAGCTGCTTCTGTTGAAGTGTCTCTTGCAAGTCTATCACCCCCTGCTTGGAGGGTCTCGAGCAGCAGGCTTCTTAGGGAAGGGTAGATTGAAGAAGGGAGAGGAAGGGAAAGGGAACTATCAGGAAAAGCACCCCCCCCCAAGCCATTACGATTATATGGCACTTGGAAGGGGTCAGGTTAAGGATTTGGGATGGGACGGGGGGAAGGGAATGGTGCCCAATCACTTGGACGGTCGGGAGGGGATTGAACGCCGTCCTGCATGAAACGAGACCGTCGCTCTACCGTCCAGCCCAAAATGGGTTGTGCAGAGGGGAGAGAGGAGAGACTGTCAATTCAAACTTACTGGCATGTCATGCTGTCACACACGCGTTGTCATACTGTCAAGGCTCCACTCTGACTCTCCAAAGGGTGAAGATGATCTCATACCTCCCCCCTCTCTCTCCCCCCCATCACCCCCCCTCTCCCCCATCACCCCCCCCCTCTCCCCCATCACCCCCCCCCCTCTCCCCCATCACCCTCCCCCTCACCCACTTCCACTTGACTCCTAAGCTGGACTATTAATAGGTGACACAGCCCGTCCTCAGCGATATATTATTGTGACGCCCCGGGGGAGCGGAGGGGGGAAGTGAGATTCGAACCCAGCGACCGGCAAGAACCCATCGCTCTGGATGTCGTCACCTGTTCCTGGTCGAACTATATACCAGCCTGGTTGAAACGTTACCAGCCTGGTTGAAACGTTATCAGCCTGGTCAAAACGTTACCAGCCGGGTCGAAACGTAACCAGCCTGGTTGAAACGTTACCAGCCTGGTTGAAACGTTACCAGCCTGGTCAAAACGTTACCAGCCTGGTCGAAACGTTACCAGCCTGGTCGAAACGTTACCAGCCTGGTCAAAACGTTACCAGCCTGGTCAAAACGTTACCAGCCTGGTTGAAACGTTACCAGCCTGGTCAAAACGTTACCAGACTGGTCGAAACGTTACCAGCCGGGTCGAAACGTTACCAGCCTGGTCGAAACGTTACCAGCCTGGTCGAAACGTTACCAGCCGGGTCGAAACGTAACCAGCCTGGTTGAAACGTTACCAGCCTGGTCGAAACGTTACCAGCCTGGTCGAAACGTTACCAGCCTGGTCGAAACGTTACCAGCCGGGTCGAAACGTAACCAGCCTGGTTGAAACGTTACCAGCCTGGTCGAAACGTTACCAGCCTGGTCGAAACGTTACCAGCCTGGTTGAAACGTTACCAGCCTGGTCGAAACGTAACCAGCCTGGTTGAAATATTACCAGCTGCTTTTGTCCAATAATGTGAATGTAGCACGTTGAAATGTACACACAATAGACGCAGAACCTATTCCACCCAACAGTCTTTTGTTTATTTTGCAAAGTCTTTCACAACACCTCACACTACACCTCACACTACACCTCACACCACACCTCACACTACATCTCACACTACACCTCACACTACACCTCACACTACATCTCACACTACATCTCACACTACACCTCACACTACACCTCACACTACACCTCACACTACACCTCACACTACACCTCACACCACACCTCACACTACACCTCACACTACATCTCACACTACACCTCACACTGCATCTCACACTACACCACACTACACCACACTACACCTCACACTACACCTCACACTACACCTCACACCACACCTCACACTACACCTCACACTGCATCTCACACTACACCTCACACTACACCTCACACCACACCTCACACTACACCTCACACTACACCTCACACTACACCTCACACCACACCTCACACTACACCTCACACTACACCTCACACTACACCTCACACTACACCTCACACTACATCTCACACTACATCTCACACTACACCTCACACTACACCTCACACTACACCTCACACTACACCTCACACTACACCTCACACTACACCTCACACTACATCTCACACTACATCTCACACTACATCTCACACTACACCTCACACTACACCTCACACTACACCTCACACTACACCTCACACTACACCTCACACTACACCTCACACTGCATCTCACACTACACCACACTACACCTCACACTACACCAGCCTGTTAAGACAAGGCCATCCTTCACAACTCTGGGTTGATGGCCATTCAAAGGCTTCTATTTTGAACAGAATTTAATACCAATCTTGAAAGTAGCTTCGAAGACTGCAACACAATGTTGATTATTTCATCCATGTTCATCCATGAAGATGTTGCAACACTGGTTAAGTTCACCCACGTAGTTAGTTCTGCATAGCAGCATAGTGATGCTGCTATGCAGAACTACCTCTTACATCTCTCCTACGATTCATGCACCAAGAAAAATGGTGTCCGGTTATTCTACAACTCTTCCTCGCGTCGGTTGATAAGGTGTCGGTTGACTCTCTATTGCCCCATTCACAAGCTATATTCAGCTCTTGAATGACTTCAAGAATCAGCAGAGAAGCGGCACTCAAGATACTCAACTCCGCGTCTCATTGACAGGACACTTGTGTCACGGAAATGTCAGAGCGATTGGGGTCAAGCTATGATCAGACGAGACTGAAAATGAGGTTACGGATCGGAAGGGGGGGGGGGGTGACTTGGGTGAGATGGGGGGGATTGTTGACCAGACCACACACTAGAAGTTGAAGGGACGAAGACGTTTCGGTCCGTCCTGGACCATTCTCACAATCGACTTGAGAATGGTCCAGGACGGACCGAAACGTCGTCGTCCCTTCAACTTCTAGTGTGTGGTCTGGTCAACATACTTCAGCCACGTTATTGTGACTCATCGCCTGCATGGGGGGGAGTCTTTAGGGGAGTCGGTCGGCCGAGCGGACAGCACACTGGACTTGTGATCCTGTGGTCCCGGGTTCGATCCCAAGCGCCGGCGAGAAACAATGGACAGAGTTTCTTTCACCCTATGCCCCTGTTACCTAGCAGTAAAATAGGTACCTGGGTGTTAGTCAGCTGTCACGGGCTGCTTCCTGGGGGTGGAGGCCTGGTCGAGGACCGGGCCGCGGGGACACTAAAGCCCCGAAATCATCTCAAGATAGCTACATAAGATGTACTTAAGTATCTTAATAAAAATAAATATCTTTCAAGAGTAGACCACTTACCATCAAGCAAATTATTCCGTTACACTGAAGGATACGTTATTACACCGTGTCTTACCGTACTATTCCTTATTTCTGTCATTAATTACTTCCCTGTCCCAATCGCCGTTGTTATATCAGCTGTGAGTTAATTGTACGATCCAGGTGATTAGGCGCTATTTAATTCCTACATCATGTGTGGGTTGTTAGTTTGTTTACCATATTGCAACATCGGTAGCTAGCTAATTTTAGCTTGGACAATGAGTTTATAGCAACGTCAGTCGCTAAATATAGCTTTAAGTCTGTTCATGCTCCCGTAGTAATGTCAGTGTACAATGGATTCATTCACCAGTGTTGTAACTCCGCCTGTCACGTGAGTTCATTCATAACAGTGTGTCAGCTGTCTGTTGTTAAGGTGGCTCCGGCCAGCAGGCGAGTGTATTCACTCATTCTTGGCACTCCTTCCATTCACTCGTGCATAACACTGGAGTTTCTCAATCATTCATTCATGACACTGGCTTCTCTCAGTCATTCATTGCCTTGGCTTCTCTCAGTCATTCATTGCCTTGGCTTCTCCCACTCATTCATAGCCCTGGCTTCTCCAACTCATTCATAGCCCTGGCTTCTCCAACTCATTCATAGCCCTGGCTTCACCAACTCATTCATAGCCATGGCTTCTCCAACTCATTCATAACCCTGGCTTCTCCAACTCATTCATAGCCCTGGCTTCACCAACTCATTCATAGCCCTGGCTTCACCAACTCATTCATAGCCCTGGCTTCTCCAACTCATTCATAACCCTGGCTTCTCCAACTCATCCATAGCCATGGCTTCTCCAACTCATTCATAGCCATGGCTTCTCCAACTCATTCATAGCATAGGTCTCTCGCACTTAAAATCCCATTGTTTACACTTCAAACATCTCTACGTCAGGAGTGTCAGTCGGGAAGTCTTTGATGCTGTGAGTGCCTGTGTCATATAGTGCCACGGTGTGCCACTCAAGAGACAGGTGCCTGTCAGATGTAGGTTCATATATGTTGTTTGGAGCTCAGAAGAGAAACCCATAGATGCTGGGAGATATGGTAGTGGGTTCTAAATTGGGTGCTTAGAAATGCTAGGTTGAATGCTAGCAGGCTCTAATTGGGTGCTTAGAAATGCTAGGTTGAATGCTAGCAGGCTCTAATTGGGTGCTTAGAAATGCTAGGTTGAATGCTAGCAGGCTCTAATTGGGTGCTTAGAAATGCTAGGTTGAATGCTAGCAGGCTCTAATTGGGTGCTTAGAAATGCTAGGTTGAATGCTAGCAGGCTCTAATTGGGTGCTTAGAAATGCTAGGTTGAATGCTAGCAGGCTCTAATTGGGTGCTTAGAAATGCTAGGTTGAATGCTAGCAGGCTCTAATTGGGTGCTTAGAAATGCTAGGTTGAATGCTAGCAGGCTCTAATTGGGTGCATAGAAATGCTAGGTTGAATGCTAGCAGTTTCTAAACTGGTTGCTTAACTAGGTAATAGTGTATTTTGGACATAATGACGGGAGGTTGTGGTTGAGAGTCAAACAACTGATATCACAATTTATCTTTGCTATCGATATCCATATAACAAATAGTTTAACTGATTGCTACTAGGCACCAAAATGGGCACTAGGACATGGCAAATTAGTTGCCAAAGTGGGCAGTAGGGACAATGGCAATTTAGGTGCCATAAATTGAACTGTTTTAATCCACACCAAATTGGCTGGTTTACCCCTCCTTGAAAACTCACTATTTGGCGCGGCACTGAACCAGACGTTGCCAAATGCAGCACCCAGATGGTGCCAAATGTAGCACCCAGATGGTGCCAGATGTAGCACCCAGATGGTGCCAAATGTAGCACCCAGGCGTGTGTGAGTGCAATGGCTTTGTGGACCTTTAATTTTAGCCAGGCACTCAAAGGTTCCAAATGTGCCTTCAGTGATGCAATGTGATCTTACCACAGTGATACTACACCTGACCTGGCTATCTGGCACTACACCTGGCACTCCAAAGCCACGTGTCTAACTGTGACCTGCACTTGTACTAGTATTTATAGTGTGTGTGTGTGTGTGTGTGTGTGTGTGTGTGTGTGTGTGTGTGTGTGTGTGTGTGTGTGTGTGTGTGTGTGTGCATGTGGCTAATTCACAGGCACTTAAAATTGTAGCTCGCTTAGAGGCCAGGCTTTTCTGGCAATAACTTGATCGATAAGGCTGTTGCTTGCAGCGGCATGCAGGACCACATATGCACACAATTGGTCGTGCTCTAGCAAATGCACTCTCGAAACTGACCAAAATGCTGAAGAATAATAATACGACTTCGTATTACATTATTCGTTACATTATTTTATTACATTATTCGAGACTTCGTTCGGATGTGTGATCAGTCGCCCTAGTGACTAGCTTGGTCAGGCCTCGTGGTGTAGCCTCTTGTTACCCCAGATGTCAACACCACCACGTGGTTCCAAGAGGCAGAAGTCAACACCACCACGTGGTCCAAAGAGGCAGATGTCAACACCACCACGTGGTTCCAAGAGGCAGATGTCAACACCACCACGTGGCTCCAAGAGGCAGATGTCAACACCACCACGTGGCTCCAAGAGGCAGATGTCAACACCACCACGTGGTCCCAAGAGGCAGATGTCAACACCACCACGTGGTTCCAAGAGGCAGATGTCAACACCACCACGTGGCTCCAAGAGGCAGATGTCAACACCACCACGTGGTTCCAAGAACCTGGCCACTGTGTAGTAGTAATGCTGGGACTGAATGACGGCGCTTCTCCGAACCTCATGTTGTTGCTGTGTGTGTGTGTGTGTGTGTGTGTGTGTGTGTGTGTGTGTGTGTGTGTGTGTGTGCGTGTGCGTGTGCGTGTGTGTGTATTTACTATTTGTATCTGCATAATCGAGCTTTTAGCTCTTGGGCCCTGCCTTTCTAAGGCACATCTGGGGACACCCAGCGAATAGGTTCGAGTCCTGATAGCAGCACTTGTGGATTTGATCATAAATATATCACGATAATGGGATTTCTCTGGGTACTTATTTGTATCTCCAGTTTATGCCTTGTTCGATTCTCGTTAGCATCTTGTACGTCGTTATCATGTCTCCCCATGATAACATTATGCATTATGTTATCATGGGGAGTTAATGTTATCATTATCGTATGCATTTAAGTATTTGTTCCTGCAGGATCGAGTTGTTAGCTGCCCTGGAAACACAAACCGTAACTGTCTCTATTTTCCGCTTGTTACAACTTGTAATAAAGTTGTTACATCTTGGCTTAACGTGTTTATGACATATTAGAACGTTGTTACAACTTGCTATATTGGTTGTTATAACTGGTTAAGAGGTGTTAAAACTTGTTCGAACGTTGTAGCAACGTCATAGTTTCGTTGTGTGTTTGGCGGGTTTTGGGCCCCACCTTTTTAACCACAGGTTATCTAATGCAACGATTCCTTGCCTATTTCCGATATCATAATTCCAACGAATGGAGTTCTCGTCTGCAACCTGATCTTCTAATTCATTCTATTTCCTCACTACTCTTACGCGAAAATAAAACTTTCTAACATCTCAATGGCTCACCTATTTCTCAGGCTTGCACCCCATTCATTGCGAACATTTCCTCTATTTCCACTATGTCACCCGAAGTATTCTTACCTCGCTATCATTTCTCTCCCCCTCTCTCACTCTTTTCTTACTTTCTCTTGATAGCTCCCGTCCCATCTAGCGTCTTCAAGTCTAGTTCTTTCAGTCCCTCTTCATACTCCATCGTTCCCAATTCTGGGACGAGCATCGTTGCAAACTGCTGAAACTTTTATTGTTTCTTGACGTGAGGTCGAGGTGGGCTTGGAGGGGGGAGGGGGAGGGGGAAGGAGGAAGGGGAAGGGGGTGGGGAAGGGGGGAAAGGGGGAGGGGGACCTCCTCGCGTGCAGGAGTGACTCAGATCAACACAAAGTCATTCCTAGAAGTCCGGAAGTAACCGGAAGCTAAACAGCGGTATGAGAGGGGCGATGGAGGGAAGGGGAAGCAGGGGAAAGGGGGAAAGAAGGAAAAGGGGGGAAAGGGGGAAAGGGAGGATAATAAGCCATAAAATAGGTAGATGAAAATAGGTGGACGCGTATAGATTTCTTGTTTACATTTGTTATAGGGCTCTGTTTTATATATATATATATATATATATATATATATATATATATATATATATATATATATATATATATATATATATATATATATATATATATATATATATATATGTCGTATCTAGTAGCCAGAACTCACTTCTTAGCCTACTATGCAAGGCCCGATTTGCCTAATAAGCCAAGTTTTCATGAATTAATTGTTTTTCGACTACCTAACCTACCTAACCTAACCTAACCTAACTTTTTTGGCTTTTTTGGCATGCTTTATCATTTCATAAGAAAAAAATTAGAGAAAATATATTAATTCAGGAAAACTTGGCTTATTAGGCAAATCGGGCCTTGCATAGTATCTTCTTGAGGTTATCTTGAGATGATTTCGGGGCTTAGTGTCCCCGCGGCCCGGTCCTCGACCAGGCCTCCACCCCCAAGAAGCAGCCCGTGACAGCTGACTAACTCCCAGGTACCTATTTTACTGCTAGGTAACAGGGGCATAGGGTGAAAGAAACTCTGCCCATTGTTTCTCGCCAAGCCTGGGATCGAACCCAGGACCACAGGATCACAAGTCCAGCGTGCTGTCCGCTCGGCCGACCGGCTCCGGCACCATTACAGCTTCCACCAACAGTGCCACCACCAGTGCCACCACTAGTGCCACCAACAGTGCCACCACCAGTGCCACCAACAGTGCCACCAACAGTGCCACCAACAGTGCCACCACTAGTGCCACCAACAGTGCCACCACTAGTGCCACCAACAGTGCCACCACCAGTGCTACCAACAGTGCCACCAACAGTGCCACCGCCAGTGCCACCAACAGTGCTACCAACAGTGCCACCACTAGTGCCACCAACAGTGCCACCACCAGTGCCACCAACAGTGCCACCAACAGTGCCACCACTAGTGCCACCAACAGTGCCACCAACAGTGCCACTACTAGTGCCACCACTAGTGCCACCAACAGTGCCACCACTAGTGCCACCACCAGTGCCACCACCAGTGCCACCAACAGTGCCACCAACAGTGCCACCGCCAGTGCCACCAACAGTGCCACCACTAGTGCCACCAACAGTGCCACCACCAGTGCCACCAACAGTGCCATTACTAGTGCCACCAACAGTGCCACCAATAGTGCCACTACTAGTGCCACCACTAGTGCCACCAACAGTGCCACCACTAGTGCCACCAACAGTGCCACCAACAGTGCCACCACCAGTGCCACCACTAGTGCCACCAACAGTGCCACCACCAGTGCCACCAGTAGTGCCACCAACAGTGCCACCAACAGTGCCACCAACAGTGCCACCAACAGTGCGAAGCTGAGTGTCAGTGCCACGTTCCTTCAGCAATCAATAAATGACAGGTAGGGAGAGCCTCACACCCCATGGCACTCCTCTCTCTCTTCCTCACACACCATGGCACTCCTCTCTCTCTTCCTCACACCCCATGGCACTCCTCTCTCTCTTCCTCACACACCATGGCACTCCTCTCTCTCTGCCTCACACCCCATGGCACTCCTCTCTCTCTTCCTCACACACCATGGCACTCCTCTCTCTTCCTCACACACCATGGCACTCCTCTCTCTCTTCCTCACACCCCATGGCACTCCTCTCTCTCTGCCTCACACACCATGGCACTCCTCTCTCTCTGCCTCACACCCCATGGCACTCCTCTCTCTCTGCCTCACACCCCATGGCACTCCTCTCTCTCTTCCTCACACACCATGGCACTCCTCTCTCTCTGCCTCACACACCATGGCACTCCTCTCTCTCTGCCTCACACACCATGGCACTCCTCTCTCTCTCTGCCTCACACCCCATGGCACTCCTCTCTCTTCCTCACACACCATGGCACTCCTCTCTCTCTTCCTCACACACCATGGCACTCCTCTCTCTTCCTCACACCCCATGGCACTCCTCTCTCTCTTCCTCACACCCCATGGCACTCCTCTCTCTCTGCCTCACACCCCATGGCACTCCTCTCTCTTCCTCACACACCATGGCACTCCTCTCTCTCTCTTCCTCACACCCCATGGCACTCCTCTCTCTCTCTTCCTCACACACCATGGCACTCCTCTCTCTCTCTTCCTCACACACCATGGCACTCCTCTCTGCCTCACACCCCATGGCACTCCTCTCTCTCTGCCTCACACCCCATGGCACTCCTCTCTCTCTGCCTAACACACCATGGCACTCCTCTCTCTCTGCCTCACACCCCATGGCACTCCTCTCTCTCTGCCTCACACACCATGGCACTCCTCTCTCTCTGCCTCACACACCATGGCACTCCTCTCTCTCTGCCTCACACACCATGGCACTCCTCTCTCTCTGCCTCACACCCCATGGCACTTCTCTCTGCCTCACACACCATGGCACTCCTCTCTCTGCCTCACACCATATGGCACTCCTCTCTCTCTGCCTCACACACCATGGCACTCCTCTCTCTCTGCCTCACACCCCATGGCACTCCTCTCTCTCTGCCTCACACCCCATGGCACTCCCTCACTCCTCCTCTCCTGGCACTCATCCCCAGAGTGCCTCTCATAAGTGCCTCATAAGTAGGCTGAAAAGTGAGTTCTGGCTACTAGGTACGACATATATATATATATATATATATATATATATATATATATGTGTGTGTGTGTGTGTGTGTGTGTGTGTGTGTGTGTGTGTGTAATGGATGACTCTTATATAGCTCTGTTATATAATTCTGTTGTATAGTTCTGTTTCTAATGGCCGAGGTAAATGGACCGAATTGCCAGTTCGTAAAACAAAAAAAAAACAAAAAAAAAAATGCAAC